>NC_056690.1:62443052-62754302 GCF_018350215.1 Panthera leo | reverse complement strand
AATACTACTGACTTATGTTTCAGGCACATTTCCATCATGGTTTGGATGGGAGGCAAAGGAATGCTTCCTTTACTGGGGTTCACACAGAAATACAAATCAAGCGGGCAACAGGATGAAAGAAAGAAACTTTGAAAACAACTGCTGGCATAAGTTCTACAAGTCGACTATTATAAAAAGGTTAATGCAGCATTTCCCAAAATGTTGATCCATAGGCCACAGCATCGCTTGGGATCCTGCTTACTAAAAATGCCGAATCTTGGGCCCCATGACACCCTCACTAAATTAATGAGAACACAGGAAGATGACTGTTTAGTGAGCTTACCAGATGCTTCTTATTCATAGGTTGATCACTACCGACTTCATGTACTTTTCAAAAACTTGCCAAAAGTCAAGTAAAACTGGGTCACAAATGTTAATTTGAGAAAGAAAGAGTTTGTTTGGCTTTAGGCAGTTCATTTTACTGCACTTCTGTGGAAATTTCGGTTGTCTCATACTTACTGTCTAGTCCAATTGTCTCCTGAAACTATATCCTAAGGTCATCTAAATGCAGAGGTGTGCTTTTATGACAAAACCTCCAGCTGATTTTCCAAAAGGGAAACCACTTATAAAGAGGTCAAGAGGAAAAACCAAGAGGTGTATCTGTTGTTTCTCAAGAACATTTAACCACTAACTACACAGCAAAAGTAATAAACTGTTGTGCACTTTTTTACTGTGTAGTAAACCCCACCCTAGTAGAGAACAGCGAAAAGGAACAGACACTCTGGAAAAGGAACAATACTGACTTAGTGACATGTCCATTCTAATGTAACATGCTATTTTAACCAAATTATATGTCATGTGTCAGACTATGCCTAAATTTGTTCTTTCATGAATTTCAGTAATAAATATCTCTTTAATAATTACAACAAACAAAAATACCTTCACATTATTAAGCAACCAAAGTATTCTAAATGAAATTACATCTAGATTTTGTTCATGAGTTGAAGGCTTTCTGACACACCCTATCCCTGGATGGCAAAATTCAATATTACAAAGGTGTCAATTTTCTCCTTTAATTAACATATCTAATTCAATACAATTTCTTCCTAACAAAATAACAGTGAGCTTTTTTTATTTGAAGAAATAATAAAAAATTTATCTAACAAACAGAATATCCAGAGAAATTATAAAAAGGCAAATAAGGAAAATGCTCCCCATCTAATATTAAAACATTTTATAATAGTATTCAAGACTAACAGAATAGTTCAGAAATAATGTTGAAGCTAATATTTACTGAACACTTATTAAGTTAATTATGTGTCTTCAGTAATTTATCATCATAAACTACTCTATAAGATAAATATTGTTATATCATTTTAGAGATGAGGAAACTGAGGCAGCAGGATATTAAATAACTTGCCCAAGGGTACAAAGATAATAAACAAATGAGCCAGGATTTGAACCCAGATAATCTGGTTCCCCATGCTGCATCCCTAACCACCACCGTATGAATATACTACACTGTTTCTCTTAGACTTCAATATGTGATGAATTGAATATATAAGGGTACCATTTCAAAATATTTGGAAACAAAGGCCAATTTAATAAATAGTGTTAAGACAAATAAGTAGCCATTTGTCAGTCTTCTGGTTTTTTTTAAGTTGATTCTCAATAAATCACTCCTTTCAGAAAGTGATTTTAGATGAATCAAAGACTTAAATAAGAATAAAAATCATAAAAGGAAATCTCTTTTAAAATTAGAAAAGGACTTTCTAAAACAATTCACAGCCCATAAAAATAAAAGCTGATCAACATGATAATTTAAGGTCCATGAACAGCAAGCAAACAAATAAATATATACTAATTCAAAAAAAGTCGAACAGGAAACACAGTATTTGTAACATGTGACATGCAAATGGCTAATTTCATTAATCTACAAATAACACCTATACATTAGTAAGAAAACTGACAACTCAAAAGGAAGCAGAATTTTATGGCATGTGAATTATATTTCACTTTTTGAAAAAATAGGTGGACATCAAAAAGCAATTCACAGAAACATACACAAACAGTAAACAAACATATCAAAATATGACCATCTTCGTTTAAATTTAATGATGTGCAAGTTAATTCAGGCAATAACATTATCCAACTTTAAAATCAACACAAATTAATAAGTCTGATAATACCTAGATTAAGTTCTCTACCTATTTTGCACTGAAAAGAAGTAGGGTTTCAGAGATTCCAGTTCGGGGGTGAGAAACTGCCCAATTAGCCTGAAATAGTGTGTCAACCAGACAGCAAAGAAGGTACGAATGACTACTGGAGTACTGTCACAGAACCAGGGAGGGGATAAGCTTGAAGGAACTATTACTGACCAAAAATGGGAGTGTTTGAACACTGTGAAGACTAAAGACAAATTAATTAAAACATTTCAAAAGTGTTTAAGACTAAAAGTTAATGACAAAACTTAAAAACAAAAAGGAAAAAAAAAACCTCCATCATCAAATAGACAAGTTATCAGAACACCAACTCATTCTTAAAACTGGTAAAGAAGAGGGGCGCCTGGGTGGCTCAGTCGGTTGAGCGTCCGACTTCAGCTCAGGTCACGATCTCACGTTTCGTGAGTTCGAGCCCCGCATCAGGCTCTGGGCTGATGGCTCAGAGCCTGGAGCCTGCTTCCGATTCTGTGTCTCCCTCTCTCTCTGCCCCTCCCCCATTCATGCTGTGTCTCTCTCTGTCTCAAAAATAAATAAACATTAAAAAAAAAATTGGTAAAGAAGAAAAAAGTGAACATTCATCTGCCTTTCCTATATAAACAGTGTACCGAGGTAACTCAATACCTGATGAAAGACCACGTTCTTTAGAGGAAAACCCCAATTAATATACACAGAAAAGAATAATAGAATATCACCAATTCTGTAAAGATAGTGATCCTTCTGTTCCAGGAGAAAAAAGAGGGAGAAAAAATACCTTTCAGGATTATGCTTTTGTTGTTGTTGTTGTTGTTGTTGTTGTTGTTGTTATTGTTTTACAACAAACTTCTATTATCTGTAAATTTTTAAAAACTGAGTTGACACCTTTTCAATGATATAGTCACAGTGATATAATCACTATCATTATTAGCAATGCTTTTTAACTCTGCTTATTGCCCTGTCACTACTTTGAGAAAGCAAAAAAAATGCTTTAACAATGCAATTACAGTATACACCAAAGAGCCTCTTTTTCTAGCAAGATTCAAATTTCTAATGACTATTTTCAAATAGAAATCATATTACCAATCACTAACTGTACAGTAACTGAAGTTGTGTGTCTTAATTAATCTACCTGCATATCCCATAGGAAATTTGTGTCAAATTCAGTCTCAAGAATAAAGGAATCATGTATACCAAATATGTTTTTGCTTCCTAGGACACAGAGCACCAGAGTAGGTATAAACTATTAAAGCTCTCCCAAAAAGAAAAGCTCTCCCAATATTCCTAAAAGATCAGAAGAAAAGAATGCTTACCCATATTTTCCAAAGAGCGAAACCGTTGTTCCTCCCACAGGCACTGCCTTCCCTGGTCCATACACATCCCATATAGTGAGGGCCACTTGGGCATTCCTGGGCAGGTCTGGGTATTTTACAGGCAGTTTTAGCCATTCATTCCAGCTATAGAAATAAAGTCAACATAAACATAAAGCTAAGGAAATAAACTGTGTGTGTGTGTGTGTGTGTGTGTGTGTGTGTATGTGTGTGTGTGTGTGTGTGTGTGTGTGTGTGTGTGTGTAAACTTCCTTTTAAATTAACAAACCATACTTTTGTATGATTTGTCCAGAGAAAATGTTCCAAAAGATTAGGTTGGTACTACAAAAAATGTGACACTTACCTCGATTCTGATGGAGGCAACTTCAATTTTAAATACAGAACACATGAAAAAAAAATAATGAAAAGCCAAGCTCATGAAAATTTACACTGGTATTCTTTAATCAAGAAATTCACATAATATCACTAAGACACAGGAAAGTGATAATGGCTAATAAAAATCTGGTAAAACACAAGCATGTTAGATCCAAACTTGTTTTGAATGTAAGTATGATTATCTATAAGCATTTTCCAGAACACAGTTTATATTATAAAGAGAAAAAAAAGAATTATTCAAAATGCTGCTGAGGATAGTATGGTCCTATATTATACAAGAGTACCTCAACAAAGGAGAAAAAAACAACCAAAACCTTAAAGAGGTCAAAGTAGACTATCTACTACCACCCTAACATGAAGAAGTTACCAGACTGCTCTGGACAAACATATGACAATTTTTTACATATTTTTCTGTTCCTCAAGTTATTTCATCAATACTGATAATGCAAAGCTATCAGGTGTCACGTTTTTAAATTTTTTTTTTTTTTTTTTTTTTTTTTTAACGTTTATTTATTTTTGAGACAGAGAGAGACAGAGCATGAACAGGGGAGGAGCAGAGAGAGAGGGAGGAGAGTCAGAGCATGAATGGGGGAGGGGCAGAGAGAGAGGGAGACACAGAATCGGAAGCAGGCTCCAGGCTCTGAGCCATCAGCCCAGAGCCTGACGCGGGGCTCGAACTCACGAACCGCGAGATCGTGACCTGAGCTGAAGTCGGACGCTCAACCGACCGAGCCACCCAGGCGCCCCAGGTGTCACGTTTTTAAAGCATACCTGTATATATGATTTCACTAAAGAATGTTCATGCTTAATAATTTAGTAATGATAACACAGCTCTTTTTTTTATTTCTATTTATCCCTGCAAATTTTCTTCTGCATTCAAACTTCATACTGAATCTATTTGACAATTTCAACTCCCTTAAACAACAGATGGCTTCTAAAATCCCAAAAGAAAATTATGCAAACAATACACAAACTAACACCCAGAAGACACACAGAACTGTTTCTCTCTGTTTACTCAAAATTATTCTGTTTACTCAAAATTATTATCAAAGGGGCATATCCCAGTCTAGGTCAAATACATCTGCATCAGTAAGAAATTGAACAGAATTTTCAAAAACTTAAAGGATAAATCATTTATGCCCACCATATAAATTCAAGGACCTACAGGAAAATTAGACATGACTACCAATTTAAAGGAGAATCAAAAGTTATTAAATCCTTTTCTTCTATGAAGAACTTAAAAAAATAAATCATCTCTCAAAAAAGCCTTTCTCAAGCCATTCTTCACTAGATAAACTTCAGGAACTAAATGAATTTATTTAATTACTGTACACAAGGTGGGTCTGACTGAAAGGGTAAATACTAAGCAGTATCATCTTGTGCCAAGGAAAAAAACCACAAAAATTAACTAATACAGGCTAAAGACAGAAAAATCAACAACAATATCCAAAATGAATTATGGAAATTCTCACTTCTATATTCTGTCCTTTGACTAAAAAACAGTATCTATGACCACGCAATCATCTGCCTCAAACTTGTCATCTAAAAACACACCCCCACACCTTTTTAAAATCAAATTAACTATACTGTAACCTGTTTTATATACTGGACTGCTGCAGAAGAATTCTTTTGAAGAAAATCAATCTGCAGATATAATATTATTTCAAAACTCTAGATTTTCCAGAAATTATGGAAAGATCTGATCAGATATCAAAAAGATATAAATTCTGAACCCCATTTTGTTCTCTCCCTCTCAGCACATCATGCCTTCCACACACACCAACCCTCACTGAGCTAGAGACTAAATCTAGTTGGCAACTTTCAAAACATTTCAATATTCTGAAGCCTGATTCTGCATGGCTGGATTCTCACCACCCCACATACAACTGTACTAACCTTCTTGTCTGACCAGTGCACTCCTAAATCCTACTTTTGTCATTTCTTAATTATATTAGATTATCAGTCTATGTTTCTCTCTCTAAAGTCATGTTATATCCTTTATGGGACAGGAGAGAATATAAATTTAAAAAAAATAAGATTTAAACCACTTGCGTACAGAATAATATTTACATATAAAACATGGAAATCTGCAATATTCCATACAAATGACAACTCTATTTAAATGTAACTAAAGTACAAGATTCCCCACTATGGACAGGATAGAATAGGAGAAGACAGAATAGACTTGGGTAAATTTTGGATAAATCCTTACTATTTGAACTCTCACAACTCACTATCAGAATCTCAAAAATCAGACTCAGATCATTAGGAATCTCAACTATCCAAAAATATGGTCTAAACTAAGGAAAGGCAAATTTTTACATTGTAAGAGATCCTTTTACAGGATAATTTATTTTTCCTAAGTTTACACTATTTCTTTTTTAAGTGTATAGAAGGTGACTGTGAAAAGTTTGCCCTCAAGCATTTTAGGAGGGCAATCTTTGGTTTGATAAACTAAAAAATTCACCTCTTAAATACCAAAGAACAGGGTGTACAAAATCTACAAATGTCTTCCCCCTGAGCCAAAAGAATATATTTAAAAGAAACAAATAAACCAAACAAAAAGCCTACCCTCATATAACCCAACATGAGGTATTTTCTCACCCTATCTCCTACACAGATGTGTTGAACCTTTCAATTAAAAGAAGCCACTTTAATTATTCTGCAGTACTTACTTGTGTAGTAAGCACTTACTTGTGTATTCACAATTTTAAAAATATAAAAAAAATTCAAACTTCGGGACAGCGAATATGGCAGTCTTTATATCTTTCAACAATACATAACACATAACAAATGAAGAAAGGAGTTGGCAAATGGGAAGAGAAAAGACTTGAATCTCCCTGTAACTGGGAATATGCTTTTTCTCTAATTTTCTTTATTGCCAAGGCATGAAGCAAAACCACTATACAATTTCCCTCACCAAGAAAAGTGGAACTCACCATAAATGTTGATGGTCTAAACCTAATTTGTAGTTTTAAAGTCTTTTTTGAAGCTATAAGCCACCTCAAAAAATCTAATAAAAGCTTTGAGCTCTGTCCTTGTAAAAATGCACAAGATACAAAATTCTGCATACAATTTCAGGTTTTTGCACATTTCCTGATTCCAGTTGAAAAACCTGATATAATTAAGGAATCCTGGTCCATTGCTCTAGATGTAATTATGTATTATAATTATGTACTGCAGTTTTGTTTAACAAAAGAAATACACAAAGGGATGCCTGGGTGGCTCAGTCAGTTAAGCATCGGACTCTTGATTTCAGTTCAGGTCATGATCCCAGTGAGATCGAGCCCTGAGTCGGGGTCCAGGTTAGGCGTGGAGCCTGCTCAAGATTCTCCATCTCCCTCAGTCCTTCCCCCTGCATGTACATATTCTCTCTCAAAAAAAAACAAAAACAAAAACAAAAAACAAATACACAGAAACACAGTTAGAATAAAATATTTGGAATATGCTTTAAAATAACTGGATATAGATGAAACACGATTGGCTTTGATTTAGTAATTATCAAAGCTAGGTGATAGAGTCTTGGAAGTTCATTGTATTATTCTCTCTACATTTGCAGGTTTGAAATTTTCCAAAATAACAAGTATATACATATATATATACTTGAGTGTGTTTGTGTGTGTTTATAGCTATCCACAAAAGGACTACTAAAGAAATTACATACACTATTAAAATAGTCGGTTGCAACGAAGCCAGATCACTAGAGCTCAGACTTCTGCTCTCTGAAAAAACCCTTCTCAACCTACTAGACCACACTTGGTAAACACAGGGCTGTACCCTCGACCTGGTAGTCCATTTCGTCACACCTTTTCTTCATTAACACTGTGGGCATAAGCTTCTTCCTTAAGAGGCACATAACCTGTGAATCCTGCAGAGAGCCTACCAGGGTGCTGAATAACCCTCGTGGGTAGAGCAACAAAACTGCACCACATAATCTATCAAATAAGAGGAGACAAGAGTTTGATTTCGGGACCCACAACAGTGTTCTGGAAAAACAGGAACTTCACGTTCACTAGATTTACCTTGCAACCCAACAATGGTCTGCTAATGTACCATGCTCAATAAACCATGAACTTTTTTTTAAGTTAGCTTCATATTTAAAATAATAATAAAAATCTGATCCGAACAGATCTCTCTCTCTGAAAATCTGAGCTACAAACATCAGGTTGGACATTTTAGACAATCCAGAAGTGTTCACGTGTTCAGGGCGTAGAGTGGTAGAAAATTTAAAGATGTTACACATGTATTTTTGGTTTGGCTCATTTTGTGAATCAGTCAAGTACTTATAAAAATACACCAATATATTGAATACAAACACAAATTCACTTCTACCTAAATTGCGCTTACAATATTACTATATATAATATTTTATTCCATCTGAGGAGGCTACTGCTTTAAACTATTAGATCAATGCTTACAGGTATTAGGTACAATTTTTTTTTTTTTTTAATTTCCTCTTTAATCCCTACCAAATCATTCTTGCCATATTTATAAACAAATAGAAGAATAGTCTGGAACCCACCATATGCAAGACAACAACTTACTTCCATCTTGTACTAAATGCTTTGTAGGATGTTCTCACTGGCAAGGCCAGAGGCTTCCCTTCTGCAAAAACTTGACAAGTAACATAAAGATCTGAGCATGTCTCCTGGTACAGCCCTGAAAACTTCAACATTGGGTCTTCTAGAACGGCTTTATAACTCTTTTGTTCTCTCTTCCCTTCCAAACTTCCTCTGAAAGTATAAGAATAATAATGTTTATAGACATTTTTAAACATATACACAACATACACCAAAAATAGTTTATGTTTGTATCATGGTAATCTTACCTCAACATTTTCCTGTATATAAAATTAAAGCCACTTTTACATCTCATAAAGGTCTCTTAAAATCCCAACATACCTAAAATCATTCTAATCTTCATCAACATATTTCTCTATTTTACGCTTTTACTTAATTTTATATTCTGTCATCATCTCTTGATCTACCTTCTAGACATCACCAGCTTTCCAGGCCTTAGTTTCACTTAATTTCAAGCTGAGAACTTGTTCATGTATTCATTCAACAAACATTCACTGTGCTGGGCACAGACGTCCAAAAATGAAAGATGAGATAAATAATAAATAAAGTCTTTGCTTCCACTTACTTGTAACTGTATATTCTTTTATTACTCTTTTACTTTTTGTTACTATGTATTATTATTTATATATGTTTATATATATATTATTATATATATTATCATTATATATATAATGTAACTCATAATATTATCTGATCACATTAAATTAAAAAACACAGTTAGAAATCATAAAAGAGGGGCGCCTGGGTGGCTCAGTTAAGCGTCCGACTTCAGCTCAGGTCATAACCTCACGGTCTGTGAGTTAGAGCCTCAAGTCAGGTTCTATGCCAACGATTCAGAGCCTGGAGCCTGCTTCAGATTTTGTGTCTCCCTCTCTCTCCGCCCCTTCCCTGCTTGCATTCTCTCTCTCTCAAAATATAAAATAAATCTATTTTATTTTAAAATAAAATAAAAACGGGGCGCCTCGGTGGCTCAGACGGTTGAGCATCCAACTTCAACTCAGGTCATGATCTCGTGGTTCATGAGTTCGAGCCCCACGTCGGGCTCTGTGTTGACAGTGTGGAGCCTGGAGCCTGCCTCAGATTCTGTATCTCCCTCTATCTGTCCCTCCGCCGCTCATGCTCTGTCTCTCGCATTGTCTCAAAAATAAATAAACGTTAAAAAAAATTTTTTTAATAAAATAAAAACAAACAAAAAAATTTTTTTTTAAAAAGAAGTCATAAAAGATACGTACAGACATTAAAAAAGAGGTGGGAACATTGCTTGGACAAGATTATGTCAAATATTGTGCCTGGAATTTTATAAACTTTATTACTTTTCACTCTTTTCTCATTTTATAAATAATGAAGCAGAGACTCAGAAATCAAGCTTATTGTTCACAAAGTAACAGAGCTGAGAATAGAAACAAGGGCAGAAGAGGCCAAAGCCAGCCAATGTCCTTCCTACTGCAGAAAGATAACTCAAAGAGTCTCTGGAACACCTAACCTTGCTTGGGAGCAAGAGCTTAGTATCCCAGACAGATGTCTGAAATGAGCCTGAACAATATATGGAGATGAGAACCAAAAAGTAAGGAGTCATCCCAGAAGAACAGATAACCATATACAGAGGCAAAGAGGCAAGACGGTAGGTTTAGGGAACTACAAGTTGTTTGGTATAGCTAAAGCATGAAGCTCATGTGGCAAAGAAGCTAGAGATGAGAATGAAAAGCAGGTATAAAATGAAGCTAGGTAGATACCATATTCAGCACAGTGCCTGACACAAAGTGAACGTTCAAAAATCTGTTAAATGAATGATCTGAAGTGACAGTAATGCAATCAGATTTATACTTTTGGCAGCAGTATAAGAACATAATGGAGAGGAGAGACTGAAGTGTGGATCAAGGATATGAAGCTGGTAGATACAAGACAATTTGTGAATGATTAAACACAGAAGGTAAGAGAGGGGTGTGTGCAGAGCTCCAAAGTTTTCTGTCTTAACCAACCTGCTGAATGATGCCAACAATCATGAAAATAAGAGAGACAACATGGGAAGATTAGAGTTAGAGGGGTAGGCTAATGATGTGCCAGTTTCAGACAGCTGCTTTTAAAGTGCTTTGGCACATCCAAAGTGACTATGTCTCTCAGGCAGTTTGATTTCCAATTACAGCGCTAAGAAAAGAGACATCAAAGTGTAACTTGTTATTAAAACTGTAGCAATTAAACTAAAGAACAAACTGAACAAACTGAACTGGAGAAACAAACTGAAGGGGAGAACAAGCCGAATTAAAGAATTCACTATTCTCTGATTATATGATTCTAAGTTGCTACTTCCTGTGCCCCAATAACCAACAATGGCAGTCACAGAAGCTGAAAGACAGTTAGTACTGAATTTTGTCAAACTTCTAATTTATTTATTGTTGCCTCAAAATACCAAGTGTGTAACTGTTAATAACAGCTCAGGGTTTTTTTGTGTTTGTTTTGTTTTGTTTCACTTTTCTTCTTTCCTTCTAATATCCAAAAGTTTCAAAAAATTCATTCATATGTCCAAGAAATACTGAGAGGTAGGAGACTGAAGGAAAGCCCTTTACCAAATAATAACAATGCAGTCCTGTATAAACAACTAGTGCCACATGCTGTAGAAATTTCCTGAAATGGGTGTGTAAATGATTTTACAAAAGTATAGTTTGGTTGTTGAATTATTATTTTTACTACCACCACAAGATGGATAGTAAAAGATCTGTCAGAGTCTGAAATAAGTAACTTCTGAAAATAAAAGGAAACAGTCCTTCAAAGGTGCATCTGACAGCTGGGAAAACGTACTCACTGCCTGTATGCAGCCCTTTGCCAGAGGCACATTAGACGAATACTGACTAAACATATTATGAATGATGATATGATTCATAATTTATGATAGCTTTCACATATGAAAATACTTCTATAAGACTGCCCTAAAATGGACATAATTTCCAACTCAGTCCCACCAGTTCCCAGTCTCCGTTCCAGTAATCTCATCTCAAGCTGTCATGCCCTTGGCCTTTACTTCAACTGTGATGCCCCAAGATTTTCCTACAAGGCTCTTTTCTCATATCTTCTGGTCCCTTCGCAACTGCCACCGTCACCTCCGAATGACTCCCAACTTCCCTGGCTAAATAATGCCACACGGTCCAAAGATTCAATCTAAGCCGCTATCACCTCCTGTGCTTCTAGTACTCTATCCATGTGCTCATCTTACTCTCAACTACCAGGTCGTTGCCTGTGTCTACCTCTCCATAATTTCTTTAGTCTCCCTTCCACCTGCCAGCCCCGTTCTAAAGACCTTCCAACTACTACCAGCGAGAGGACGACTTAACTGAGACTTGATCCCTTCATCTGTAAAATGTAAAAAACCCTCAAAAGGTTGCTGTCAACAGCAAGATGCTTCAAACAAAGTAAAACATCGTGGGACTTGACAGCAGACTCCTACCGCTACCCTTCTCCCAGAGACCTAGTCTTCAATCTTTCTTTGACATCGCCCCTCTCCAAGCTCCGGTTCTCCTCCGCTTCCCTGGCTGCAGCCCTCCCTGCCGCCCCAGGCAGGCCTTTAGGCTAATAACCATCTTCTCCCCCCAACCCACAGGCCCCTGCCTCAGCGTCCCCAAGCCCCAGCAATCCCAGTCACTCTCCCGATTCTCTTACATCTTAAGCTGCACGTTGATGTCCAGGTCGCAACTGTAGATGTAGTGAAACTTCTCCGCTTCTCCCATGGCACCCGCAGCAAAGGCAGCACCAACCTCTAGTAACAAGGCGCTGGAAAAACACCGGGACCGAGCAAGCTAAGCCCTACAACACAGGCGCTTCCGGTTCCGCCTCTCACGCCCGCTGCTACCAATCCCTGTCCGGAGCGCGACCCGACGCAGCGGAACTCCCCGCCCAACTTTTCCTTCTGCGCAAGTGCAAAAGTAGCTCACCATATTGCTTAAGGGTAAGTGGGACCCCGGAAACAACCTATATGGTTACATTCCAGGCTTCCTGTGTTTTTCCTGTTTGAAGAACCTTTTTTTCCCCCGTAAGAAAAGAAGCTGGCTTTTGCGCTTGAGCTCCATCTAAAATCAAAACAAAATTCGATTCAAAAAGAATGGTAACAGTCTTCGCTCGCTGTAGGCTAAACAAGGAGCAATTACAAGAATTAGAATTTTGGCAAGTTCAATTTCCAGTGGCGTTTCCAAAAATTGTGAATTTAATCCCTAATTTCCTATCTCAAACAAAGATTTTCTCTTTGTGCTATATTTCCTCTGTGGGCTCTCCTTTGTGGAGAAAGGACCAAACAAAGAACAAAGAAACCTGGGTTCCAGTTTGGCACTACCGATATTTATGTTACTTTGGGCAAATCACTTGGTACTTGTTTGCAATGGTAATTTTCACACTCAATTTGGATTTCAAGACAACCCTAGTTAGAACGTGGGAACATCCAGTAACAACCTAGAACTAAGTTTCCTGAACCCTATGAACTCCTACAATGCAAATTTTTTATAATATTTAGTATTACTTAAACTTGTAATTTTTATTTTCAACTAGATTCAAAACTCCTGGAAGACAAGAATAGTGTGCATTTACTTCAGTATCTGCCTCCACTAATGCTCAATACACTGCCGAGTTTAATAATTCCTATTTATTATTATCGGCTATAATAAATAAAAGTTTCCATTTTGTATATGTTTATTTTTAGGTGCCACATTGCAATAGGAACATGGGTAGACTTTGTATAAATTACAGTAATTAGGGGAAAAGTAGGTTTCACAGAAGAGTTAGAAGGAGTGTAGCTGTTAAGCTAGAAGAGCAAAACATGGCTTATGCACTATGTTTTGGTCAAAGTAAGTTCTCAAAAACATTTGTGAAAGCAAGGCTAAGGAAAAAAAAAAAATGATAGTTATCCTCCTGTAACTTAAAGTTCCCAAAAAAGAGAAGAGAATTGAGTTGTTCTTAAGTGTAACTACTACCAATGGTTGGAACTTACAGGAAATGTAATATCAGGAAACAATAAAAATTAAACTTTCTAAACCTCAGAGCTGTCCAACAGTAAAACAAATACTTACACGTGCCCCATGGGATAATTCCAGCAATGGTTGTGAAGTTTGATGTGAAACAGATTTATCAAAATTGAATAAAATAGTTATAATTTATGAAGGATAAATTCTATGATCCCAGTACTCACTTAAATTACTTTTATTATAATGTTATTTAATGTATAAACCTAAGTAAAACACCATAAACCTACATATATATATGCAATTTATAATTCTTATAAATTATTTTTAAAATTTATAAATTAAATATAAGAAGCTTCAAATTAACAACCTTAATATAATATATAGTCTTTTTGCTGAAACTCTATTGTCTACAACATGCATTGCCTACTCTTAAAGGACTGGTTCTTTGAAATTCAGCATGTCTGTATTGCTGTATTTCACATAGCAATATTTTTTTCTTGCCTCCTTTTTTATTCACATTACTATGAAATTTTCAGGAGTATAAGTACCATAATGGCATTTGGCCTTTAGTTGGCCCCAAAAGAGTTTTTTTTAGCCTTAAGTCTATCTCTGTCCATTTCTTCTTAGCTCATGACAGTTAAAGTGATACTAATTGACCCCAATGCAGCTACAAACACAACACAGATAAAGGCATAAAAATGAAGTGTCAGCACTTAGTTCTAAGATACTCATTCATAGAATCCAGGATAGACATATATTAACCTTTTAAAGATAATCATCAAGAAAAAATAACATTAAAAATTTATTATGGGAAATATTAGAAGATTGGACAGTAATTGGTAGAGACACTACTACAGCAGCAGCAGCAGCAGCAACAACAACAACAACAACAACAACAACAACGCTAATGTGCCAGTTAAGGAGGAGGATTTTGGTAAGTCATAGAAGGATGGTAAAAGTCACAGAAACCAAAACTGGCAATGCCTTTCCAGACCAATTTTCAGTCAGGAAGATGTTGGTTAGTAGATCTGAGTACCACAGTCCTGTTGGCAAGGCCATGGTCATATAGGAAAGGGAAGCCTTGGGCATTACATCTGAAAGGAGAAGAGTGATATTTTTTTACATGTGATCCTCCACAACTCATAAATATAACACATACTTATAATTATGGGACACAATTTGTATTTCAAGAATCCACAGTTCTGTATATCACTGTCTACTGCCTGTCTGTAGGGAAATGTTTTTTATGCATAATCTTTGTATGGTAGACTGCTTCATGGCTACTTGGTCCTGCACTTAATTCACCTCAGCAGTTGCAGTTTGGATTTTGTGTTTCTTTTGCCATCTTTTTCAATCTCATGTTTATTATTCAAATAACTGATTTTAATAATAATGGTTCATTCCTTCAAGTTGCCCAGTATTCAGGCAGTGGTAATCGGGTTTGTTTTTGTCAGTTCCTGTCACTCAATTTCTTCTCTTTTGCTTATAATAAAATTTGGATTTATAGTTTAAAACAGGCAACCATCTATTATTAAGCTTCTGCAAGAAAGAAATAATCATGATACCGTGAGATTAAAATTTTCTCATGGTTCCTTTTTCTCCAGTTAAAAAAAAAAAAAAAGCCTTTACATTTACTTTTGCATCCACACGACTCCTGAAACAGAATGCTACAGGCACCAGTGACAGTCACAACAAAGTTTATTGCAATGAGAGGCAAGGCCAACCGATCGGGACCGACACTCTTGACCGGAGTGCAGTCTCAAACAACCGGGGTACAGAGTTTTTATAGCCGACCACATTGTCTTATCATCACTTGGGAACAAAACAAAGAAATAGTTCCCAGATGGGGGTGGAAACAGTTCAGACAAGCCCTTGCCCCAATCCAATCAAACACTAATCCAGTTGATTTTCCTTGAACTTTTGTTCCCTTGATTGATAGGACAAGGCTGTTATCTGTCAATCTACAGTGTTAAAACAAAGCTGTTATTTCTTAAGGCTACAGGTTAGCCCTAGACTACAATTTAACCCTTACATTTACCCCAGGTGTTTTGGAACCTAATTAAATGATAGAATAGTGTTTGGAAACTTGAAAACTCCTACTTCATAAGCCAAGACTCTTGGCCTGTTATCAAGTTATTTACAATGGGGGAAAATATGGACTTGAGAAAGTCTGCTAGTGATCCTGAGCAGGAACCCACAAGGCCTGAGCTGTTCTATTTAAGAATGTAATTTCTTTCAGCTACAGAAGGGAAAAAAGTCAAAAGCATGAGCCATTCTGGGAAATAATACACATATATCTTGCATGTGTGTGACTTTGTAATATTTCTATTATGTACTAGAAGAAGTTCCTCTCTCTGTGTCACGATTGAGGGAAAAAAAAACCAAACTTGTAGTTAGATGACATCCTGTCAAGAATCTCAGCTATGAAAGAGGGATAGAGTCCTCTCTCCCCTAGGAAGTATGATTAGGTCATGGTGAAGAAACATTGTTGTGGTGGGAGCTCTGTGTCTCTTCAAATCTCACTCAATATGGGAGTGGTTTCTAGAATGCAACCTTGGAGAGAAGAGCTAAAAAACAGTGTGAGAAACATCTGATTGTTATATTCTTTTAAGTTAAGATTTTAAAAGATTTTTTAAAAATCTAAGCCCCACTGACTCTGGGATTTTACAAAATTATACTAGACCCTGGAAGAGTCTCCACTCCCTCCACCACCCCTGCCAAAGGAACTTCCACTAGATCTTGGCACTGCAAGCCTAAGCTCACTCCCTCAGAGAGAAGTCTCCTCTGACCTCACCCTCCTCCCCAACACTGATGAAGTCATCCCACTCAAAAATCTATCCATCTTTGCACTCTTCTTTCACAGTATTCTCAAGAGTTTCTGTCATAATAATTTGGTTAATGGTTATCTCCCCACTAAATTAGAAGCTCTGTAAGGGAAAAGTTGTGTATATCTTATCCAGGACTGCATCCTACTTTAGTTCCTGACACAGGGCAGATGTGTCTAAGCAAAGTAGGGAAGAAACAAGCACTGGTAAAAGTTCTCTATGTCAGATAACATGTTAGGCAATTTTATGTGTATTATTTTATTTAATTTTTTCAACAATAAGTTACTGTTATCCTCTTTTACAGAAAAGTAACTATAAGATAGATTAAGTGATTTGTGTATAATTATTCCCTAATACATTGTAAAGCTAAGTGTATCTGGCTTCAAAAGGCATGATATTTTTACCAAACAGCAAGGAAATATTGAAAAATAATTCCTGAACTTACTTTTTGCAACAGAAAACAAATCATTCATGGCAGTATCTTTAGCATCCTCGATGTTAGTTATTTAGCACTGCCATTGATCCCTCTTCCTCTCTATAGATTGTATTCTCAGGTAAACATCTTGACTTATTACAGATTAACTCCATGGAGAGAGGAGATTTTGGTCTTAGCGTCTTTGCAGGTCACCCATTTATGTAATAAATATTTACTGAATGCTTAAAATGTGCCATGAACTACGCCAAGCATTATATTGAATATTGGCCCCTCCAATCTCATCAGGGAGAAATTGGTATTCCCCATCTGCATGTGATGCCACCCCTGACATCCCTCACTGTGTGTTCCCTATGTCATCATGCAAACTGTCCTGTAAGATCATAGGCCACAAAGATCTTTATTTCATTTCTTCTATGGATATTATGGATGACAAATGACTTTAGATTTTCCTAAGAACTCACAAAAGGCCCCGAATAGCCAAAGTAATTTTGAAGAAGAAGACCAAAGCAGGAGGCATCACAATCCCAGACTTTAGCCTCTACTACAAAGCTGTAATCATCAAGACAGCATCATATTGGCACAAAAACAGACACATAGACCAATGAAATAGAATAGAAACCCCAGAACTAGACCCACAAACGTATGGCCAACTAATCTTTGACAAAGCAGGAAAGAACATCCAATGGAAAAAAGACAGTCTCTTTAAAAATGATGCTGGGAGAACTGGACAGCAACATGCAGAAGATTGAAACTAGACCGCTTTCTCACACCATTCACAAAAATAAACTCAAAATGGATAAAGGATCTGAATGTGAGACAGGAAACCATCAAAACCCTAGAGGAGAAAGCAGGAAAAGACCTCTCTGACCTCAGCCGTAGCAATTTCTTACTTGACACATCCCCAAAGGCAAGGGAATTAAAAGCAAAAATGAACTATTGGGACCTCATCAAGATAAAAAGCTTCTGCACAACAAAGGAAACAATCAACAAAACTAAAAGGCAACCAACAGAATGGGAAAAGATATTTGCAAATGACATATCGGACAAAGGGCTAGTATCCAAAATCTATAAAGAGCTCACCAAACTCCACACCTGAAAAACAAATAATCCAGTGAAGAAATGGGCAGAAAACATGAATAGACACTTCTCTAAAGAAGACATCCGGATGGCCAACAGGCACATGAAAAGATGCTCAACGTTGCTCCTCATCAGGGAAATGCAAATCAAAACCACACTCAGATATCACCTCACGCCAGTCAGAGTGGCCAAAATGAACAAATCAGGAGACTATAGATGCTGGAGAGGATGTGGAGAAACGGGAACCCTCTTGCACTGTTGGTGGGAATGCAAACTGGTGCAGCCACTCTGGAAAACAGTGTGGAGGTTCCTCAAAAAATTAAAAATAGACATACCCTATGACCCAGCAATAGCACTGCTAGGAATTTACGCAAGGGATACAGGAGTACTGATGCATAGGGGCACTTGTACCCCAAAGTTTATAGCAGCACTCTCTACAATAGTCAAATTATGGAAAGAGCCTAAATGTCCATCAACTGATGAATGGATAAAGAAATTGTGGTTTATATACACAATGGAGTACTACGTGGCAATGAGAAAGAATGAAATCTGGCCCTTTGTAGCAACGTGGTTGGAACTGAAGAGTGTCATGCTAGGTGAAATAAGCCTACAGAGAAAGACAGATACCGTATGTTTTCACTCTTATGTGGATCCTGAGAAACTTAACAGAAACCCATGGGGGAGGGGAAGAAAAATAAAAGAGAGAGAGGTTAGAGTGGGAGAGAGCCAAAGCAGCCAAAGCATAAGAGACTCTTAAAAACTGAGAACAAAGTGAGGGCTGATGGGGGGTGGGAGGGAGGAGAGGATGGGTGATGGGTATTGAAGAGGGCAACTTTTGGGATGAGCACTGGGTGTTGTATGAAAACCAATTTGACAATAAATTTCATATATTTAAAAAAAAAAAAAAAAAGAACTCACTGTTGTTAGGAAGCCCATGGCAATGAGTGCATTCTCAGCCCACATTATGTTTGATCTGCAATTCTGGTCTGTGTTCATTCTTTACTTGTGCTTCTACAAGCTCCACAGGACAGAGATGCTGCTGTTATTTTTGGCACTTCTTATTGCCTCGCCTCTGTGCATTTGTGTTTGTGCATGAATATTTAATCACAGAGAGGTTGCTGACCCGACACTCAGGCTTGCTTCTCTGCAACAGAAGGAAGAGGAGCAATCAAGGTCTGAGTCCATAGACAATAATTAGTGACACAAGTAATTCCTCGTGATCTCTCGAGTCATTTTAAGTCACTTTGCCACCTACCCAGATGCTGTAAATGCACAGGGAAAGAGTAACAGAGACTCTAAAAAAAGGAAAGACCCTCACTGTGTTGTAGGAATTTATCTTTTAATAAGAAACAAAACAAAACCCTTATGTAAATACTAAAAGAAACCCTGGAATGAAAAAATAAAGGGGGAAAGAAGAATTGTTCACTTGAGAGTCTGCTTGGATTTGAGCCATGCATTAATGTAAGAGCTTCAGAAGTTAATACTCTTTCCAGAATGAGAGGGATCCTTGTCAGGCTGGAGCGGGGATTTGATAAAGGAACAGACTTAAGGCTCAAAGGAGAGAATATGAGAAACAAAACAATGGGACAACCATCTTATCAGAGAAACCAAGTCTAACTAAGGTGCAGGGACAAAACTGTTTCTTTTTCTGTCTCAAAAACTGTAGGAGGAGGTCATAGAGAGGACGTGACCACTGGTTGACCCAGGAGCTGGCTCCAGGCAGTCATAGGCTCCTCACCCCTCCCCTGTCCTGTATTGTACATTCTGCCCACCATTCCCATAGTAGGAACCATTTTAAAGGATGCAGCTTTAAGAGAGTGATGTGGTGTTGGGACTCTCTAGACAGTACATGTGACTGAGCTCCACTAAAGGCCTCAGTATAAACTGTCAAGATTCTAACGAGCAAGTGCAGGAATCTACTAGTCTTGAGGCACCTGATACAAACCTGTTGGTAATTCCCTTGCTTTTAAAACCACAACTTCCCAATCTGGAGGGGCCAGCCTCCTTCTTCACATTTCTCCTGGTTTTCTGTTTTGGGGGAGAGGGAAGCGGTTTCAAATTTCCCCCTGGGAACTCCCCAGTTTGGGAACCAACAAAGACAAAACAACACAAAAGTGCTCTTCAATCCTGGGGCTCTTCACAGCAGTTGAGAGGAAACAGAGGTTTTCCCGACTTCATAGATTATTTAGAATTGGAGCTAAGTTTTAGCTGTTTTATGAAATTGTTATTTTCTATTTGCCTCTCAATGTTTGCTTGAAGACATCAGTTCTGAATAAAATCTTTTTCTATTATTCTGTATTCAGATTTTACCTTTATCTTCACCCAGTAGGGGTGTACTGATTCTTGTTATTCATAGCAGTTATGTTCTGTAATGTCACAGAGCACTGAATTTGTGAATATTGAAATATTGCTCTTAGGGGAAATAAAAGGTTATGTTCCTGCAGGCCTCTGATCATAACATTTCATCCAACAATGAACATATAACCTTGTGTGATTTATGTTTCTGTTTAAAGACACCTTATTTAACATATACCCTGTTGATTTGTTAATATTGAACTCATGGCCAAAGCACTATAACTCATACATGAATGAAGCTCACCTATCACGTGTATTTTCTCTATGAGGCACCCTACATTCTTGTGTTAGAAACACCAGAGGGCACTTCAGCACTGCACTTGGAGGCCATTTTAAACAGTGAAATCACCATTGCAAAAAACAAAAAACAAACAAACCACAGCATGGCACTAAGAGACTGCAAAAAGACCACTTGTTTACATTATGAAAAGTGAAAACAAGAAGTCAGAGCATTGCCTTGTTTTATCTCAGCTGGGAACGTGTACATCGAGTGACTCAGACTTTTCACTGCCCTGTGCATGTCTATAATGGCTGCAAATATTGATTTTTGGGTTATAGAAAAATCTTAGTGAGCAAGCAAATTCATAAATATGGAATCCGTGAATAATGAGAATGGACTGTATTTGTTCCCCAAAGAGAATGAAGAGCCTCTCTAGACTAATGTGCATATGATTTTCCAGGGACTTGTACTAAGATGAGGATTCTGGGAGCACCTGGGTAGCTCAGTCGGTTGAGTGTCCAACTTTGGCTCAGTTCATGATATCATGGTTTGTGAGTTCGAGCCCCATGTCAGGCTCTGTGCTGACAGCTAGGAGCCTGGAGCCTGCTTCAGATTCTGTGTCTCCCTCTCTCTCTGCCCCTCCCCCACTCATGCTCTGTCTCTCTCTGTCTCAGAAATAAACATAAAAAATTTCTTTTTTAAATAAAATGAGGATTCTGATTCAGTGAATGTGGGCCACGGGACCTGAGAGTCTTTATTTCTTTTAGTTTTGATGAGGGAGCATAAGGCAAGCTAACACCCCCCCCCCCCCCAGCAACCCCACCCTCACTCCAGGTGGGATATGTGTAATGTTCCTCAGGTACTCCTGGCTGCCAAAGAACAAAGAAAAGGGAAAAGCAAATGTTTAACTGATAAGAGATCACAGTCATGCAAGATATGAGTCTCCATCACTCAAACAAATAGCTTAGTAAGTTACAAGAAAAAGGCAATCTTATCA
Organism: Panthera leo; assembly: GCF_018350215.1. NCBI lineage: Eukaryota > Metazoa > Chordata > Mammalia > Carnivora > Felidae > Panthera > Panthera leo. Next base: position 62,732,989 of record NC_056690.1, on the reverse strand, counting down.
ATAGCCTAATCTTCAGGAGCTCCCTACTGTCCTAATGATAATGCTTTGCTAGAGGGAAAAATAATCTTAGCTTGACAACAGCTGGGCCTCCAGTAATCTGTGAGTATTCTTTAGCATATGGAAATCCCTTTAAGAAACTTCCTCTTGACTCTATCTCCCCCAGTTTCACAGTATATAACCAGTCACTCTCCACAACTCCCTTGCAGCTCTTTCTGCCCATGGGTCCTGCCTGTCCCCATGCTTTAATGAAATTACCTCTTTGCACCAAAGACATCTCAAGAATTGTTTCTTGGCCATCAGCTCTGAACCCCTATCACTCTAAGATCCCATCAGTTTAGGTTTGTTTTGTTTTGTTTTTGTTTTGAGAGAAGAGTGCAAGTAGGGGAAGGACAGACAGAGATGGGAAGAGAGAATTTCAAGCAGGCTCTGCACCACTTGCACAGAGCCTGATGCAAGGCTCAGACTCACAAACCAGGAGACCATGGCCAGAGCCAAAGTCAGACACTTAACCAACTGAACCACCCAAGTGCCCCGGAGAGCCTTCATTTATAATGAGTGACGTTAAGACTGTCTTGAGTAGTGCTAATCTGCACTATCCACTCCTTTTCATTTAGAAACACAGAAATTGATTCCTGTAGGGATTAAAGCAAATTGCTGAGGTCATATTGATAATTACAGAGTTGGAACTGGAGGAGAGTATGCCAGAAGACTTCACAGGGGAGATGGATCTCTGTGAGCTAACAGGCAGCAAATTAAGTTTATGGCTAGTGCTTCCTAGGAAGCTATGATCTACATTGGCTGCTCTCTGCTTCTCCCTTTATCCATTCCTTCCCCAAATCTTTTTGCATTTTTTGAAGAACAACTCTAGCCTATGGAGGATCTTCTCTGATACTTCTTAAGAAGAACAAAAGTTTTCTAACAGGATTTCCAATAATCCCAGATAAGGATCCTATCCATTTTTTCCCCACCTGATACATTATATATCGGTTTGTTCCTCCCCTGCTCAAACCCTTTAATGATTCATCACATCTAATGGGATAAAGATCAAGTCTACCAGGGCCTGCTTTATCTTCCAGATTCTTCATTCTCCTTTTGGTATGTTGCTTTCTACAGCTTCTCAAGTTGGAGTCTCTCTTAGTCTCTACCCAACTGCAGTCTTCTGCACAACTTATATTTGCTCACATATCTTTGCTTATACTATATTTTCTCCCTAAAGAGTTTCCTTCTTTCCTCATTGTCCCACTTACTTCAAGAACTAACTTCATTACATTTAGCCTCCTTGATCTTCAGAAACAATTTTTCCAAACTCCTAGACATCTTTGAAATTCCTAGTAATTGGTATGCATAAGTATGTACAAATTGTTATCTTGTGTCAGTATCCTGGAGCCAAAATTAATTTATCTTTGTATTTTCTACAGTACAATAGCATGAAAATTTATTATTACACCTGTTATTCATTCATTCTTTCAACAAATACCTATTAAATATTTTCTATGGGCCCGGCATAGCAATTAGAGAGAACATAGACATAGATAATATAGCCTCTGCCCTCTCTGAGTTACAGTGTCATTGGGAAGGCATAAAACTAAATAAGTATAATCATCCTCAGTATTCATGGATTCGTATTTACAAATGTACCTACTGTCATTGAAATTTAAATTCATACTTACAGTACTTTTGTGGTCATTCACATACATGTGCAGTACAGCAAAAAAACTGAGTTGTCCAATGCGTACATTCATTGAGATAGAACAAGGCAATGCTCTGCATTCATGTTTCAGCTCTATATTGGAAACTACTGTCCCTTTGCAGTTTATTTAGTGCCATGTTGTTTTGCATGTTTGTCCTATTTAGCAGTGACTTCACTGTTTAAAATGGCCCTCATGTGTCATGTTGAAGTGCAGTCTAGTGTTCCTAAATATAAGGTTGTGATATAACTTACAAGGAAAATACATGTGTTAGGTAAGCTTTATTCAGGCATGAGTTATAGTGCTGTTGGCCATGAATTCAATGTTAATGAATCGATAATATGTATTAAATAAGATGTCTTCAAACAGGAACACACATAAAATAAGATTATGTATTGATTGATGAAAATGTTGTGACCATAGATGCACAGGAACTAACCCTGCACTCCCCCTGGGACCAATATCCACTATTGGATATTCAGTATCCACTAATTCAGTGTTCATGGCTACCTGATAGAACACAGTTACTGTAAATAACCAGAATTGACTGTAATTAGTTATGATAGGTATGAAAAGTGATATAATGTTCCATGGGAGCACATCAGAATTGTTCTTTACATTTTGGGGGTGCAGATGAGACAAGGAATTGTTTTCAGAGGAAGAAGGGATGAAGCAGAAATCTGAAGGATGTGTAGGAGCTGGCCTGGTGACAGAGGAGAAGCATAGAAGAAAAGGAGGGAAGGAAAGTGTTGGAGGCAGAGGAAACAGTGTGGGTTTTCTCAGGGGAGGACAACTTGAAAGAAACACAGAACGCAGTAGGAAGGGAGTAGGCTAGTTTGCTGGAGCAGCCGTAACAAAGTACCATAAACTGGGTGACAAAAATAACAAATTTATTGTCTCATAGTTCTGGGGGCTAGAAGTCCAAGATCAAGGTGTCAGCAAGTTGCTCTTTTCTGGGGGCTATGAGGGAGAATCTGGTTCATGTTCCTTTTCTATCTTCTAGTGGTTTTCTGACAACATGTTGTGTTCTTTGGTTTATAGAAGCATCTTTGCCTTCATCTTCACATGGCCTTCTTTCTATATGCATGTAGGTGTCCAAATTTCCCCTTTTTATAGGGACACCAGTCATAATCAATTAAGGCCCACCCTGCCGTGGTATGATCTCATCTTAACCAATTACTTCTGCAGTGACCCTATTTCCAAATAAGGTCACATTCTTTAACAGAAGAATTTTGAGGGGACACAATTCAACCCATAACAGAGAGGAAAGGCAATGAGAGAGGGTGAGAGGTAGGAGGAACCAGAGCCTAGAAAAAGACGCTAAAAAGTTTGGACTTATCATAAAGGGAATGCAGAAAAAAATTATACTTCAGTGAAGAACCAGGCATTTTCCGATGACGCCCTTATAGATTATATGAATCTAGTTGAAACACTAGAATGTCTTTGAGCTATTTTATCACCTTGTAAACCGTGGGCAACCAATAGTTATGCAAAATAATGCCTACTGACAAATTCAAACTGCCTTTGGCCATTTTTGGAAAAAACCCATTTTGCCTTGATTAGCATATTCATGTCAATATTCCTGATCTAAAACTACCATGAATAGTGTTTGAATCTCCTTTGAACTGGTTATGGTATCTGCCTGGTTCCCTCATTGATTAATGAGTAGAACAAAATGGTTATTAACATGTGTCCATTTTTACATCTTTATGACAGTCATCATTTTACCTTTCTCTGAAAATTACCTTTTATAGGAAAGTGAATCCCTCAATGGATAATACATCAATAAATGAACTACCACAGGAATAAGGTTGCCTCTCAGAAGGCAAGACAGTTTAATTTTAGTTAGTGGCCAGTTTGAGAATGGCAGTGGTAAACTGTATTTGAGCCCTGTGTTCCTAGAAAGCAGGGATGATTAAAACAGACAAACAACAAACAAACAACCCTATTCTTTGTGATCAAGGAAACTGGCTTACTACAAAGAACCACCCTTCTCCCTAGGACTTAGATAAAATTCACTAATGAGCCTCTTTTTTATTTATAACAAGACCAGACACAGACCCTTCAAATTTCCATTCTTTGTCTCATAAATGATTAACTGAATTGCCTTTTGTCCAAAAATTAGCCACATACACAGAGAAATATTTCCTACTTAACTGACTGGCTGAGAATCCCTGATTATAAAAACAATCCCTACTGTAAAATCACCCCACCTATAACTTGTCTCCTTCTCCCAATGAAAGTCTAAGATGAAACCATCCTGCTGAGAAACTCTGAGCTTCCCATCTGGGGTGTTCTTCCTATGGTAATAGCCTGAATAAAAGTAATCTCCTTCCTTGTTTGGTTTTTGTCTTTGACAGGAACCAATCTCAGATTCCAGGTGCCTCCAAACAACCCTGAAATTGGAATGAAATCTAGAATTTAATAGACAACTTGTAGGTTCAGTGAAATTATTATTTCCTCTTCAACCCAAGTTCCAATGTCAAGTCTATTTGCCTTCCCTTTCCCATTCCATAGCTGGAGTCTCATCCTGCAGTTTTGGCATCTATTGTTTGAACATATTGCTGTTGAGACCCTCTGTGAGAGGGTCTCTCTCTCTCTCTACACAATAACCCTTTGACTAAAATTAAAAAAAAAATTCTTATTGGATTAAATTATTTATAATTAAGCCAAAACTATTAAAATTTTTATGAAAAAAGAGAAAGAAAAATTCTGAAGATAAAATTATACAACATTATACAACATTATACAAAATTATACAAAATGCTATTTTGTCTTTACTGACACGTGTTGCATGAAATTATTTGGTACCATGTGAACATTTGATGACGTGCATTTTGGTTCTCACGTTCCCAGCTGACTTAAGGATTACTGAAAGCGTTTTTCAGTGCAAAGCACAGAAGCATTCCCCTATCTATAGAAGTCACCCTTATAAAACACAAGTTTTTCTTAAAACTTCTTCTGCCATGACTTAGAATCTTTCTGGGGTTTGTCGTTTCTTGTTGTTGTTATTAGCCTCTTGACAAAAGATCTCAGCTAAAAAGGAAAAAGACCTCACCTTTTAAAATTTCATTTGAACCAGATGATTTGCAGATTTATGAATGAGATGACTAATATTATGGAATAGCACAATGTATTTACAGGTCAGTATTATGGTACAGAAAATGTAAGCTTTATTTATTTAATACCTGTGTGGAAAACCTAGAAGGTATAAGGTACATTGTATTCCCTGTTGGTACTTTTTTAGTTAGCGTGTTTTTTGTTTTTTGCTTTTTGTTTTTTGCTATTATTTTACATATTTGCTTTTTCACCCTACACTGACCAATGTGGAATATGACCTTTATATTCTTATACACATGAAAGGCCCCAGAAAGTCAGATATTGGCTCTCAAAAAAAAAAAAAAAAAAAAAAAAAAAAAAGTGTTGATGCTAAATTATCTTTGGAGTAATTGCTTCTAGATGAGTGATGATGAGCATTTGCAAATCTCTGTTTTTATTACTATATTAAAATTGTAAATATTGAGGGGTGCCTGGGAGGCTCAGTCAATTAAGTATCCGCCTCTCAGTTTCAGCTCAGGTCATGATCTCATGGTTTTGTGAGTTCGAGCCCCACACTGGTCTCTGCGCTGACAGTGAGGAGCCTGCTTGGAATTCTCTCTCTCTCTCTCTCTCTCTCTCTCTCTCTCTCCCTCTCTCTCTGCCCCTCCCCCACTCATGCTGTCTCTGTCTCTCTCAAAATAAACAAATAAACTTAAAAAAATTTAAATATCGAGACAAATAGTAGACTAAATAACCTAAGGGCATTCTGGAAGTAACTTAGATAAAACTTTCTTTAAAAGTGAATCAGTATTTCAGTTTTGCTGAAGTCCCCAGAGAAGAGTAGTGATTAAAAAAAAAAAAAAAAGCAAGCATCTCCACTCCTGTTTTGCTTTATGTAAGAGGGAGTGGTTTGGCTCCCCCATTCTGCAAGGTCAGTAGGTTGTTAAGTGAGTAAATGGAGATGTAGAGAAAAGGGGGAGCAAGCAAAACATCAACACACAGTGCTGATCTCTGCCTTGCCTGATTTTATGCGGAAGGAGACTGGCCATGCCCCTGATGTGATTTGAATCCTACAGTGAATTCATAAATTCTCTTTGGTCTTTTTCCTTCCCTCCCAACACCCCCCCCCCCCCCCCCATCAATCAGAGATTATACCTCCACAGAAGCAGTCTCCATCATTATGAAGCTGGGATGTTTTCCTGATGTAAATCTGTATTTTAACAAAGGGAGGGAGAGAGAAAACGAAGGAGAGAGAGATGCCTGGGGCAGGGTCATTCTCTGACCCCAGGCAGTTGCCCTTCCCAACACAGCAATTCCAGGATCCAGCCCAGGCTAAAGCAAACACATCTGCCCCATCAGCTGCTACCTTGCCTCCTGCCTTTTGAAGAAGAGGCTTTCTCCTGTGCCTGCCTAATGAGTGCTGCCTGCCACTCTCAGGCTGGCTTTTACAGCTTGAAGAGCCCTCTGCACACACATTGAGCCCTTCTTTCTACTTTGCACTTCAAGAACTTAGCAAGCTTCAGGGGAAATACGGATTCAGGATTTTTTTCTCCCTCCATTGTGATGAGCATTTGCTTTCCCTACAGGATGCACTGAAGCACCTTGAAAACTCAGTGTGGCTCTCAGAACACTGGCACTCTGAGGCTGAAGGCACGCGGTCTGCAGAGCGAGGACTGGAGCACAGGAAGATTCTTCACAACACTGGGCTATGAACATACCCACCTGGCATCCCTCCCTTGGCTCACCCAGCCCTGCTACGCACATGAGAGTGGCTGAGGCTACAGTGAGGGAGAGAATAATTGCTGACAGACCCATAATGGTTGCACTGTTCTCAGCCTCTATTGCTACCCTTCCCTCTGTCTTCCCCAGCTCTTCTCATCAAGTCTGCCAAGGCCCTCTGCTTGCAGATTCAATCCCTCCCCAGTGTTTGAAATAATCTGGACTGAGTGGCAAATATGCATAATAGCCAAGGGTTTGGGTCCTTAGCCCTGTACCTGTCCTTGGTCTTCAACCTGGTACCCACTAATATACACACATACTTTCTCCAGTCCACTGGAGAGGCTAATCTAGAAGTATAGCCTCTTGCATGAACACCTCAGTATATACTTGGGCCAATTCCGGATATTTGAGTCTGAATAGAGGGGAAAGATCTCAGGTCCTCGGTAAATAAGGACAGAACCCTGGTCTTGGTGGATTTTCAGGGGAGTAGAGGTGACAGACCTTGACAGCAGGAGCTTGGTAAGAGTTTAAAGCAGGGCCATGTTATGACTTTTCTGGGCCCTGGGCATATTAGCCCCTTTCTTCATAAAAAAAAAAAAATACTAAAAAGTATATTTTACAACTGCTTTAATAAAAGATGAATACAATTCAGGTTGGATTATATTCATTTTTTTCTTCTAATTTTAAAATAAATTGAAATATTTTCCTAGTTGCCTAAAAGCAACACAGGGACTGTGTCTACTATTTATCAGTATGCCCTATGGATAAGTTAACCTTAGTATGAAGGAGAATGAAGGAGAAATGCCTGGAAGCAGCAGCAGGAATCACGTGAGTATCTAACCTATCTCCTGGCCCCAAAGGAGGTGGTGCAGAAGAGGAAAAAAGAAACAACAGCCTCCATTTGAGAGGGGGCATGGTGTCCCCATAAGACAGACACACTTTGCATAGGCATGGAGGTGAAGGTATTTTTCAGAAATGGAGGTGAGGTTACCCTCTGGTTGCAAAAGATTGTTCCAGAAGGTCCAGGGAAAGGATTCAGAAAGAAGAGATGGAAATAAATCAGATTAGGGATGGCAGGCCAAATAGGAGTGAGAATTCAGGTAATGATGGATGGCCTGGGCTTCTAGTCATTAGGGACAACACAGGCAAGGCTTAATGTGCTCACAGTGGTCCTGGGTTGTTCAGAAGTAGGTGGAGAGATGGTCCATGATAGCTCTACTCTGGAGAGTCAGCTCACTGGAATGCTAACTTTAACCTCAGAGGGATAGTTCCCTCTGTTGTGGTCATCTGTGAAATGACTGTTAGGGTACACATTGCATTCAAAGCACTTTTTATGCTTTATCTCATTTAATCCTCACAACAACCCATTTTATAGAGGAGAGAACAGAGAAATAGAGAGGTAGATTCTTGCACAGGGACACTCCTCAATAATGACTCCCCATGCCATGTGTATGTATGCATGTCTTTATGTGTGTGTGTGTGTGTATGCTTTATATACACACTTGCATGTGCATAAGCATATGTGTGTATATATACATATATAGGTATATATGTAACTATATGTGTATATGTATGAAGTATGTATATAGATAGATAGATAGATAGATAGATAGATAGATAGATGCAGAAGTGTGGATGCATACACATATACACACATATATACTGATGTATATCAGATGTTCCTGCTGTAGTTTTAAGTGTAACTTGACAAGTGAGGCCCCCTAAGTCATAGTTTATGGTCCATTAATGTATAGGGTAATGCTTTTATTCTTTAGGCTATATGTCTTTCATGTATCTGTGCCTCCCCTGATGTGATTGCCCTAGATTCCAGCTTCCTAGAAGGCAGGAACCATTTCTAAAGCAATCTCAGTATATAGAAGTGCTAAATAGTGTTTTGATGATAGTGAAAAGATAGATTTTTCAGTTTCCTTACATTAAAATATTGGCTGTCTATAGTCACAGTTAGATATCACAATGGGGAGAGAGAAAGAGCTTCCCATATTCATTTAACAAATGTGTGAGGCATTCCTCCTTATCAGAAGCCTAACTCCTAGGGCTAAACTTGCCCTCATTAGCTGGTAACCCTGGATGATTTCCTTAATTCCTTTAAACTTGTTTACTATCCATGTAAATACTTAGCATAATTCCTTAAAGTCAGTACTTGCTCAATAAATAACTATGACTGTTATATGCCTACTACATTCCAGGTACTTTGCAAGGTTTTAGGGATTCAAGGGTACTCTCAAGGAGTTCATAATCAAGTGGTGAGATATTATCTTTAAAAAAATTTTTTTTAAACATTTATTTATTTTTTGAGAGACAGAGACAGAGCATTAGCAGGGGAGGGGCAGAGAGAGAGAGGGAGTCACAGATTCCAAAGCCGGCTCCAGGCTCCGAGCTGTCAGCACAGAGCCTGATGCAGGGCTCGAACTCACGAACCGTGAGATCATGACCTGAGCTGAAGTCGGACGCACTTTGGACGCTTAACCGACTGAGCCACCCAGGTGCCCCAAGTGGTGAGAATTTAAAATTAAAAAACTACCCCTCGCCAGACACACACACACACACACACACACTCAAAATTGTGCATGCCATAACAAAAATAGGCATAATGGACTTTAAAAGTAGAGTGGAAGTAACCAAATACCAAAAGGAACCAGAGGACTCATGAGGAGATGGTAGCATTTGGTTTAATTTGTGTGTTGGGTTGGGAGCAGGCAGTCATAGTTATTCTGAGGACATCTGCTTTTTTAGCTTGAGCTGCTTGAGATTCCCTGCTCAGTCTCATGCCCACTGGGAAGACATAGTGGAGTAAAACTGGTGTCTGCCATTTATATTCTTCTCTGGATGAGCAAAGCAGCATGGAGGAGGAAGCAACACCCCAGAAGCCTGAAGCTCCTACTCTGTCCTTGCTTCTTTCTGTGCTCTCCTCCCCACCTCTCCCTTATAGTAACACTCATCCTGGGAGTATATGACAGGCTCTTTTGGTCATGAGGTACCCAGGTGAACGCCAAAAAGTTTCCTCTCTGTGGCTCCTTTCTTCCTCTTTCTTTCTTTCTTCTTTTTTCAGTAGCTTTATTTTTGCTTAAATGAGCGGCAAGAACCCAAACTTACTGTTTCTCAGAATCAACAGTAAAGAGCCCTGCACTGCTGATAATGTTTGGAGTTTTTCTCTCTCCGGGATTATAGGCCTTTTCACAATGCTGATGCACGGTTTTTAGCTATGTTAGTTCTGTAATGTTAGTTCTGAATGTTTTCATAATATTCCCCTGGTAGTTAGAAGCAGGGAAAGATTTATTTTAAAGGGAAAAAAAAAGAGATCATTATTTCAGCCCCAGAGTCATGAGTTAAGAAAGGAAACTTGGAATGTATAAATGCAACACTCCCGGCTCAAACTCCAAACCACCTCGGGTTTTGCCCAGCTCCATTTATTTATCATGTCAATTACAGAAGAGATCTGTTGCCACAAAGAGGCAGACTGTGTCTATTTTCTAAAGGAAGAAAAAGCAATTTAAGGCAATTTAATCTTTAAACTCTTTTATATGAATATTTTTTTCTGCTGTTGAGCATTTTAGGAAAGGAAGAACTTTACCTATAAACCAGTTTCCTTTCATCCTCAAATCATCTGAACTCAATTTGTTTCTCTTCTTTTGAGATTTTCCTTATCCCCTTTTCTACTGAAGGTTAATTATATGCTTTACAAGAAACCGATTTCACTTCTTTTAAAAAACATATGATTCTTAGATGCCAAAGGTCTTTAAAAGTTCCACTAATTTATGTGCCACTTATGGTTATTCTCAAACCGTGTGTTCAACAATGTTTTTCCTACACAACATTCAAGAAAAATTAATATGATATATTTTTTTCATGATACCATAAAGAAGGACTAAGAAGTCCATGTGTTCAGGTATATTTTAAATACATGTTTACCATTCAGAGTAAAATGCAATCTTCACACTTCAGTGGGAAAATCCCTGTCACGTAGGAACCACTCATCACTAACTCAGTGTAATTAAGGAGACCATTGAAAATACAAACTCTATTAAAGTATCTAATAACAAAAGATATAAATATGTACTAGAAACACAGAGTTCTCACTCTCCATATACATGTACATGTGCCATGTTCATTTTTTAAAATTGAAGTATAGTTGACACACAATGTTACATTAGTTTCAAGTGCACAACATAGTGATTCAACAGCTCAATACATTATGCTATGCTCACAAGTATAGCTACCATCTGTCACTATACAACACTATTACAATACCATAGACTATGTTCTCTATGCTGTAACTTTCATCCCTGTGACTTGCTCATTCCATAACTGGAAACCTGTACCTCCCACTCTTCTTCACCCATTTTGCCCAACACCCCACTCCCTACCTCTCTGGCAACCACCAGATTATTCTCTGTATTTAAGGGTCTGTTTCTGCTTTGTTTGTTCATTTGTTTTGGTTTTTTTTTTTAGATGCCACATAAAGTGAAATCATACAGTATCTGTCTTTTCTCTGTCTGACTTATTTCACCTAGCAGAATACCCTCTAGGTCCATCCATGCTGTCACAAGGGGCAAGATCTCATTCTTTTTTATGGCTGAGTAGTATTTCATAATATACATACTGTATCTTCCTTATCCATTAATCTATTGGTGGACACTTAGATTGCTTCTACATCTTGACTATTGTAAATAATGCTTCAATGAACATAGGGGTGAATGAACATATCTTTTCAAATGAGTATTTTCATATTCTTTGGATAAAAACCCAGTAGTAGGATTACTGGATCATATTGTATTTCTATTTTTAATGTTTTGAGGAACCTCCATACTATTTTCCACAGTGGCTGTACCACTTTGCATTACTACCAACAGTGAACAAGTGTTCCTTTGTCTTTGTTCCTTGCCACTTGTTATAACACTTGTTATTTCTTATCTTTTTGATACTAGCCATTCTGACTGGTGTAAGGTGATATATTATTGTGGCTTTGATTTGGATTTCCCTGATGATTAGTGATGTTGAGCATCATTTTATTTATCTGTTGTCCATCTGTGTATCTTCTTTGGAAAAATGTCTATTCAGGTCTTCCGCCCATTTTTTAAAATTGGATTTTTTTTTTTTTTGGTGTTGAGTATTACGTACATTCTTTTAAGTTTATTTATTTATTTTGAGAGAGAGAGAGAATACACAAGCAGGGGAAGAGCAGAGAGAGAGAGAGGGAGAGAGAATCCTAAGCAGGCCCCACACTGTCAGCATGGAGCCCGACACAGGGCTCAAACCCACAAACCATAAGATCATGACCTGAGCTGAAATTAGGACACAGATGCTTAACTGACTGAGGATCCCATGCTATGTATGTACATTTTATAGCATATTGCAAAACTAGGATCTTAACTATATCTCTACATTTATTGAACAGAACAAAATACTATTATTAACTTTATGGGATGGATTTGCCTTTCAAAATAAAGATTGGGGGCGCCTGGGTGGCTCAGTCTGTTGGGCGTCCGACTTTGGCTCAGGTCATGATCTCACGGTCGGTGAGTTTGAGCCCCGTGTCGGGCTCTGTGCTGACAGCTCAGAGCCTGGAGCCTGCTTCAGATTCTGTGTCTCCCTCTCTGTCTGACCCTCCCCCATTCATGCTCTGTCTCTCTCTGTCTCAAAAATTTATAAACGTTAAAAAAAAAAATTAAAAAAAAAGATTGAAGGCAATAAATCTGCCCTAAGGAAACCATCACAATTCTATAAAGATAAACACTCATTTAAAATATTATACTTTGCAGAACAATTTATAGTAGCATAAAATAAACAATCTAAAATTCAACAAAAGGGAATTATCTAAATAAATTCAAATTTATTCCTAAGATGGTAAACTCTCTTGCCATTAAAACAACCTTTCCCAATAGTTTTAGTTTCGTAAGAAAATGGCCAAGACAGTGTTAGAGGAAAGAAGCGGTGGCGGGGGGGGGGGGGGGGTGTATTGTGTATTTTAAACTATATGTACCATGTGAATCCAATGAATGCATCTAAATAGACACACAAACAAAAAGACTGAAAAGAAATATTTCAAAATATTAAAACTTAGTAAGATTAAAGATATATTTAGTTTCTTCCTTAAATTTTTCCAAACTTTGAGGTTTTCCATAATAAGCATGCACTACTTTGCTAATAAAAATAAAAATGAGCTTTTTAAAAGTTTAAAATCAGATTTGGAAACAAGCTCACCATTAGATTAAAAATGAAGTATGTATTCTTTAAAATCTTGAAATACAGGGGCGCCTGGGTGGCTCAGTTGTAAGCCTCCAACTTCGGCTCAGCTTGTGATCTCGGGGTTCATGGGTTTGAGCCCCATGTGGGGCTCTTGTGTTGACAGCTCAGAGTCTGGAGCCTGCTTTGGATACTGTGCCGCTCTTTGCCCCTCCCCCACTCTTCCCCTGTCTCTCTCTTTCTCTCTCTCTTTGAAAAATAAACATTAAAAAAAATTTAATCTTGAAATACACATATCACAATTACATAGAGTGGTTTTATGCTAATTTATCTAATTATTTTAGTAAATTGTCTTTTTTTGTGTTAGAGTAAAAATAAAGGGTGGTTATATTAAATCACATGAAACTAGATGACAGTGGGATGGACCTTTCTCAAATCACATGGCAATGACCAGAATTTCAGAATATATTCACTCATTCATTCATTCATTCATCCTTCCAAAGTATTTTTGCCTAGGAAGATTTCTGGTTGGGCTGGCTCCTGCCTGAGACTCTGGGGTGTGTCTCAATTATTTGAAAAAAAAGTATCATACCCCAAACTTTTGGTATGACCAAATTAGAGGTCACCTAAAAAACCCTGGACATAAGATAACAAATAAGCATAAGAAGAGTCTGAAAGGTGGAAAGAAATGGATGGACTGCTTAGGGACCTCAAGGCTTGAGCAGCCATAGGGCAGTGGGTCTCCTGCGTTTCCTTATTGCCTCTCATATATCCCCAGATTGGATCCAGCTGGCAGGAGCTTCCAACCTGGAACCACCAATGGGCACAAACTCCAAGAAAGGCCTGTTTCTTCAAGCAAAAGACTATGGAAAGGGGTGGCCCAGCAGACAAACTAGCACATGCTCCCACTGTGGTTTCAGCAGGACTGGATGGGAAACTGATCTTCTATCCCTTCCTTCCCCAGGGGAGAACACTCCCCTGACTGGGGGCAGTGGCAGCAGGGCCCTGTATGGATCTGAGCCTCCACCCTCACTCAGCAGACAGCAACAAGACTTAAAGACATGGTGCAAGGTAAGCAGGTATAGGGGACTTGGGGCGTTAGGGTGGTTCAGTGCCAGTGTATTTCAGTCCTCCCCAGCCCAACCCATGCAAGTGAGGTTTAGTGAGGTGCTAAACCAAAACGCCCACCTGGCTGCAATGAGACTGAATGAGGCAGTGCAAAGCAGGGCTACTCTGCACTCCAGTCCCCCTTCTCCTCTCCATATCTCACCCTCTCTCCCTTCTCAAAAGCATGACCAGGTGCGGAGTCAGTCTGTACCCCCACCTGGAGCCTAACAAGGCAGAATGAGTTACTAGGAGGCAGGGCTAGTTAGCACTTGACTTTCTCTCCTCTTCTGCTATCAGTGGAAAGCCCAGCTTAGAGCTGAGTTTGCACTCCCACTAGAGGCAATGCTGGGTGCTAGTGTTGTCTCACTTTCCTAGGAAGGTGTCAGCTAGGCCAAAGTGGGAGATGAACTTCCGCTCCATACATCTGCAAAGAGGCAATAGGAATCAGGCTCCACTTTTGCAGGACAGTGTGGGAAGTAGAGCCTAGGGAAGCAGAACATACCTAACTGGCCCTCTCATTACACTTGAATAGGTGTACTACCTGCTAAAAAAAAAAAAAAAAAAAGATTAAGTGGGATCCAGAGTGTCCTAGGAAAATATCCAAAATATCCAGGATACATTCAAAAATCCTCATCATACTAGGAAAATCACAACCTGAATGAGAAAAGACAATGCATGCTAACCCCAAGATGAATGATATATTGCAATTATCTGACAAAGATGTTAAAGCAGCCATCACTGAATATTTCAGCAGTTATAAATTCTCTTAAATCTTGGTGAAAAAATAGAAGTTATTTTTTAAAAATACCTACTAGAGATGAAGAGAACTGGAAAATATTTGTTTGATGGGCTCACTAGTAGAGCAGAAATGACAGAGAAGATCATCAGCGAACTTGAAGAAAGATTAATAGAATTTACCTTATCTGAACAATAAAGACAAAACAGAAAAATAAAATGAAATGAACAGTGTCAGGGACCTGAGCTAATATTTGTGTCATTAAAGTCCCCCAAATAGGGGAGAGAATGGAACTCAAAAGTTATTCAAAGGAATAATAGCAGAAATATTTCCAAATGTGGTGAAAGACATAAGCCTGTAGATTAAAGAGCTGTGTCAATATCAAATATAATAAATCCAGAGAATCACACCCCCCTAATAACAGATATTAGCTAAGAAGTGCAAAAACATCTGGGCTATAGAGAAAGGGCACATCATATTGCTTAATGATTCCTACTATTCCTTTTGCAAAAAATGAAACAAAACAAAACACTCCCTAGGGTAGGCAGAATTCCACTTGGAACTTTATTAGGGCCTCAAATTACTCATTTGCATATTCTCAAATTTTTGCTTTTCTTACTCCCGCCATTTATTTCTTGTGGATTTTTTTAATAAGGAAATATTTTGTGTTTTCTTTGCCCAAAATATTTACTGAACATCTACTATATTCTGTCTACACACAAGCATGAAAGGGAAGAAGGCAAATTACCTTAAGTTTTCAGAGGTTGATGTGGGACACTAACATTGATATGACCATGTGATAAGAGATATCAGTAGAAGTGTGCCAACTGGAGTCATGCCTACACTAATGTAGATTTGGTTCTTATGGAAGAACATGTATTTGTTTGAAAACGTGAATGCTAAGCCTGTTATTAAGTGGTGAGAGCAAAGACTGCTTAGATCATGTGTGCCTTTCTATTTGCTGGTAGGTAGTAACAGACACTACCAGGAACAGGAAACTTAGGTCAATAAATAATTAAGAGTTGGCTTTATGAAAAGATCAACTTCCTACAAGGTGGCTTTGTGCAGAGCTGTGAGTATTCAGTATCCCAGAACAGCTGTACCCAAGTTCAGACTCTGGTGTCTACGCTCAGACTATGTCTCCATACTCCACAGTGCAAATCACCACAGGAAGGGAGTAGCATCAGAAGGCAAGATCCTTCTCTTGGAGCCCAGCCTCATGGTTGGAACAGTGCTACTCAGCCAGTTACATTGATCTACAGGATGGCATGAGAGCTGGGAAGACATACCTGTGCCAATCCTCTGTCTTTGTGTCCAGCCTGAACAAAATGACGCTATCTGGTGTTGCTCAAGATGCTATTTGTTAAATAGGTTTAAAAATCAATACATGTATGAGAAAACAAAGCTTCAGGTTTTCTAAATTCTTTGTTCAAGGACTCCAATCCAAGAGAGGCAGAATTATGATTTCAGGGCAGGTCTTCTAACAATCAAGCCCTTTCTACCTCATCAAACTATCATTTCTTATAGGATTGAATCAAAAGAGGATATAAATTCTGAATGAAAAAATATATGAGAAAATATATTATTCATAGCTTGAAAAGTTAAACAGAAAACTCTTCCGACTTAAATGTTTAAAGATGTGGGAGATTCCCATTATTGACCAGATAGAAGGCATCAATGTTTCATTTACTAATGTTATGAGGTCTATGTGTATTTATCTTTAAAATTTGAGGAACTGACTTGATTGGCTCCTTTAAAAAATATTTTTTTTCATGTTACATATACCTCTAACTGAGTAAGAAATAGATAACCCACACAGTATCGAAGTCCTGTAATTTCAAACAAGAAGCAATCCTTATTGTTGATATGATTTAATTGAATTTTTCTGCATATTTACTTGTGTTTTAATGACAATTAATTTTATTAGGATACATGTTTACCTGCATGTTTCTTGATCTATTCTGTCTCTGATCCATGTTGATCTTGATCTAATCTGTTCACTATTACCAAGGTAATTTTCCTAAAGCAGGTTTTATCATATAATTTACATTTTTGTTATTGCATAATGTATCATATGTTAATTCATCTACATTCTGTAACAGGCAACTGCTGGGGGCAAAGCCAGCCTACAAGGCCATGACCCTTCTGGAGGATCTTGATCCACAAAGTGAGATCCCAGTATCCCTATATGTATGGTGCAATCCTCCCTCCTGGCTATAGCTGATTGGGTGAGTGGGGGACATATGACTTGTATAGTACCCAAAGGTCATCTTTCCTGGGATGTGATATTACTATCTATAAATGACCAGTCTGTGTCTGAAACTATAACATGTAAATAGAAGTTGAGAATGCCAGTCTGCAGAGTGAGTGAAAAAAGAAGAGAATGAAAAAGACATGTCAAAAGAAGTAGAGATGAGATGGTCAGAGAAAGTACTTCTGTTAGCTTTCCCAGCTAACAGCCTTTTCAGAGCCTTTTCAGAGCCTTGGAAGTGTTCATACATTTGGGTTCCTTTAGTCTCCTCCATATCATTTTAGTTATTTCCCCTGTTTGACTTAGGCTGGCTGAAATCAGTTTGTTTCTTGCAGTTGAAGTATTTTATGTAATGCATGGGGTTCAAAGAGTGTGAGACCTGGTCCTATACTATACAGCTAGCCATATTGCCCAATATTTTCTAATGCTTTCTATATACTTGTCATTCACATTTTTTACTCACATGGACCTCACATCTCTCCTTTTACTCAAGTTTCATTTCCTACCTAGCTTAGAATGCTTTTCTTTCTTTCCAAATAACAACCATTCTTGACAAATCTCAAGCTGAACACCCTTTTCAAACAGATTTGCTCCATCATAGCCTATATTAGGATTGGTAGGTTATGTTGTGGTGATGAATATTAGACTTGAAATATCAGTCATTTAACAAATCTTTATTTCTTGTTCATGCTACATTTCTAATAAAGGTCATCAAGGAATTCCCTTCCATACAATAACTTAGAGACCAATCCCTGAAACAAATAGCTGTACCATCTGGAGCACACAGTACCTTAATTACTGAAATTAGATTTGTTCCTTCCAAATAATTTATGGAATATAATATCCCATTTATTTAGAAATAAGACTTCAGATATACTCAACCCTGTGGCATATCTGTGGACCAACAAATAAGTGAACAGGGACCCTGAGATTCCAAAATATCTCTTGTAATATTCTAGTGTTCAACAATCTGATTATTTTCTACTCATGCAGATGCAAAGGCTATTAAAGTTTTGTTTGTAATTATGTAACACTGAAGTGTTAGGAAGACAAAAGAAGGAAAACAGGTGGCAGCCAGTTTGGGAGAAATTTTTCTCCGCAGATATTTTTTCCTTCCTCTAGGAAAAAAATAAAAGCCAAGACAATGTCAATACTCAGGGTTCAAAGATGAAAACTGGTACACAAATAAAAAATAATCCTGTTTGGTCAACATCATGCAGCCAGAGGAATGTGTTAATTTATTTAAGTTGTATCTTCAAGTAAGATTAAGAAGCTAATACTATAACTATCTCCTATTCTTGTGCTTATGTCTTAGAAGGAACTAAGTCAACGTAAGAACCCTGTTCTTGCCTTCTCTCTGCTCCTTCTTCTAAAATTCCCCCACATTCTCCTCCCTTATCATCTTTAGGGAAAGGAAATTAGTGAGAAGGGAAAGGTGATGGGAGAAGGGATCCTGGTGACAAAATGGAGCTGCTGGCAGCAATGCTACATCTAGTTCATGAGGATGAAGTCCTGGTACCCATCCGAACTCCATTGGCTCTCCTTGAAACTGAAAATATGAGGCTCCATCCATTCTTTAACAGAGAGTACCTTAGCCATCAGTGCTTAAAGGAAGAATGCCTGGACATAAGAGCCTTCAAATCTATCAGTCAAGCTGGGATACAATTGAGTTATGGGAGTGCGGGACAACTGTCCTTCATTTTCATTTTCTCTTTATGAAAAAGGTCCCTTTTTTTCCCTCTAAAAATGACTGATGTTAAAGACTTTGTTTAGTTGAAATATGAGGGAAGACTTGGGCAAAATGAAATAATCCCTCTGCAAACATGAAAAGTCTTCATGGAAAGCATTCTGGAATGACAACCGAAGTGACTTGACAGTCTGGGAGGACAGGATACTCAAAACCAATGCAGGGCCAGACAGTGCATTGTAGTGTATTACCGGGAATGGACATTCATAATGCTGACCCCACTTCATGAAGAAAAGATGGGTGGGGGCGCCTGGGTGTCTCAGTCGGTTAAGCGTCCGACTTCGGCTCAGGTCATGATCTCACGGCTCATGAGTTCAAGCCCCACGTCGGGCTCTGTGCTGACAGCTCAGAGCCTGGAGCCTGTTTTGGATTCTGTGTCTCCCTCTCTCTCTCTGACCCTCCCCCGTTCATCCTCTGTCTCTCTCTGTCTCAAAAGTAAATAAACGTTAAAAAAAAATTAAAAAAAAAAAAAGAAAAGATGGGTGTAGTCACTATTCTTTGCCTCAGAAGTGAGGGAAACAAAGCATTTTTGAGATGCTTCTATCAAGTATGATTAAGGAGAGCACAATATGGGGCTTGGCTGTAGATACACTTCAGATATTTTGTAGTATTTATGTATATGGAACAATTTTTCCTTAATGGTGACAGGTAAATACAGTATCACTGAATTTTGATTTCCACAAAGGCTTTCCTCAAACCTGATGAGAAAGAGAATATATTTTGTACTTAGAAATAAAACCCAAGAGAGAAACAGGAGAAAAATCAATATTTGGTAACAGGAGTCTTAGGTTCATTATTGAATAAAACTGGAAGAAATCTCATAAAATTCTCTGAACCAACCTCATGTCTACAGATTAAAAAAAAATGTCTAAAAGCATCAGGATAGTTTATAACATATTATCTTCTGGGATTCCCCCCCCCCACACACACACACACAACAATGCCCACATATTTTCTGAGAGCTTTCTAAAGAATTCTAATAATTTTAGTAATTGTGATAAGATATTCTTTGCAAACCTAACCCCAAATTTTCCCCCTTAAACTTTTTAATAATAGCATTATTGAGATATAAATCACATAATACTTATCCTTTTAGAGTGTACAATTCAGTGGGTTTTAGTACATTCTGAATCGTGCATCCATCACCACAGATTTTAACACATTTTTATCATCTCTAAAAGAAACCCTGTACACATTAGCAGTCACTCCCCATTTCCCCCTTTCTTATCCTTTGGCAAAAAAACTAATCTACTTTCTGTTTCTACAAGGTTACCTATTCTGGGCATTTCATATAAATGGAATCATACAATATGTGACCTTTCAAGTTTGACTTCTTTCACTCAACATAATGTTTTCAAGGTTTATCCATGTTGTAGCATGTATTATTACTTTAATCCTTTTTAAGGCCAAATAATATTGCACTGTATGGCTATACTACATTTGTTTATCTATTCATTAGTTGATAGACATTTAGATTATTTCTACTCTTTGCGCTATTATGGATAATACTGCTATGAAAATTTGTGCACAAGTTTTTGTATGGATATATCCTTTCAATTCTTTTGGGTATATATCTAAGAGTAGAATTGCTGTGTAGTATAGTAATTCTACCTTTAATGCTTTGGGGAGCTTCTAAACTGTTTCCCAAAATGGTTGCAATAATTTACATCCCCACTAGAAATGAATGAGGGTCCCAATTTCTCCACATTCTTGCCAAAACTTGATATCATCTCTCTTTTTGATGATAGACATCAGAGGGGGTATGAAAGGCTATCTCACTATAGTTTTATTTGAATTTCTCTAGTGGTGTTGAACATCTTTTCACCTGTATATTGCTCCTTTGTATATAATTGGTATATTTGTGTGTGGAGAAGTATCTATTCAAATCCTTTGCTTACTTAAAAAATTGGATATGTCTTTTGTAGTTGTAAGACTTCTTTATATACTCTTGACATGATTCTCTTATCATAATATAAATTGAAGATATTTTCTCCCGTTCCATGCATTGTCTTTTCACCTTCTTGATGGTATCCTTCAAAACACAAAAGTTATTAATTTTGATGAAATCCAATTTATCTATTTTTCTTTCATCTCTTGTGCTTTTGCTGTCATATCTAAGAAAACATTGCCTGATCCAAAGTCACAAAGCTTCCTGTGTCTTTTCCCGAGAATTTTATAGTTTTTAGTTCTGACATTTAGGTCTATGAAACATTTTGAGTTAATTTTTGTGTACAGTCGAATGGTTCACTTCATTCTTTTGCAAGTGAATATCTAATTGTCTTAGTACTGTTTGTTGAAAAGACTGTTTTTGTCTGCTTTGAATGGTGCTGGCATCTTGTTGAAAACCAACTGACCATGAATGTAAGGGTTTACTTTTGGACTCTCAGTTCTATTCCATTCATCTATATGTTTAGCCTTACGCCAGTACCACAATGTTTTGATTTCTATAGTTTTATAGTATTTTCCCTTAAATTTATTTATTTTAATGTTTATGTATTTATTTTGAGAGAGACAAAGACAGCATGAGTAGGGGAAGGGCAGAGAGAAAGGGAGAGAGAGAATCCCAAGCAGGCTCTACACTGTCGTTGCAGAGTCCATTGTGGGGCTCTAACTCATGAACTGTAAGACCATGACCTGAGCTGAAATCAAGAGTTGGATGCTTAACCGAGTGAGCCACCCAGATGCACCTTCCCTTAAATTTAAACCAATTTCCTTTGCTTATGTCAGAGAGAACAACTTGACTGTCCCACCCTGTCATTATAAGTCCTTCTTTTCAGTTATGAAATGTCTTAGCTGAAAGAGAACTTAGCAACTAGCTGGCCCAGTCTCTTCATTTTATAGATGATGACTCTAAGCTCTAAAGGTTTGTCTATAGGATGCAACTTTATGGGCCTTCCTGCATACATAGTACCAAGTTTAAGAAATCTCATCTATTTGTCTATTTGCTTCAGACTTCTAAAAAAGAAATCAAACATCACACACTCTGTACTCCTGCCCAATTCTATTCTTCCCACTTTCATCCCTGGACAAATTACCACCCTGAATCTAATGTGTATCATTTCATGTTTCTGTACTTTTCTAGAACAAAGACAAGGTAGTATATTTTTTAATTATTCAGCAATATTGTTTTCTCATTTGAGCATTTTTTAAAAGATTGTATTTTTAAGTAATCTCTACACCCAACGTGGTGCTCGAACTTACAACCCTGAGATCGAGAGTCACATGCTCCACTGACTGAGCCAGCCAGGCGCCCCTCATTTACCATTGTTTTGTAACATGTATCCAGGTTGATAGACGCAACTTTGATTCAGTCATCTTAAATGGTCTATCATATTCCATCTAACAAATATCTTATATATCCATTGTCCTGTTGAGAGACATTTATGTTTTCTCCTTTTTTTCCCCCCTATTGTAAGCAATGCTTGTGTATCTGGCTTCATGTTCAGATATGAGAATGTCTCCAGTGGAGAAATACCACTGGAGAGCAGCAAAGGGCCTGCAGCTTTTTAACTAGATATTGCAAATTGCTTTCCAAAGTGCTTCTTATAGCTCCTGTTTCTCACATCCTCACTCGTATTTGATATTGTCACACTTTTTAATTTTTGCCAGTCTGATGTGTGCATAAGAGTATCTCATTATTTAATTTGCATTTCCCTGATCCCTAGTAAAACTGAACTATTTTTTCGTATGTTTATTGGCCATTCGTTTTTTCCCCTTGCATTACATGCTTAAAAAATACATTTCAGAATACTGTTTTTCCCCCTCCAGTATGAAATTGCTGCTTTGTATTTAGCCTGTAGTTAAAAATGACTCCCCAAAGCCTAGTCTGTTGCTACGTCTAGTGCCGTCTTCTGCTGCTGCTGTTGCAGCCACCAACACCGCATTACTGCTATTCACGGAGTGGCTACTCTGAGCCTAGAATATTTATTATTCTAATTCTCGCATGAAGCTTGCAGACACATATGGTAATTTCCATTTTGAAGATAAGAAAACTGAGGTTTAGAGAGGCTAAGTGATGTATGTAAAGTTATATAGCTAAGAAGAGATGGGGTTTTATTCACATTCGAATTCATCTTCAAGAAAAGTCCCTTTTCTTTCCTAAAGATTTTCCTTCCATCTAATTCTTTCTTTTTATCTTCTCTAAATATGTCTCCTTGTCCCACTGATTTCTGTACTGTTTAAAGGCAATTTTCTCAATTTCTCAGGAACACTTCAAATTTTCTTTCTGTCTTCCAACACTTACTTGGTGATACATTGAAATTTCTTATCTACAGTGTTAATTTTTGAAAGGAATTAGTCATTTTTTCAACAAATAGACTGAGAAGAATGGATGCTAAGGATGTATCATTTGGACCGGTATTGGGAATTTCCAGGTGAAGAGTGAGTCATTTCTAACTCCATGGAACATGTATGTTTTTATCTGTGTGATCTATGCTTCATCATGGGCGGAAACTGAACTAGTCTAAAATGCTATGTTCTTCTGGAGAACATGTTGATGCTTGCATATTTTACACACAAAATAACTGCTACTTGATTGATGACTTGTTCTGATATCTCAGGTGCAGATGGCAATCTGGCCTGATCTGCCTTTATTCATTCATTCTATTCAATAAGCATGCATCTAGTTCCAATTATGTGGCAGGTACTATGCTTGGCTGTGGGGATAATAATCCTCTATCTAATGCTTATTGAGTGTCTCCTATGTGAAAAGCACTGGGATAGGTTTTTTATATGCTGCTCATCTCATTTAGTTTTCCCCAGACCCTTACAGGGTTATTGACCCAGTTTTACAAATGAGAAAACTGAGGCTTAAGAAATTAAGCAACATGCCCAATGCCATCGAACTTATAAATGGTAAACACTCGATCAATCACACATTTTACTTGGTTGACTTATACATTCGGCAATTGCCAGTCAGGCCAAGTCCTTATGTTTGATGACTTATGTCAGAGTCTGGAGAGAAAGGAATGAGAAAAGTACTGGCAGGGAGGGAAAAGGCAAATGCTAAGGTATAACGTGAAGCATCTGAGTGTGGGTTCCAGGTAAGTACCTAACCTCATGAGGACGCTGGGACATGGCAGTCAGGCAAGTAAAAGGCAAGCATCAATAGCTTAAGATTTTGCATGTTACGAGAGCAGTTGTTACCTTTAGTTGTTGGAGGTGGGTGAAGTGGAGAAAAAAGGCCTGTCTCTTGAAATGAAAATGAGTAACGTATGTATCTCTCCTTAGTTATTTATTTTTGCTATTAATTAATCAGAGACTTTATTTATAACTGATTTTCACAAAGAGCAGCATAGTGGTCAATAAACAATTATTTTCAGGCTTACTTGTTGGAAGCCATACCCTGACCTACATTGCTTTCAGTGGGTTCTGAATGTGGCACAAATGGATTTAATCATTATTAGCATCACTATTTTTATTAAAGGTGAAATATGACAAAGAAGATTCATGCTTGTCAACAAGTCTACTTAGCACTTCATGGTTTTCTTTTTCAAATGTGCTTTTGCAAATATTAAACAGACAAATGATTTTACTGTGATGTGAATAGAAGCCACACAGCTGTAACTCCACGGACTCTGTGAATATGTTCCCTGCAATGTCAATTAATTTTGCTTCCTGAAGCATATTCTTTCATGTATAGTTTCATCCATGCTGTGTGTTCTGCCTGGAATGATTAGAGGCCTGCTAAAGTGGATAAAAATAACAAATTAAAAACAGAAAAAACAACAAAACATAATAGCTTTTCAGGAGTGAGGCCAGAACTCAGAGTCTGTTTTCTTTCCATTTTCTATGTTTTAATTTATAGTGTAAATTAATCGCCTTTCTCCCACCCCTTGATAAGAATGGTCTTTTGCACTCTATTAACCCCAGGTTCTAGAGAGAGGCAATTTCCTAACAGGTGAATTAACACTAGATAACATTACCTCAAATGCCAAGTCATTTAATGTGTAATTGAAAAAAAAATTTTTAGGAGGAAGGAAAGCAGTGTCTTAACTTAAAACACACACACACACACACACACACACACACACACACACACAACATTATAAAGAGTCTTTACAAACTAACTATAGACTCCCTACCTCCCGCGAGTGATTTGCCTATTAACAAAGCACAAGAACAACTCCCACTACCCGTACACGAAGAAATACCCCCAATTTCCAATTACTTTCGCCGCTGACAGTTCAGTGGACTGTTAAGACGCATTCGGCACCATTGTGCGGATGTGGTGAAGCCAGGCGCCTCTTTTTGATTATGCAGTAATTAGACTGTTCCACTAATGGAAGGAGGGAAAAAAGTTTCCAGAGAAAATGACATCTAGTGAAGCTCGCTTTGAAAAAAATCGCCAGCACAAAAGAATAAAGAGTAACCTTTTTGTCACGAACACTGTGAAAGGCTTTACGCGTTAACTAAGCTGCATTAAAAATGAAAAGTTGGAATCTCAAATTAGCTCAGGCATAATTGTATGTTTGCTTGCAAATAATAAAGCAAATAGGTGACTCAGACAAGCTCATTAGTCAATAATAAGGCCTTTCAGAGATGTACACAAGAGACTTTCTGGACGCAGACAAGCATCTCTAAGAATTCCGGATTCTGTGTCTCTGCTCCCTGAATTCATTGAAGATCCCTTGACAGTGTTCCAAGAGTGGGAGCTTGCCCTTTTGTCCTTGAACTGGCTTCACCTGAGAGCTCAGCGCTTCCTGTAGGTTATTAATGTATTAGTCACCCTATAAAAGTTCCCTTGATTTATTTTTCTCGTGGAGAATTTAATTCCTTCTCCTCTTAAAATTAAAAACTCAATTCAGTCCTGCTCTTTCAGTCTGGCCCCAACACCCACAGCCTTCTTTTCCCCTTTTCTCCTTTTCTTTCCACTTTTTTTTCTCACTCAACTTTGTATTTTTAGTATTTTGTGTGAATGTGACATTTTCCTTTTTACCTATAGAATTTCCCCATTCTCTCTCCCCAGTGTGAATTGAAAACGGCAATTCTTTATTCAGTGCGCTGCAAATGACTGGCAATCTCTTGCAGGTACGAATATAACCAAATGTCTCCCTTTTTGGTCTTATAAATTCTTAGAAGCTTGGATGCCCTTTGCAGTTTCTTCTCTCTTTCTCTGTCTCTCTCTCTGTTAACAGACATAGTAAAAAGGGTTTGGAGATGGAAAATGTTGAAATTATCAGTTAAATGCATTGCTCTGATGAAAGAGAATTTTTATTTATATGGGTTTTCATGTATTATTGGTTTATACCTGATTCAATGTCTGCATATGGTTCTCTGGTTCTGTTTCTCTTTTATATGGCAATTAACAAACATTATATTTTTAGCAGATTGCCATGGTGACCATATTTTTTAAACAAAAATCCAGGATTCAGAATCTGACAAAAGATTTTTGTGCCAATTCCGCCATTGAGAAACACATTGTTAGATTTAGATTGTGAGATGGTGACAGACTTGAATGCTAGGATCTTTCCTTGTTTATGGGATGACAGGACATTTAAAATGAGGATCCACAAAGGTTTTCAGCATGGGGCTTGATATGTCAAAATAGAAGGGCTTTATGGGCACTGGGTGGCTCATTCGGTTAAGTGGCCGACTCTTGGTTTCGGCTCAGGTCATGATCTCACGGTGGTGGTGAATTAGAGCCCCAAATGGTGCTCTGTGCTAAGAGCCTGGAGCCTGCTTCAGATCCTCTGTCTCCCTCTCCTTGCCCCTCCCCTGCTCATGCTTTCACTCACTCTCTCTCTCTCTCTCAAAAACAAATGTTAAAAATTTTGTAAAAAAATAGAACGGTGTTATGTACAATTTTTAAATACTAGATATATCATCATTTTCTCCTCTCTCAGGAGAGCATATTTGAAAGAAAATGTGTGAAAGTGAAACTGTTCATGGTAGAGCCTCAAAGATCCTCTCTTTTGTTAAAAATTACATTTTAAAGTATTTTCCCTATTAATATCTCATTACTTATATCACACACGAAGACTGATTTTAAAGTACTCCACAGCTGTTACGAACAAACGAGTGTGTCATGACACCTTGGTTGAGAACTGGTGATTTAAGATATGGTTCCCTGTGTCAAGGAACATAATGTAGTTTGAAATTATTTGTGATTCTCTACCTATTATTGCCAATGGAGAAAGGGGAAAAAAATAAAGGGAAGAAATGACAATTTAAAAGGGCCCATTTCAAATATGAGATTTTTCATTTGGCAGTCTTGACTACCTCTCCCATCAACATTATTACTGTCATTAACATCATTAGTGTGATCACTGCCATCATCAGACCCTGCAAATCTGGGAATAACTAAAAAGGACTCCAGGTGTCTCTGCCCTTGAGGGCCTTTGTTGTTGCCCAGCATTAAAAAAATATCCTAAAAATTAAAACAAAAACAAAAACCAAAAAAAACAAAACAAAACAAAAAAACGCCCAACAACAACCAAAAAAACTCTTTCAATAAATACTTGGAAAGTGTATTTTTTTAATTAAATTGCCCTTAAAATAAATGTTCTCAGACTTCTCTAGTATGTATTTAATACCGCATACTTCATTCACTATTAAGGCATATAATATATAAACTGAAGTTGGAAAAGCAAGGTTTCAACAGTAACAACAACAAAAAAATAAAGCTGCTCCTTTTTATGAAATACTGGTGTGAGTTACATTTTTACAAGAAGAAGAACGTTTTAATTGAAACATGCTTTTACATGCACTGGACTGCTCATTTTTAAATTAACCTTGCAGCAAGTTATCTGTTAAATAGGACACGTTTTTTGGGGGGCAATAGAAATAATTGCTTCCCCATTTTTTTAATACATGTTTCAGAATTTTTTAATCCATATTTTCTTATATTGGATTTTCTTAAAGTTTGACATCCATTCAATGTGCAATCTTTTTGTTTCATTGTATAAACAGAGTATACATCAGAAAATATATACCTGGGGAGGTATTATGATTTTAATTCCCAAAATTGTTGAGGGATCTTGTAACACTTGTGACCCAGAATGTAATTATATATTTATGAATTTATTTACGACCCCAGATGAGGAAGGTTGATTTTTTTTTTTTTTAATCTTCCTTAGCCTATACCACGCCATCACTGTAACTTCATGCAAGGCCTTTCCATCACTGTCTCCTATTCCTGTAATTATGCCCTTCTTCCACAGCCACTTTATTCTGTTTAATATACAATTTTTTGTTTACGTAGATTTTTATAAGATGCATGTTTTATTTGTCCGTGAGTATGTTTAGTGTCTACAAATGGCATTGGTATAACATTGTGTTCTTTCACTGTTCCACTAAGCAGTATCTATTAAAGACCCATTCATTTTGCTGTGAACGTGGATTGGATTTAAAAGTTAGGAAGGAGCAGATTCCTTAGTGCCCCTGAAATCACTGTTGCACTATATGGTAACTAATTTGGATGTAAATTTAAAAAAAAAAAAAAAAAGTTGGGAAGGAGCTGGCAAGGAAGCAGCCTTCACTCTGCTATAGAGTAAGAGAAATCTTAGGACTGGAATATTGAAGCAGGTGTGGATTAGAAACCCAGACTGATACATAAAACATACAAAAGCATTATTACAGGATATTATTAAGTACCCAAATATGAAGTACATGGTAATTGGTAAAATTTCAGAGGGGGAAATCTGAAGTAAAGGATGGAGAAGTATAAGAAATCTAGAAATGGAAAGATTCAAGATTTGAAAATGCATCAGGAAAAGAGATTTAGGTGATACAAGTAGGGTGAGGGGAGAGGAGTCACAAAAGAGCAATGGAAGCAGAGGCATGAACTTGGAGGCTGCAGGATATAGGGGAGTGAGAAATAATTTACATGATGCATTATAGATTCTTAGCAAGATGGAAAAGTGGTTTTTCTATGGGCTTGCTCTGTCTTCTTTGTGAATATCTACTTCTTTTAACTGATTGCCTTCTGTCTCTGCTATTACAGACACCTTCCCTTATGTGGTTGGGGCAGACAGTGGCAATAGCCCTGGCCCACATCCTCCATACAAATAGTAATCCTTGGTGAGGATATTCTCTCACCAAGAGTCTGTTTATATCTAAATTCATGGATAGACTATTCCTAGTTCTTGGATATGTATTCCTTGAATCCATTGCTGAAGGCATGGGAATGGAATACCACAATTGATCAGGCCTCTACCACATGCCCAGGTCTTAGATATGAAGCAAGCAGCCCCTATGATGGAATATCCCACAGGAGACATGCAGATGCAGAAGGGTCACAGTGCCTCCAAGAAAAGAAGGAGTCAGGCAGACACAGCAACAGATATAAAGTTTCCCGTTTGTTCCTGGCAACAGTTCCAAGAGGCAGGTAGGACAGGAATTCCCATTCTCATTAATAGATGAGGACACAATGCCTGACCCAAAGTCACATAATTTGTAAGTGGTTGAGCAAGAGCTTGATTAAAATCCACTGAAGATTTTAGAGCAGGGAAGTGAAATGATTAAAGTGATACTTATGAAAGGTTAACAATATAGAGAAAAGCCCTAACAGTTATGTTTTATTTTTGAACAAAATTTCCATCAACTCTTTAAGTTTGTTTTTTTCCTATAACCTATAACCTGTGAATCATATAACAGTTCTTTAAGCATAAAATACAGAAAATCAATGCCAAAAGCTTTTCATTATTTAGAAAAATGTATCTAGGTCTTAAGCGCATGAACACGCACACACTCACACACACTCTCTCTTTCACACAGACACAGTCCTGTTATGTTTATTGTGAATTTATGGTAACCAGGAACCTCTCACCAGTCTTACCCATATTATATCACTTAACCCTCACACAATGGCCTTATGATGGAGGCTCTACCTTCATTTACATTTTATAGAGTCACAGACAGGTTAAATAATGTGCCCACGTTCAAGGCACCTGGGTGGCTCAGTCAGTTGAGTGTCTGACTCTTGATTTTGGCTTAGATCATGATCTCATAGTTCATGGGACTTAGTCCCGTGTTGGGCTCTGTACTGACACCCTGATTGGGATTCTCTCTCTCCCTCCCTCTTTCTGCCCTATTGTTCTGCCCTTTCTCCCCTATTGTTCTCTCTCCCTCTTTCTGCCCCTCCCCTATTGTTCTCTCTCTCTGTCTCTCTCTCTCTCTCTCTCTCTCTCAATAAACAGATGAACTTAAAAAAATAATTTGCCCAAGTTCATGTAGATAGTAGATGGTAAAGCCAAATTCATATACAACCTGATTGCCAAAACAGATGTTTTTATCCACTAACCCATACAGCTACATAATGTGAGCATCTGCAAGAAAAAAATGTGTATATATTTTACTATATAGGTATATTTTACATAATTTGTGATTTCTAATGACAATCTGTAATTAATATAAACCACATGCTTATTCATTTAGAACTCAAAAAATTCCTTGATTTAGTTTCCCCCTGTTCATTAGTATAAATGGACATGTAAGTCTGGACCAGTATAAGTTTAATTGCCATTAGATGACCAATTCCAATTCTTCGTATATACATAAAGCCCAAATTAGTCATGAGAGAAAATGTCAGATGTCAAATAGTCTGATATTCACAAGTACATTGCCCTATATGCCATTCTGTGACTTTATCTGTTATGCAAACACTTCTACCAGGACTGAAATCTTACTAAATGTATTTTTCATGTTTCATCCTGAATAGAATTATTCTTGAGTTATAATATAAAAGACTAGCACTTAGCAGCTGGAAAATAACATTTTGTTGGTAGCTGAGACTTGGGAAAAAAAGTCTACCATGGATCCTGTCAATATTCAGCTGACAGAGGCTACTCCTGTGTGTTTCAGGGGAAGATTTTCAATCTGTCTGCAACTTGCTGCCAAAACTTTTGGATGAATAGGGAGGAATACAGTCAATCACCCAGATGTTCCACCTGCAGGAGGCCATGCACCCAGCTATTTAGAAACAATCAGGTGCCTGGAACATGGAGACAACACATCTGGAGGGTGTGTGTGTATGTGTGTGTGCATGTGTAGTTATGTGAACTTTTTGAGGAGATATATTGATGTCATGTAGAAACAATTATTAACCCCTCTTGTACCCAACTTTGAGATAGAGTATGTAAGCTATAGTTTGGAGGAATGTTTAAGGATAGTCCATATTATATGTTGGTCTTATTAATGAGATGTGGATAATTCTATCTCAACCTATGTCTGTATGCTGATTATCTCATGTCCAACCCTATTTGGAAACTGCATATTGAATACTTCATCTGAGTAATGGTTAGTTAAACAATATAATCACTTATAGTTTTTCTTTACTTCCCCTATCTCATCTAACTTCCAATGCTTTATCAAGGTCATCTAGTCCTAAATGAATTCAAAACCGATAAATATAAGAAAACACGCCAACCTCCTTACTAACTCAGGAAATGTGAATTTAAATAATAAGATACACTGTAGGGATTTTAAACAGGGGGAAGATATTTTCAGAATTCTTTTTAAAGGTTTAGCTCAAGATGTAAATCATACAGATCTGAGATTTTGAAAAACACAAACAAAATGTAGTAATTTAGAGCCTAGAAATATCACAATATTCTGGAATAGTGAAATACTGAAAGCTGGTATTGTAGCACTAATCTCAGACGCACTGGTGTATCAGAGTCCCAGTCTTAGATGGACAGAGATAATTAATGGGCAGGTTGTGAAGACAGAAACACAGGATCAGGGAACAAGAAAGGTGTACTATTACCAAAGTGGGACATAAAGAGAGGAGGGTGGAGTATCAACTGGGCTTGGGATCTAGGCTAAAACATACTCCACACTGCAGAGGCTGGTGATACGGCTTGTGATGAAGAATCTACTGGGAGCCAAGGGGCCCAGAGGTAGGCCCATATTCTGCAGCTGATGTACTTAGGCCCTTGGACAAATCTCTATACAAAATAACTGAGGTCCAGATATCAGCAGTCTCTCTCCCTCACTCAGAATGAATTTGTAATGGCCTCGGAGACAGAATTCCACTTACAAAAATGGTGTCATTATTTAGGAAAATGCCTTGTTAAGATTCAGAGAGAAAGGTGAGATCATCACTGGGTCTGCAGGAACCCAACACAAAAATGAAATAACTACATGGATCAGAATTAGAAAGAAAAGGAAATTGAGACAGGAGAGAGAATAGATATAAAAGGCAGAAGAAGGAGAAGAGCCAGTGAGAAGACACAGGGCTGAGGCATCACAGATGAAGTAGCCAGTTGGAAAAAATCCCTGATGTGGATTAAAGAAAATTGAGAGAGCAAGGCTAACATTCATTTTCAAGTTGTCTGCAATTCTATAATGTGAGTTTGCCTTTCCCCTAAATCATGGATAACATCTGATGGGATTTTTAGTGGAAATTGAGGAAGGGTTTTGGTTTAGACCTGGGTAGAATGCAGTGTGTGCCTGACAAGGTGAATAGTAAGGCCTCCAAGCAGGAGGTCATTGTTAGGACATATCCCATCCACCCCCATATTCCCAAGAATTTGGGGAAAATCTGGTAATAACTTTGGATTTGCACAGGGCATTAAATGGAATTTGAGCCAATTGAATACGTTCAAGATAAAGATTCTAAAGAGCAAGGAGCCATAGGCTGACATCTAGTCTACTTTGTAGGTCTGGAGCCCTATTCTTTTCTTGTTGAAATAATAAATGATTTTTCTCCTTTAAGAAATAGATTTAATGCAACAGCTGAGCACTGTGATAAATTGTCTGAAACTAGTGTGGACCATCTGGCTGTCAGGAATAGTCTTAAATAAAACGAACCCAAAGTAAGAAATCTAAGAAGACAGTAGGTTCCATCTTAAGAGAATGTGCAAGGTTTGGAAAACATGCTTTTGTTTTCAGAAGCTTTTTCATAGCAATGTGGAACATTGGCTAGTCATAGGTGACAATGACACCATGACTAGTTCTAGATAGTTGAAGCAGAAATAGGATTATAAAAGGACTCACAGATCTCAGAATACTAGAGACTCTCCAGATTACTCTGTCCCTATAAATTTGTACTGAGAAACTCAGTGTTTATTTGACATTAATGAAAACAGTAATGTTAGAACCACTGTCCCTTGATGATTTCTTTTTCTGATAGGCCTGAATTTAAAAGTATCCATTAATTTATTTATTCATCCATTCTAGAGCATTTATTGAGTATTCACTTTGTGTCAGAAACTGTGACACAGCACTGAGAATACCCAGATCAATAAAGTGTGGTCCCTATTCTTGAGAACACACAGTCTAATGAAAGGATAGCAGGTAAACAATTTTAACGGAATTACAAGTCATGAAGCCTGGACAGGGTTTCAGTGGGAGTACAGTGGAGAGAGGCACTGACTGGCTGGGGAAGATGGAAGGGACTTCAAAGAGGTTACACAATAAAGCACAATATGACCAGAATCAGGGACTTCAGGTATCTCATAGGAAATAAAATAGGTTTCTTGGGTGAAATGAATCATGGGCAAATTTTATTAAGCCTCATTTTATTAGTGGCCATTATACTTTTCCTCATTACCCTGACCACAGAAAAACAATCAATTTGGATGAAGACACATATCTCAAAATCATATCTACCATCAGTATGTTGCAATTGTATTAGTTAATGTAAACTAAGCTGTTGTAATAGACTCCAAATTCACTGGCTTAAGGAACATTTTATTTTTTGCTCATGTAATTCCAGGGCAGGTATTCTAAGGTTAGAAGGCAGCTCTTCTCTGCACAGAGATCCAGGGAACCAGGTTCCTTCTGTTTATGGCTCTGTCATACCCCAAGATCTTTTTGTCAGCAGTGTAGTTAAGTATCGTCAACAATTAAGGCGAGCCATCCACGTTCAGGTTCAAGAGTAGAAAGAGGGAAAGAGAATGCAGTAGGCATGCTGCTGCCTTAAAGCCCCTCTGTTTACTCACATTGGGCTGGCTAGAAATCCATCTCAGAGATGCATCTAACTATAAAGAGGGCTGGGAAATGCAATCCAGTCATGTTACCAGGAAGGGGAGACTAGCTTTTGGTGGCCTAAAGTATTCTCTGTCACATATATAAAATTAAAGTTGATAAAAATTTAAAATCTAGATCATTCTAAATTGGTATAAACACTTAAGATACAGTTTTTCAGTATGGTAGGTAAATTCCTTCATTTAGGCTAAAAAAATTGCACAAGTACAGAATAGGAAAGGCAAATTAACAATGTTCATATAGGAAAAATTTGGAGATGTTTCTTGAAGACTGATTCAATATAAGGCTGCTGTTCTATGTGGTTCCTTAAAAACAAGCAAACACAGTTACAAACAAAAAAAGAGAATACAGTTGTAGGCTGCATCAAAACAAGTGCACAGAAAAGAAATGAATTCTGATCCAGAAAGATTTAATTCAGTATCTTTCAATAACATTGCGGTGCTATTTTTAAGAGACACAAATAGTGAACATAAAGAGTCTAGGATGATAAGGTAACATCGATCCAGAAACTATGTTATTTGAGGATGAGTAGTGAAAAATCAGGTTTTGTCCTAGAGAAGAAATAGTATGATGAGGGAAGGGTGTGTGTGTGTGTGTGTGTGTGTGTGTGGTGTAAGGAAGGATATGTATTAAAGTGGTCTTTTGCTTTTTATTATTTTTTAAAATGTTTTGTTTTTATTTT
This sequence comes from Panthera leo, assembly GCF_018350215.1. Taxonomy (NCBI): domain Eukaryota; kingdom Metazoa; phylum Chordata; class Mammalia; order Carnivora; family Felidae; genus Panthera; species Panthera leo. The sequence goes on along the minus strand of NC_056690.1, from coordinate 62,698,885 downwards.
TGAGAGAGAGCAGGAGAGAGCACAGTGGGGGTTGGGAGACAGAGGATCCAAGTGGGCTCTGTGCTGACAGCAGAGAGCCCAATGTGGGGCTCAGACTCATGAACCACCTGAGCCAAAGTCAGTAGCTCAACGAACTGAGCCGCCCGGGAGCCCCTTAAGTGGTCTTTTAAACTCAGCAAATTTAAATATTTTGAAGGTTTGATGCTTGAAATTTAGCCATATGTCAGAGAAAGTAGATTCATTCTCTTCTGCATCATGAAACCAAGGAAGGAACATTTTGGCTTAATATGATAAAGATCTGAATAATAATGGAAGCTATCTAAAAATGGTGGAATGGGCTGCTTAGAGAACTGTTGAGACTCATGTCAATGGAAGTGCTTGATCAGAAGCTGAATGACCTTGTGTCAAGCCTGCTGTAGAGAAAGTGTTCTCTTAGAGTGTACGACAGGATGTCTAAAACATTTTCTAGTTCCATGATTCCCTAAATTTGGCATTATTACTACAACTTTTCTGGATGATTCAAACCAAAATAAAATTCGTGTTAAAACACATGACTGAAGGCTACCACTGTTAACTTGGCCAAGAAGCACAGACAATGTGGCCAACATCATAGACACTCTCTTTCCCATTTGAAAAGCACTTTTGAAATTGTTGAACTAGCAGCTTTTTTCATGAGACACCATTTTGCTTGAAATCGAACACTGACAGACAAATTATGGTTATTCAGACTTGAGAATTTGGCAGACATTTTTTGAAAATGAACAATGTGAATTTGTCACTTCAAGAAAAACAATGAACAATATTTATTACCAATGAAAACATTTGAACTTTTCACCAAAAATTGGCAGTGTGGAACTCTTGTATTTGCCACATGATCATGACAGCTATCCAATACTTAAGGAATTTTCTGATGAAGTCAGTGGTGATATTATTAACAATTGTGGGGGTTTTATATAATGAAATTAGCATATAATGTTATTGTATAATTAAATATGTCAACATTCGGATGATCTTTATAATTCAGTGAGCCAGTAATTTCCAAATGATAAAAACATAATGTTAAAAAACCGTGCATGGATAAAAGACCTACTTAAGGTACACAATAAGCCAATAAATTTTTATGTAAAAGAGTACAAATATCATTGATATGGTTTGGATTTCACGTTGTAACTAACTTTAAATAAATTACCACTTGCTGAGTTTTGGTGTAGTATTAAAGAACACTAACCACAATAATTTAAAATTGCTACTAGGGGCGCCTGGGTGGCCCAGCCGGTTAAGCATCCGACTTCAGACCAGGGCATGATCATGTGGTTCATGAGCTGGAGTCCTGCAACAGGATTTCTGCTGTCAGCACAGAGCCCGCTTTTGATCCTTTGTCTCCCTCCATCTCTGCCTCTACCCCCCACCTCTCTCTCTCAAAAATAAATAAACATTAAAAAAATTTTTTAACTGCTACTAAAATATTTCTCCCTTTTTCAACTATATATCTGTTTGACACCAAATTTTCTTCCTGAACTGTAACCAAGATCACAGATTGCAATATTGAATGCAGAAGCCAATATAAGAATCTAGCTGTCTTCTATTAGGGCAGACATTAAAAACATTTGCAAAAATGGAAAACAATGCCACTCAGCTCCCTGAATTATTTTGCTTTGGAAAATGTGGTTATTTTTATATGAATATATTACTTATGTAAACCTGTGGGTTTATTATTGTTATTATAAGTGAATTAAGTGTTTTTAAAATATTTTAATTTATAAAAGAATAAATATTAATTTTTTTCATTTGCACTATCTCATCTAATACTTTCAATAACCATGGACCTACATATTATTATCATATTTTACTTTTAGTGAAAGGAAGAAAATAGAGGGCCAGAGAGGTTGTGGGACATACTCAATGTCATAGAATAAATTATATATTCCAATTTAGATTCTTTAGCCCTAGATAGGCTTTGTGATTTCTTTTAAGAAAAACCCAAATCAACCCAGAGAAGGAAGAGAGGACAATGGCTAAAGAGATACCTGGGATAACTGCATTATGCAGAAAATTTGAGAAAATCATTATACTGAACTTGCCACACCCAAGAAGTATAATCAGAAAACTTGATTTATTTCTCCACCACCCATTCAAACACATGCTGCATTACTAGTATTTGCCTTATCTTTTGGGTGAAAATTAAGGCATGGTCCATGTTTCTTGGTAAATCCGAGGCTATAAAAGTGATTCACACCCAGGAAGAATTAGTGTGTCCAGTGTAACAATAAAAAGGTACAACTTCTCTGGAAATTATAGCTTCTCTGCCTCCTTAACTCACTATCAGGTCTTGTGAAGAAGGAAGGAGCTATGGATTTTTTCCCTCACTTAGTACTACTGCCCTTTGTCTATCTTTCTTAATATGAGTTATCATGTGCATTGAGGGTTGGGTAGGGGACAAAGGAGAGTCAGTGGTGGCAGGAAAGTTTTTACTTTGACTGGTGGTTATGACTGCGATCTGGGTTTCCTAAACCAAAGGCTGAACCCTATCTCCTCCCTCCTCCCAATCTGAGCATCTCTGATCAGCAGGTCCCTCAAAATGGGTAATTGTGCTTCTTTTCTAACTGGTAGTTTAACTTCCAGGCATCCCATGGTACACATTCTGCTTCCTTTTGCTTGAGTCCTCATGGCCTCTAGACAGGGATCCAAGACAACCTTGTCTCATATCTCTAAAACTCTTGGTTCACGTCTATTCCACAGGATGTGTTGCACTTGTGACCCATCATTGGTGGGAGTGCAGTGATTTCACAAACTGCAGTGCTTTATCCAGCTGCCCTTACTTTATATTTATCCAGGTTGAGTCAGATGGCAGTTCACAGCATCCTTCAGATTTTAGGAGACATATTTCAAGCCCTTTAAGAAGTCTCACTGAATTACCTCTTTGTAGACTTTGTTTAAGGCAGGCACAAGATAAAGGGCACACACCTTTATCTTGGTGTGTGTGTAGGACGGAGTGTTAGTTATATTCAAAGCACAGCATCCCATCTGATCTCCATTCTTGATGAGAGTGAGGAGTTAGTAACTGCAAACCTGGTTTCACACAGTCCCTTTAAAGTTCTATAGAGGGGCCCTCATGTCACTGTGAAGTATAGATCTATGGGGGCCTTGAGGTAGGTTGAATGCTAAAATGGCCACTTTTCTTCACTTCTGTATCTATATCCTGTGCAAAGTGACTTTGTGGTTCATCCTATCAAGAGGTGGGTTCTGTTTCTTTATAATTTGAACTGGTCTTGTGATGTTTTTTGGCCAACTGATTATAGTGGAAATAACAGAGTGTTAGTTCCAAGCCCAGGCCTCAAGAAGTTATGAGTGGTTCTGCTCTCTCTGGATACCTTGTTCTGCCATTTGAGCAAACCCAGGCTAGCCTACTGGAGTATGGGAGAACACAGGGAGAACAGTCAACTTGTCATAGCTATGACCATCTTACAACCTACAGCCAATCGACAGCCAACTAGTAACTAACTAAACAGGAAACTGTTTTCCTATACTCTTCTCACAATATTTCTGACATCAAATGTATAGGTTTCCTCCCCCCCACCACCGCAACCAATAAGTTCTCCAAATCTCTGAATACCAGATGGGTGTCCTACAATATAACTATGACATTGAGTACCTAGAATTAGTGCAGACCCCATAGGTTAGTGGTTTAGTACCACAAGACTGCTCTCCACTTCAGACATCAGTTGCACGTCCCAGGTTGTCGTCTGTACTTCTGACCAACTGGCTGTAAACTGGTAGTTCTCACAATCCTCTTCTAAGTTTTGATAATTTATTTTAAGAGCTCTGATAATGCAGGGAAACACTAATATTTACTCGTTTATCATAAAGGACACAGATAAACAGCCACATGAAGAGATACATAGGGCGAGGTCTGGAAGGATCCTGACTGCAGAAGTTTCTGTCCCTATGGAGCTGAGGTGTGCCATTTTCCCAGCACATGGATGTTTACACCAACCCAGCTCTCCAAACCTGGTAGTTCAGGGATTTTTATGGAGGCTTCATCATGCAGGCATGATTGATTATCAATTCAATCTCCAGGCTGAAAGTGACAAGCATCTAATCATGGCTTGGTCTTCCTGGTGACCTGCCCGCATCCTGATCCTGAAGCTATCTAGGAGCCCACCAAGTGTTGTCTCCTGAAAATAAAAGACTCTCCTATCACCCCAGAAACTCCAAAGGATTTAGGAGTTTTATGTCAAGAATCAAGGCCAAAGACCAAATATTAGAACAAAAGATGCTTCTTTCACTCACTTATTCCAAGAGTTTTAGGAGCTCTGTGTCAGGAACCAAGAAAAATAACCAAATAAATATTTCTTATTATGTCACACCATTATACATGTAAAAGAGCTGGACCAAGAAGAGTAGAGCTACCCACATGGCCCACCACTGAGCACAGATGCATGAGTAAGCCTAATTGAGGTTGCAACTACCTGGCTAACTCATAGACTTGAGAACAATAATTAATGTTCTAGTTTAAAGCCACTACAGTTTGAAGTTTTTGTTATGCAGCAATAACTAATTAATACCGATCTCAATGGGAAATAAGACTAAAAAATAGTTCCATATATAACCTCAATATATAACTTGAAGGATGAATAGGGTTGAGTAAGTAGGGAGAAGAGGGGAAGAATATCACTGACTAGGGAGAAGGGACAAAAGTAAGAAAATGACGAGAGGCTAAAATATATATTTATTCAGGAGTCAATGGATAGGTTAAAATAAAGCTCAAACTTTATACCAGGACACAGAACAGAAATAGGCTAGAAGAGAGAGTTTGAGTGAGACTTTAGAGATTTTGATTTTGGTGTGGGAGCTTCTGTTGTTATCCTAAATGCAATGGGGAACTGAAGGTGATGACTTTCATTGGCTCTATTCCCATTTTTGCTTTTCTCTTTCCTTCTAGCCACCATTCAATCCTAAAGTGTTTGTTAAAGTAGAGTACAGTGTCAATACCTCGATTTTATTCCACAGAGTAGTGACTGGTTGATAAAGGAGACATTCTCAGTGTGTTTCCTTGTGAATAAACCCAGCCTACATTTTATGGCTCAAAGCACATTTTGACAGAAAATGAGCCAAGATGCTTCTATCACAACCAAAGAGAAACAGATGGAAGAAATAATTTCTTTAGGAAAGAAGGCAAATACAGAAAACTCATCCTGTTTAAGTAAAAAAGAAAAAAAACCACGTTTGGATATTCATGAAAGGCTTTTAAATCTTTCCTTCTTTTCTAAAAAGGCACGTAAATTTACTTATGGCCACTAGATGGCACTTGTGTACAGCAGTTGAAATGGATTCCAGTCAAAACAAGAGAACCTGTGGTGTGGCCAGAATAGAATTTGAGGTTTTGCTCTTACGCAGCCCGCTTCCTCTCCCCGCCAGTCGCCAGTCAGGCGCCCTCCCCGCCCACCCCCCCGCCCCCAACCCTGAGTCCAGAGGGGTGTAGAAAAGAGGGCCTAAATCTCTTCTGCGCTTTTTTGACTTATAAAGAAAAATGAACATGGCAGAAGTGTTCCTGATTAGATTGGGAGAAAAAGGATGATGCATTCTTGCCGGATGAATCAGGAGAGATGATGTTCTGTCATTCTTTAGATATAGACCTGAAATACTAACTTTAAATTTATGGTTGCTGGTAGGAGCCACGGTTCTCTGTTTACCCAGTCAGTGCATTTGGGTGAAGCATGAATAGTGTGTCTTCCAATTGGTTACTTTATCACACTGACGATTTTAGAAGATATAATAACTCTTACCCTTTTGGGTGAAAAACATGGATCTCACAAGTCTTCTTATCAGATCACCATAGTTTGATTCATCTTTATGAGAGCTGGCTGCCTGGTTGTTCATTGCTGCCTCCAACTCATCTGGACATTTTCAGATGATGTGGAGGGTGATAACAACTGTGAACATCATCCACAACTGTTTCGAGACCAGTATAGGACATGTCTTCAAAAAAAAAGAAAGAAAAAAGAAAAAAGGCAAGCAAGCAGGCAGGCAAGCGGGACTCCCAATAATGCAAGACATCCCAGTGAAGGACTAGAGGAATTGACAATCTTGCCTAATCTGTGCCCCTCATTTCTCTGGGCCTGGAGCTATTACCAACATTTAGAACCACCTAGCAAACATGACTCCTTTTCTGGAAGGTAAGATGCTGGCGATCTGCCAGGTACAGCTCTTCCGGGCCTGTTAGCTTGTCACCACTGTGCTGATGCTGATCTCTTCTGGGTCTCGTCTAATCTGGCCTTTCAGTAGCCTCAGCTTTCTACTGTTTAGCCTAAGCTGCTGTCAGTGCATGTTTTGAAACATCACCAGATCTGATATGAAAGAGATGTCTGTCCTAAAGAAGATTAGGGTAGGGTCAGGGTGTCCCAATAAGGCAAAAAGAAAGCAGCAGATTGAGTCATATGAGTAAAGGGAAATCAGAAACAGAAATGTATGTGCTGGGGAAGTGCAACACCAGAAACAGGAGCGCTCTTTAATGTCTGTAGTCCTATGCTTTTGACCTCCAGGATAGCGTCTCTTGGTCCTCGTTTTCGTTACTTGTATCATTTACACTTTTTTCCAAATGTCTTCATCAAATCCTCTTGCGAAAAGGATTAATAAACTAATTCCAACTGAAGATTGCCATTTTAACAGGAGACAAGAATGTAATAAAGCAATGGAATCAGATTCTAATGGTAGAAATGCAAGTTTTGGCAAGCAATGTCAGAGATGCCTCCCTCTTGTTTGTGAAGCCACCATTAAGGCTTATTCCTTTTGTGTTTTTGACAAAACTATCCCTGACCACATACATTAATGTATGACCAGGAGCCTAGTTAGCTTCTGGTTTTGACAGCACAAGATATGCTTAATTTGATTAGGAAATAAATAGGGGCTAAATTATTGGTGAAGTACCAGAGTTGTAATTTGGGGAGGGACACATATAAGAACATGAAAAAGCAAATGCAAAGAAAATTATGCATAAGAAGCTCACAAATCATGTGGAGATAGAGACAGCAAAGGGCATTGGAGCCTGCCTAAGTTGAGGGAATATGAAAGGTGCCAAAACTCTATGAAGGAAAGAGAGCTCATGGAGGGTTAAGGCAGGAAGTCATGGGTCCAAAAGGTATTCAGGTTCCAGAGCTGACAAAGTCTGAGTAAGACAGAGCCCCAGTGATGGCAGGCACTGTCAGGCATGACGAACTGGCCTGAGAGCAGAGGCTGGTTTGCTCACTGCTCTGTTAGTCTTTCTTGTTTTCGTGGTGCCCTCAACCTGTAAGCATTAATCATTGCCAGAAGAAAGTTTGAGGATTTGGGTGATGCCTGCTACTGTTGTCAGGGGCACACAAAGAGATGACCAGAAGATTCTTAGGTTGAGAGAAGTGGATTTTTTTCATACAAAGGGAATGTTTATATGCAGGGCCAATGGATTCTTGTGCTGGACACTTTTTAAAAATCTGCTCAGCATACCGTTCCTCTTTCTTCTAGTATAAATATGCCTTTTCCTTTGTGCAACTGACCACAAAACTGATTCTTTTGAATCTACCAAACAGTTATCTCAATCTTCAGGTTACAGGTTAAGCATGTTATCAGGCCTCATTAATCATAGTGTCTGGTACATAACTGGCTTGTGATCCAAAACCAGCTAATCAAACTTCTTCCCTGGGATTTTATGTATGAAAAAAAAAATGTAATCTCTGTCTCTTGAATAGCAAAGCTGGGATGATGCAACTGGAACTTTTGATGGCCTTACTTCCTTCTTTTCCTCAATACATGGAGTAAGACTGTCTGAAGTCACAGAAAATGAAGCTGATGTGTAGAGAGAAGCAGAGGTGTGAGTTGAGCAAAGGGAAAGATGGTAAAACACCTGTATTTTAGATCCTCCCAGTTAAATGACCCAATGCAGTCCCTTTTTAGCTTAAACTATTTGAGTTGGGTGTCTGTCCTGGCTACCATGAGAATCTTGATAGATATATTACCCCAACCAGTCCAAGTAAGTATTCTAATATGGCATGTATATTGCTACTGGGAATTTCATTAATTAAATTATTTTGTATCTCTAACTCAGCTTACCATCTGATTCTAAGGGAGACAATAAGCAATATCTTTAGAAGAAAATATAACTATAATTCAAATTTTGGTCATCTTGACTCATGACCATTTTAGGACCCAAAGCACAAATATTTAGCTATCCCTGCAAGAGGTATTATTTAGGACAGAACAAATAATATTTGCAATAATTTACCATATTTTCATAGGTGAATTTTGAATGAATGTGTATTTCGTCAACTCCTGGGCTTAAAAAAAACCACTGTGATGACTGGCAGTGTGCTGAGCTGGCCAACATTTTTCTCTTATGTTTTCTTCTAACAAGGGCCAAAAGTAAAATGCAAGAAAGATTTGTTGAGGTTATGAGGTAGTTTAAGCCTAATAGCAACAAGATTAGAAGAAGGAAAAGCACACATCAGCAGGAACTAGAATATAACTTATTGCTTTTTGATCCCCTAGACTATTCTCCTTACCCCCTACCCCTCCAGAGTAGAAATGCAGGGACCTCAGTCCAACTCCCTTATTTTGTAGAAGAGAAGACCTGGGAGATTAATGGAATCACCTACCCAATGTCACAAAGCAAGTTAATGAAGAATCAGGATTCCACATTCTCTTGATATATTAAACCGCACATAAATACTTGCTTTAATAGAATTTATTTTGTTATTATTTATGGTGATTATTTCCCCCAATTAATGAGCTCCAGAGAATAAAGAAAGGAGTCAGGTGATCTCTAAGCAAACATAAAAACAAAAAAAGGTGCATTCATAACCTACCTTTTTCCCGAAGTACCATGATACCATGTCTTTTTCCCCCCTTTACCCTGGACATGCCTTAGTTTTTGGAGTCTTTGCTACTACTTTCGTTGTTTGCATGCCTTGGGATAGCCTTCCTATCCCTCAGTCTGGTTCAGCACACAAGTGGTGAGCACCTTCTTTGTGCCAGACACTAACACTGGTGCTGTCTGATAGAAACAGAATGCAAGCCACATACTTAAAATTTTCTAGTAGCCACCTTAAAAAGACGAGTCAGTAGAAATTAGTTTTAATAATATATCCTATTTAACCCAATATATCCAAGATACTATCATTTCAACATGTAATTGATATGGAAAATTGTTAATGGGATATTTTAAATTCTTTTATTGTATTAAGTCACTTGAATATGGTACACATTTTATACTTTGGCACATTTCAGTTTGGACTAGCCACAATCTCAAGGGCTTAACTGCCACATGTATCCATTGGCTATATCATACAGTGTAGATGAAGAGTCTTAGACACAGGAAGAGTCATAGTACAGCTAAGTCTTATCAGTTTCTCAAGATCAAGATCAAGCTTCATTTTCCCACTGCAATTGTTCCTTTCTTTTGCGGGTCAAATGAATTTATTACTCTTAACTAGTATGTCTGTAATTGTGAAACTTCCCTTTTGCTATGAGTAGCAACAAAGAGCCAGGCATCATGCTAGATCTTAGGAAGATCTCTCATTATTCCTTGCATCCCTGGAACACTTAGCCTGTATCTCTTAGGGCACTAATATACTGTTATACCTCAGCTTATGTGTTTTCTTCACTAATGTACTTTACTAGAGTGGAAGCAATCTGCCTGGGGGTGCTATCTCTTACTTATCCCTGTCTATTCTATCCTGTGGTAGACCATTAATACAAACGTGTTGAATTGTAGGGGCTCCTGACTGGCTCAGTCAGAAAAGCATGACACTCTTGATCTTGATATCATCAGTTTGAGCCTCACATTGGGTGTAGAGATTGCTAAAATAAAAACAAAAGGATATTGAATTGTATAGATGGGTTGGAATCAAATCCTGTGTATTATATCTTCCCATTTGGAGTGTGAACACCTTGAGGGAAGAGTCCCTATCTTATTTTTCTCTGTGTGTACTCAGAAACTCGTAAGAAAAATATTTGTGCAAAGGATATACTTTCCAAATATTTACTGATTGTTTTTGATTTCCACCTAAGGTAAAGGCAGGTGTGTTCCTATCCTGAAGCATGGTGTAGGTGAAGGCCCGATTTTCACTAAATGTTTGCCATGTTTGCCAAATAGGCTTGGTTACCTACCACCCCTATGCCTCTGGGTAAGATGATTCATTTTCTGGAAAACTTTTTTTTAAGCCAGAATTTATTTCTATTTAAAATGTTTTTGTCTGGGTATAATATAAGATAATGCTGAGGTGATTTCTGTTCGTTCCTTTGTTGCTGAGTTTTTTAAATTTTCTGTCTTATAAAATCAGATTTGTATGGAATACGGATTTAGTGAAAAGAACATGAGCTTTAAATTCAGAAGGACCTGGATTCTAATGTTGGCTTTTTCTGCCTTCTACTCATGTAGTTTGGTTGTTATTTCATTTTTAAACCTTCATTTTCACATCTGTAAAATGGGGTTCATGATACTTATGTTAGTTGTTCAAATGATGACATGAACTCATGGGTTCAAAATCTCTTACCAATATCTGACATATGACCATAAGTTCACAATTGATTCTGTATTTTTTCCTTATTTGTTGCCAGAAGAATCACAAGTAGTGAATGATTAGCTGGGGTTACAAAGTAGGTTTAAGCTCTGATGGTATATTATTTCTCTTTTTTGTGACTTCCCATGCGGCTTCAGGCAATAGTGCACCTAAAAGATAAATGACCATTAATCTGGGGGTGAATCTTTTGGAGCAAGTCTCAGGGCTCCATCCAGGACTTTTCCCAGCTACTTATTGAAGACCTGGGTAAGGATAGTGAGAGAAGGCTGATAAAATTTGTAAGTAGCACAAAGCTAGGTTGAATATCTAATATGTCAGAGGTCAGAATCAAGGCTCAAAGAGGTCTTTAGATGCTGGTGTAATGGCCTAAATCCAATAAGACAAAGTTTACAGGGAATAATGTGAGGTCTTGCACTTCAGTCTGAAAACTCAATTGGGGGAGATGTAACTTAACAATAGATCTGTGAAAAAAACCTCAGGGGTGTCTTAGCTGACTATAAACTTGATATGAATCCATAGTAACAGGATTTTTCAAAAAGAGAAGTCAGTCTTAGGTTGCATTTCTGGATGCTTAGCATTCTGGATGAGAGTAGCGATCACTCTGGTTCTCCATTTTTGCTGGACAATACCCAGAGTTTTACATTCTTTCTTGGGTGCCAAAATTGAAGAAGGACAGAGATAAATGAGGGCACACCCTCTTAAGGCAAATACATTTGGAACCATTTGTTCACTCACATACTCATCTAGTACATCTTTACCGAGTGCCTACTGTGTTGTTGGCACTTCCCTTGGCTCTTGGGATACATGAGCAAACAAGGCAGACAAGTAATTTCTAAGGGAACTCAGGAAATTTAATCTGTAGAAGGGAAAGCTTAGCAAATATGTGCCATCTATTTTCCAATATTTGATGGGAATAGCATCCTTCTGGATGATCACAGAGCTAGTACTAATGTATGTGTGTTAAAATAGAGTCGTGTCTGGGCCATGACTTTTCACCAGTTAAAAGCATCTGCTGATGGAATGGGTAGCTTTGCAACTGAGGTATATGGCTTTAAGTTGATTGCTCTCTTTCTTACAAACCATAAGAAGGAATCAAATGTAGTAAAATCCTGTGACAATGAGCCCCATGCTAATAGGAATTCTAATATAATGTAACTGAAAATTGGCCCCTTTGTCCATTCTCTTCGAGAGACTGGCTAAATTTTTTTAATCTTCTTATGGGTGAAGGGAATGGAGAACTAACTGAGTTGTGAACAGGGGAGGGAGGTTAAGTAGGGAAATAGCAGGCAAGCCCATCTAGAAGCCTATATTCTCCTAATCCAATCTCCCCTGACCAGGCCTACAGAACAGGTGCCATTTTGTTAAATGATTCCTGGAATTGCTAAAGGAATCTTAGAAGTTCCAGCCAGCCCCACAGCCCTGAATGGTCTGCATCAATATTAATCTAGAATAGGTAACCACCATCAGGTGGCATCAAACCATAACTGGGATCTGGATAGATCCAGATTATACCACCAAATGAAATGCCACACTTGTCATTTCATTAACTTCCTAATAATCAACCTGGACATTTTATGTGATAAACAATTATAATTCTCAAATTATGGAGGGATTTTACAGTATCAAAAGCACTGCTAGACCATCCAGCCCTCTGTTTATCTAACTGACCTAATTCTGTAGTGACCCACTCATCATTTGGGGCCCAGTATGAAAGTTATGTTGTAATGTCTAGTCTGATTCCTCCAGTCAGAAATAATTTTTCTTCATTTGTATTTCTTTTGAATTCTTTCGTGTTTACCCTCAAACAGTTATTAAATTGCATTACAATTCTCCAGCCCCAATACATTCATCAGTAAATATTTGCCAAGCACCTGCTCTCGCCTAAGCACAAGGAGAAGAAATTGCTCCTGATTTTAAAGGGCTTTCAGGACTTTTGGGCAGATCAGATCAGAATAGATGGGCCCTCAGACAGCATTGCTGGGCCAGACTCCATGGTATGGCATTGAGATTGTGCATTGTTCAGAGATGGGAGAGGTTTGTGGGAACAGAGGAGACAGAAAGGTGCCCAAGTGAGCCAGGCAGGACACATCATTGCTCAGATTACGCCTGAGTCTTCCATGACATTATTCTGATTTCTCCCAGGTTCACAGACTAAAGTGATGTTAGATGAGAATATATGTATTTCAACATTTCAGGCCATGGGATCAGGTTTTCAGGGCAATGCTACGAAGTTATCATAGGTTATATCTTAGCAACTATAGTTCCATTAAAAAACAAAACTCACCTGCAGTCTACAAGTATTATTATCTTGATAGTTAAAGTGCCGGAAAATCATTGTCAACATAGCTGCCTTTAAACACAGAAATTGGAAACAGGATCATTTCCCCAAACATTCTGCTCCTTAAAAAAAATAATAATCAAGGCTTTGGCTTTATCTTTTTATATTAATGTATTAATTGTGCACCTCTAAGCCATTTTCTCTCTCTGAGTCTCAGAGTTATCATTTGTAAAAGTATTATCCTACCGTTCAGGGCTCATTGAGGAGCATCAAATGGGATGCTTAATATAAAATTACGGAATACATGCTCTTATATGGGTATCAGATACCCATAGAAACTGAGACGGTTGTTGCCTCAGTTCCCCATTTTCTCAGTGCTTATTTCCTTGCTTTCTGCCTGCCATTGACTTTGCTTGATGAAGTTTAATTGCTGTTTTTCACGATCAATTGCTGTTGGCAAATCTCTCCAAATACCTCATTTTTTTTCCATCAATAACTAAGGGATTAAAATTATTTCATTGAGTGCAGAGCAGTGTATTGGTCTTTGGGAGGGTTTTAGATGATCTTACAGAAGACTCGGTCCTTGCCCTCTAGAAGTCAATAGTCTTAAGGATGTATTAACCAAGACACAAAGTTTTCTATAAATACATATATTAAGCTCTGTGTTCCATCCACCTAAAATTTATTCTAGCAAGGCATAAAAGAAGAGGTTGTGGAAGCCTCCGGCTCTTCTTGGAGTTAAGGAGTTAGGAACATTTTCCAAACACTCTGATTCTTTTCAAGAACACCTTTAGATCTATTATCTATGAATTCATATCAACTGCTTTTGAGCTATTTTTAAATTTCTAGCTGGTGTTACAACTTGTGAGATACCAATGACAATTGTGAAAATGCATTAAGTATTTATTATGTTTAACTATGCTATGTGCTTCACAGGCATTGTCTTATTTTATCCTTATAGCAACCTTGAGAGGGATGATACTCTGATAACCCCCATTTCACAGACAATCACACTGAGATTTTTGGGAGGTTATTTGCCTTAGAACATACTTAGAGTAAGTGAAAGATCTAGAATTCTAATTCACGTATTCTGATTGCAGAATTTGTCCGCATGACAGGTTTACTAGCTTGCCTTAATAACAACTTTATTCATCTTAAAATTGCTTCTTTCAATTTTTAAATGTCTCTTCACTCTGCCTTACCCAATTCTGATATTCTGCAATGTCATAAACCCTCTGTCTTTCACCATTCCAAACCTTTCATGAGAAAGGATTTGTAGTGTAATGGGTGTAATGGAAGAACATTGGGTTAAGGATTAGAAGGCTCTATAATTTTGGCTCCACCAGCATTTATCTGGATAAATATGAGAAATTCACAACTTCTCTGACTTTACATCCACCTCTGAGAAATAGAGATGAATGATGTCTTCTGTGGGGCTGTGAAAAGCAATAACCTAACATATATGAAACTATATGGTAAACTGTAATAGATAAAACTAAGGTAAAATATAATTAAAACCATAATTTATTTCAGCTCTATCTTGTCAGTTTTTGTACTTCTTTTGGATCTTTGTAGTTTGACATTATAGGGGAACTCTCCATTTCGTTAAATATCTTCAATGTCTTTTCTGGATCTTTCAGAACAACACGAAGAACTTCAGAAGCACATGTACCAAGGGAAATATTTCCCTCTTATTTTTTTCATTTCCTGTATTAAAAATATACTTATTTTTGACTTCCTCAGAAGTTTCTGAGATGGGCAGAGTAAGTGCTAAGACACAGAAGGATTATATTTACATAACAGTGAAAAATGGGAGTCATTTGGGTTGCCTTATAAATGGCTGTTGAGTGTTTCACATGCAATGCTGGAAGCAAGAATCAAGAATCAACTGGTTCTTTGTAAGATGCAGGGTAGTGATGACCCAATAAAAACCATTTCTTCCTTTTCATGTACATAGCCTGATACAAATTTACTGTTGGTTAGGTGACATTGTTCTCTTGGACAAGTCTGTGAGATGTCAAGGAATGTTCAATAAAGCCTTGAGGGGTGGGATTTTATTCAGGACTGTCATGGTAGCATGTCCTGACTCCTCATAGTAGAGGCTATCAACAAATCCAGTATACATAAGACTCAGCAGCCTGACTCAAGTGTCAACCAGAAGCCACTTCATGAATTTAGTTCAGGGTGAGCATAGAAATGGCGATTTGGTGTCAAATACTCTATAAAAGGCTTTCCAAATTGAGATTAGAATTTGCCTGTAGATTACTAGAATGGATTTGGTAGAAAAACTTGACTTGTAATGGGATCTCTCATATATATATATATACATATATATATATATATATATATATGTATATGTATATATATATATATATATATTTTTTTTTTTCCCAATGGAATTTTTCCAGGTTGCTGACACAGGCATACTAGTAGGGGGACAGAACTCCTCTTAAGAGATTTTTCCATGAGTCATAATTCTTGATATTGGGTAGGAAGTATTTCAATAGATTTTGACTAAGTTTCATTAATATACTATTTCTTGATCTATAACAAGTAGGCATTCCATGTTATGCTATTACATTATCCCTTTCTTAATATATTTTAAAGTATTTGCTTCCTGTATGTTAGATGTTGTGTTTAGGTGCTGGGGAATTGAAGATGAATACTACTTTCTTTATGATGTTGGCCAAAACTTTATTTTTTATTTGTATTTTTTTTAGTGTCCTGAGTTGGGTAGTGGAAGGCAGGGTTTTAGAATCAGGTACAGGGTTTTAGAATCAGGTATGGTATGGCCTTAAGAAAGTCATTTGATTTACCTGTCACTACACTGCTTCCCTCTTCCCTTGCCTCTAACAATCTGGACTACTTGCTGGTGGCAAAGATGTTCCATTTCTATGCCTTTGCTCATACTGTTTTTCTCCCTTCTACATACACAAATCCTCCCAAACTAGGCTCCATGCCACTTGATTTCCTGATTTTCCTGTAGGAAGGAATTTCTTACTTCTCCCTGAATTTCCACAACAAAGTACTTGAAAGTCTCCTAGGGCACTTACATGTTTGTTTATGCAATTGGATTAGGTTATTTACCTGTAAACCTATCTTCCAGATGGTCATATTCAGCTGAGGGGTCTGATATGGAGGGGTGGGCCTTGAGATATGTTAATGAGTTAATATTCCTCAGGATAATATTATATTAGCCTGTTTATTTTTTATCCCTGTTCTACCTCCTCACATTTCTAGGCACTTATCTAGTTTTAAATTTTAAGATAGGACAGACAGACAAATAATAGGACAGACAAATAATAATGAAAGCAGTCAACAGTTTCTGAGCACTTAGCATGTATAGTCAGGCACTACCTAAATGCTTTTCTTTTATCTCACTTAATCCTCAAGACAATTTTGTGAAGTAGGTGCTATTATTGTTTTCATTTTATATTTGACATAACTTATTCAAGTAATAAGGATCCAAGTCTCCTTTTGCTTCTGCCACTTTTGACACATTGATTTTGAGGAAAAAAACAAACTTCTTACCGTCCCCTCCTCCCCAATTTCTTATCCTTATAATTACATAGCACATGTGACCTGTCTCCCTAGTTGGTTCACTAGTCAATAGTTCTTGCTTCAAGTGCTTTGTGAAATGTCTTGATCTTTTGTCTTTGTATGCATTTCATAATCCTAAATTCAGTGATTGGTATCATTGTTGCTTTCTCTGGTTGGTGAGTCAATCAATCATTAAGTAGTTATTGGATTAGTACATACCTTTTGACCTTGGTCTCTGCTGAAGATATCTCAGGTTGTGTTTTGATTTTTGTTTGTTTGAGGGAAGAAGTTACTGTTAATTTCCAAGTGGTCATAGGGAGTTGTGTTAGAATTCTATAGAGAAATAGAATCAGTAGAATGTGTGTGTGCGTGTGTGTGTGTACGTGCATGTGTTTGTGTATGAAGAGACTTAACATAAAGAATTGGCTCATGCAATTATGGAATTATGGAGGTTGGCAACTCCCAAGATCTGCAAGGTGGGCCAGGAAGTTGGAGACCCAGGAGAAACAGTGTTCCAGTTCGAGTCTGAAGGCCATCTGCTATAGAACCAGGAAGAGCCAATGTTGCAGATGAAGTTCAAAGGCAGTCTGCTGGAGAATTTTCTTACTCAAGGGAGGCTGGTCTTTTTGTTCTATTCAGGCATTCAACTGATGGATGAAGCCCACTCACATCATGGATGGCAATCTGCTTTACTTGAAGTCCACTGATGTAAAAGTTAATCTCATCCAAAAACACCCTCACAGAAATAGCCAGAATAATGTTTGACAAAATGTCTGGGCACCCTGTGGCTCAGCCAAGTTGACACATTTAAATGACCATCACAGGAGTGTTCTAAATAGTTTGAACTAAATTTTGTAGAATGTTGGGGGCTCCCAGCAGAAAGAAATGAGGGAGACTGGTCTAGTAGTTGTACGGGGCATGTTGACTATGATAGCTGCATTGGTTCTCATCTTTCTGGGAGGAGCCAGGTGTTAAAGGAAGAGCTCAATCCAAGCTGATGTCAGTACACAAACAAGATCATTTAATACCAGCTGAAAAATGACATTACTTCTTTGTGTACTTATTTATTATCTGCCTCCCCTACTGTGTGTATTAAATTTTGTTTGTATGAATATTACAGTATCATCAGTGACTGATACACCATAGTGCTCAGTAATTTTTTATTGCTGTTGAAAGAGGGGGGTTGTGGAGGAAAGAGTGGCAAGAGATTGCAGTTCCTGGCTCAGGGCTGTAGTTCAAAGAGGACTGTCCAAGACAGGACAAGGGATACTAGACACAGGGGGCAGTCCTGGGAGAAAGGACTAGGCAGAGTGGGTAAGAGACATTCAGGACCCCAGCTGACTGCTTGTGAATTTATAGCAAGGCTTCATTCTTACTGTAGGCAAGAGTACAAGCAAGAAACCAGGCTTGAAGACCAATCCGATGGATAAAGAATTGGTTGTATACAGTGCGTGTTAACCAAGGGAAGCTACAATGTGATATGCTAGGCATTGCTAGTTCCTTAACAACAGAACCCCAGATCTAGGGCAGCAGTCTATGTCCTGACTTATTAATTTGACATGTTTGCCTATTGGGCACTTTACAACTTCTAAAATCCTAGAATCAGATTTGACACCTCCACCCTCATTTCCTGTTCGCTATTGACTTCCATGCAGTATTCCTTTTCTTATCCCAGCAATCACTGAAAACAGTGCCGCAAAGATATGATATCATTGAAATAAATGTAGTGTGATTTAATGTTGAAATTGCAGTGTCTAATGTGGAGTATTGCTGCTTTCCTAAAAATTAAAAATGTACCAGGACATTCTCATTAATTTCTAATTGAGTACATTTTGAGAATTGTGAAAAGAAGGGTTTTGAGCAGGGTATTCACATGCTGAATCTGTTTTGAAGAAACCACTGGCCTATAGATTGGTAAGAATCAAAAAAGTGGAATTAGGGGAGATGAGTTTAGAAGCTCTTGGAGCAGAGAAGGTAAAATGATGGAGGCTTAGTCTAGCATAGGGTTACTAGACACTAGGAACTAGAATAAGGGCAGGGAAAATAAAGTATTTGGATCCAGGATTATTTATTTGGGATATAAAGTTTTTGAAAATATATTATGTTCTAATGAATTCTGCTTGACCCAGGTATAGAGATATATTCCTTAGATGTCTCATGTTTTAGACAAATAATTTGCTAATCTTTTGTATAGAAGAATGTCTGCGACTCTTGGTTTCCCCAGACCACTTCAATGGGATGGGTCAGGATTCATGGGTTACGTAGAGAGGCCTCTGGGTAGTGTCCAGCCCCATGGTGGCTACATGTGTGACACTCAATATTAGAGGAATGGACTGCATTTTCCTCTTGCCTTTCTTGCCAGCATCACTAAGAAGGCAGTTAAGGTTATAGAACACGCCAGAGAGTTTCAAGGCTTCAGGGCCTTTCATCCTGACTACCTGGACTCATTTTTCTGAACCTCAAATCTGTGTTGGTATTTTCCTCTATTTCCTTGCTAGGCTGGAGCTCTTGCCAAAATATTTCAGCTTCAGTAACAGGGCTGCAGATCATTCTCAGTGTGACAGTTTTTTCAGCCAGCAATGGTCAATGAGGGTTCTAATTCCAGCTCTTTTGATCCTTAGAAGTTGGTTTTGATCTTCAGGGTTATTGCTCTGTCTTTCAAGGCATGTAGGAAGGAAGGGATGGATCCTCATTGGGAACCTCTCCTCATGTACTGGGGTAGCTAAGAGAGATGTTATCTTAAGAATTCTGACCATGACTGGGCCCCAGGAAGAGCCATGTCTATAACAGCTTCTCTTGGGCCACATGGCTGCCTTCCTGGGCATTCATGCCTGTGGTTGGGACCTTTATATCCTTGCTTTTTGTGTAAATGTCTAAGTCCTGTGGTCCAGCAACATAATTATAAGATCCCAAGTCCTCTTCGTGACTTTCTCCAGAGGGTCTGAGGGCCAATCTCAGTGTCTCACAAGCCCCATAGGAGGATAGGTACTACACTGCTCTACTAAGACCCTTCCTAAAAGTGTTAGGAAAGTACAAATTTACTTCACCTCTCCTAGAAGACAGGTTTCCTAAGCCCTGTGCCATATACACATCCTGGTGCTTTTTTATCTTTCTTTATTCATACTTAGGGACTTTTTTCTTTGGATATTTCAGGCTAGAAGTTGGAACGTCACAGATACTGCTATTTTCTAAATAGAAAGAAACTTTTAGAACTGTTAGTACCTATCCCCAAATACTGAATTGCCCTTAATGAGAAAAGCTTCTTAATTTATCTTAAATCCATAGTGCTAACATGAGCTGGACCTGTACCCCGATTTATGGGGTTATATTTATATGAGTAAGTTGTACAACAGACATCTACACATGCATATGACAACTTCCCTGCAACTGTGTGTCTATGTGCAACCTTTTAACTGTGATACCTTTTCTTTCATTCAACATCAGAGTAGGGATGGCAATCTCATTGTGTGGTGTGGCTTGGTAAAAGTCTGCTTGTGGTCAAACACAGCTCTTTGAGGGATCCCTGGCTCTGAAGCATAAGGCATCTGAAATGGTATTTGCAAGATGGAAGCAACCAACAGATCAGCATTTGTGAGGTGCAGGAAAGATGACTTCAAGCGGCAAAGCTGGGCCTTGACAGACGGATTTAGCACCATTAGCAGTGGCTTGTTGAAAAACAAAAATGACTTCAAAACTCTTCCCTCTGAACCAGAATGTTACATTCATCTCTTCGTTAAAACATCCGTTATTTGCTGACTTGTTTTCTGTCGTCCCCCCACCCCCCAGCCTCTCACTCTTTTGTGTCGGAGCTAATGTTCCCAGCGTCTACACTGCGTAGGCCCTGATTATTTGTGAGACAGAGTGAGTTAATGCAGATTTGCAAGCTGTTCCCATTTGTTAAATGTCAGAAAAACACATGCAAGTCACTGGCTTTAGCACTTAGCTGCCAGCTGGCTCTTCTGGAGGCAGGGGACAAATGACAGTCTATCACACAGCATGCTTTCAAAGAAAGAGGGGACCTATTCCAGAACCGCAGCATCGGAGCGGCTTTTAACAACATAAGCAAAATAAGAAGCCAACATCAGTTTTTTCCTCCCTTATTTCTCCCCCTGTTGTTGAATGAATGGCAGCACAACATTTGGGAGCTTTTTAAAGCCTTGGGAATATCGATTCCACTGCCCACCATCTGAGAGAGTGATGGGATAATGGGAGCTTGCCAGAAGTGCTGCATGCTCTCTGGTGAGTGACGGCAGAGATACCCTTCTTGCCTTGAGGGAGAGGGTGCGCCCCTCCTCACTCTGTCCTTCAGGTGGTTGTAGCTCCCACCTTCCCACTACCAACCACTTTGCAGGTATCAGGATTAAAGTTGAATTTCTGCCTCACATCATGCTACAGTCCTTGTCTGGTCCTAGACTCTGTCACTTGGAGGCCCCCACCCCACTCCCTTAAGAAGGTATAAGTTATAGGATGGGAATAATGCAGAAATTTTTCTTTAATTCATTCACTCATCTATCCATCAGTTATTTACTGAGTAGCTACTATATGTCAGGTATTGTGGGGATGAAAAGAAGTTGGAGGCATGGATAGTTCTTGTATGCAAGGATCCAATAGGGTTGTTGGTGATAAAACAAACAAACAAACAAAAAAACATTCCAGAAAATACAAATAGTTGCAAGTGATTACAGAGGAGGACGAAGACATAATTCTCTGGTATGAAAGGAAGAATTCATGAAATGAGTAAGTAATGAATGGACTGGGCTGGGAAAGACATGAAATATTTTAGCAGCCAGAAAGGAACAAAGAGCACCTGAGCTGGGGATGAGGTTGGAGGGAGGAATGTGCATGAGGAGGTGGGAATAAGTGTTGGCTGTGAACACATCAGACTGTTCTGGGCAGAAAGTTAGTGGGGGGTATGGTGAAAGAAAATGAAAAACCAAATTGAAATCAGGCTAAGGAATATGGGCTTTCAATGGGAGGTTTTGAATCTGACGGTGCCATTTTACAGTGGTATTTCAGATGATTTTTACCCACTCATCCATGTGAGATCAAATTCAGTGCTCTGATAAACTTCATTGATTAATGCACAAAACCAAACCAGGTTTTCTCCATGGTAATCCCAAACAGGGCATGTTACAGAGAACAATTCCACGGTTTGGTTAGAACACCTTTTTGGGGGCATCAAACAATGTTCTTGGTAGAAACCTGATTTCACACTAAAGCCACCATCACCCTTATTCTAGCAGGACTGCTTGTCTTCTGATAGTTTGCCAGTATTTTGTTAATTCTTTGTTGCTATTCCCAGATCATTACTCTTATTAAACTATCATGGAAAACAATCCCTTCCTTTTCAGGTTCATGCAACTGGGTGGCTACCCTTTACCACCTCTTTTCATTTAGGACTTTGATTCCTATCTTACCTTATTTGCTCTTCTCTCTAAAGCTCTAGGTAACTTTAATATCTATGTAGACAGCCTGGCAAGAAGTGGCAAAACTTGCCATATGTTTCTACTTTTACCCTTTCAGGGCAGTTATTACTTATTGTCTATGGCACCCTTTTCTGTTAAGCCTAGGTGAACCCCTAGAATCCTTGTCAACACTGAACTTCATGAGACAAACATATTTGACCTTTTTGCTTCAGCCTTAATACTTAAAACAATATTTATCCTTCTACCTCACACTCATACTTCCAAGATCATACCTTGAGTTTTTATTTCTTTTAAGCAGCTAAAATCTTAAGCTGGCTCAATGGTCTCTGACCCTTTTTCCATCCTTCCTAATCTGATAGACTTCCAATTCCCTCCTTTTTTAAAAAAAAAATTATTTGCAGGCTGCTACCTGGCATGAATTTGCCTCCTTCCCTGGACAGCCTATGTCTATGGGGATGGTCGGCATCTCTACAAAGGTAAGCCCTAGTTCTGGCATTCCCAAAGCTCAAATGTCCTGAAGGGTCACTTTCATCATGTCCCCAAAGTCCCCCAGCTTCAAATCTGCCCCTGTCATAGCAGAGATCTTGCTATATGTATATTTTATTTTTGACAAACAGAGAGAGAAAGAGAGGGAGAGAGAAAGCTGGGGAGGGGCAGAGAGAGGGAGACAGAGGATCTGAAGCAGGCTCTGCAATGAGAACGGATAGCTCAATGCAGGGCTCAAACTCACAAACAATGAGATCATGACCTGAGCCAAAATCAGATGCTTAACTGACTGAGCCACCCAGGTGCCCCTTGCCTTTTACTTTCTGAGGAATGTATACTTTTACCTAGGCTCCTCACCTTTCCTGAGGAACAGCTGAATCCCACCAGAGCTTCTCATGATCCGTCCCATACTTCTCCACTAAGACATTGTCATTTTCTGCTCCTCTTGCCATTTTCAACCTTTCTCTCTCTATTGGTTCTTTTTCTTTATCCTATAAATATGCTCGAGCCTCTTCTATCTTAAAAAAAATCCTCAAAATAGTCTCTCTGTATTCCACACTCCCCTCTAGAAATCATTTCCTCTCTCCTTTGGATGAGAGTCAAGCTTCTTGACCTCACATTCAGGCTTCACCTCACTGCCTTCTGATTTCCATCCCTGCACTTCTCTTCAGCATTTCTGGCAGAGAGCATGAAGGAACATCTGAGACTCAGTCCGTAAAGACCTTTCTGGCCCTTCTTACATGACCTCTCAGAAATGTTTAACCTTATTGAATATGCCTGAGGACAAATGACCAGATTTCATCTATTTCCTTATAATGCTGATGATTATGGGCTTGGGTTGTTATGGTAATAGGAATGACTTGCAAAAGCTGCTTCAGTGTAAAGATAGGCTTAGTTCATATAACTTTTTGAAAAGCCTACTCTTTGGGCTGTACTTGAGATGTGATATTACTTACTCCCTAGATGTTTGTGTACATCACATAGTAGGTGCTCTGTAAATATAGGCTCAATAAATTAATGAGGTCAGCAGAGAATCTAAATAATGGATAAACTCTTCAGACTTGTTCTGCTTTCGTGATCTTAACTCTAGTGGTTTCCAGAGGCTCTGAACACTGTGGGCTGGTGGGTGTGGAGTCTGGCATGACTAGAAAAGAACGTGTAACCCAGACTGGTGGTTCCTCTCACTGAAACTGAGTCTTGGAGGACAAGTAGAAGTAAGTCAGGCAAAAGGGGTTATGAGGGCATTCCATAGAGGACAAATATGACGTGTAGAAGGCATGGCTTATGCTACATCGCTGTTTCCTGATTCCCATCTTATTTTATCCTTCTCAACCTTTGCAGGTTCTTTTTCTTCTATCTGTTCTTTAAATGTTCTTTAAATGTAATAAAAATAGTAACATTGATGGAATACTTATTCTATAATCTGCATGCATTATATCATTTAATCATCAAACCATTAATCTGTTGAGCAATTATTGACCATCCAGCACGTATCTGACATTGCTTTTGGTTCTACAATACAAAAATGGAAAGACACATGCTAGACCATTCAGTAAGCTCATTGTCTAGAACTCAGGCACATATACACATGTGCTCTATTATGTAGCTAATTTGATGCTTACAGCATAGTAGGTACTCAATATTTGTTAACTAAATTATTAATATAATTCAATTATTTAGATATTATAAGACTGGCTTCCATTTTTCACCCAATCCCTGCCCCCACTAAAGATTCATTTCTCTCTGGTTATTAGATATGTATAAAAATGAACTCTAAATGAATAGACGAAAATTGAAACTTGTGGAAGGAGGTTTTGCCTCACCTCTTTTTCTTAGTCAGACATAGCTGAACCTTTACATTCTCCAGCCAGCACTCCAATGGTGGTGCAAATGATTCTACCTTTTCTAACAATTGCTGTTCAACATACAGAAAATATACCACCACCTTGAGTAATCTCATTCTAATGAAAGACACTGGTTATGTAATAGCTCTTATAGAACTAAGAAAGGGTATAGTTTGACCAGAAGTCATTGGGAAAGAGTAGATCAGAATAAGACAGTATAAATGGTCTTGGTAATCTCAGATTACAGAAACACTATCTCTATCTCTACTTATCTACTTCTACTTACACCTAGATCTACATCTAAATACCATATATATCTAACTACATATTCCTATTAATGTGGCTTACAAAATTTGTCTTTATAAATTACTCTAAATGCCTCATCTCAACTCCCAAAGAATCAGGATGGCTTGATAATTCTTTTGACATATGACATATGTTTTCTAGGCTGTATATAAATACAAAAGAATTTTTTAGATGCAGCTGGAAAAAAACAGTATAAGTTTTTCTTTTCTGTATTATGCATGCAACAGCACTAATAGGCAAAGACAAAGTTATGGTATGGAATAGAAGAAATAGACAAACAGAAGCTCAGAATGGTATGAGAGAGAAGAAAGAGTATCTAATTGAATTATTTTCCAGAGATAAGAGACCAGGAGAGGAGAAAAATTGCAATCTATACATGCAGTCGATTCTATTGGTCTTTCCAAAAGGATTTTGTCATCATGACAAATGCAGGGCAGATGGCCCTGGATGCTCAAGTCTGTAGGTGAGTAGGAGTGCATGCACAATGCTGGTTACAACTGGGCCACTTTCTCTGTGCTTGTACCTGGGCTAATCTCCAGGGGAATAGTGTCCGTAGAGAAGCTACTTTATGAGGGAAGCTAATTTGTGATGGTTTTTGAACAATGATGACAATGATATTTGGCCAGCATTTTATTCTTTACAAAGCTTATTTTAAAACATAGTCTTTTTTTAGATTACAAATTATATTCCACATTTATTAAGCATATTCCTATTTTTGTATGTTACCTCCTACTTCTTATTCTCTAAATTAAACGGCTTCCATTTCACCCCAAACTGTTCTATTCTGACCCTTGAAACTGGCTTATACGTTTCAGTATTTTTACATATCATCTTATGCGCAATGCCTCTTTTCTCCTTTCTATCTTCCCCAATTCATACAAATGTGGCTCAAGCCCCATCTTCTCTGGAAAGTCTTCCCTTGACCTTTAACCCTCAGCTCCCATAATTCGTTATCTGTATATTTCACTTGGCAGGTGTCTGTATATATTAGTTAGATCTCTTTCAGTTATTAGTGATAGAAACCCAAACTCAAACTATCTTAACTAAAGAAGGAGATCTTTTGTGGGAGGTCACAGAACAGATAAATTAAAAATGTGGATGCAGCTTTAGGAACAGCTGAATTTAGAGGTTCAATGACATTGCCAGGACCCTTGAAGTCTCTCTACTTCTCTCATCCTGGCTTCTTTCTCACACAGGCTCTCCCCATGTATTGGGTAAATTGCCATTGGCAGCCCCTGACCCTCATTCTCCAAGTTTATGGAGTTTAGGACTTCCTGGTGATAGAGGGGGATTTTCTTAGGGAGACCTCTAGCATAAAATTCTTGGAAAGAACCCTAATTTGCAAACTCAGATCACAGATCATTTCTGCATCAATGGCTGTGGCTGCTGGTAGAGTTATTGTGGGGTCAGTTCTATCTGAACCACAGTGAGAATATTCCTTATTGGAACAAAAAAATGGAGGAACAAAGGCAAAAACAAAGGACATCCCAGCAT
Organism: Panthera leo; assembly: GCF_018350215.1. Lineage (NCBI taxonomy): Eukaryota > Metazoa > Chordata > Mammalia > Carnivora > Felidae > Panthera > Panthera leo. The sequence goes on along the minus strand of NC_056690.1, from coordinate 62,672,958 downwards.
CTAGTAGGATTATGTTATCATGTATTTAATGGTTTTCCTTCTACCCGAGAATGTAAAGTATTAAGGCTTGGGCTGTGCCTCAAAGTCCTTTGTTTCCCTAACCATTCTTTACCCATACGTGGTGTTCAAAAACATATTGAAATGATTTTGAAGCTATCATGTAATATGTCTGCAGCTGGTTATTTTAATTGGTTATAATGTTTTTAAAGAGACCAAACTATGGAGTATTATCCACACAAAGGCTACTATCCTGTACATTTTTCCTGGGCTATGGAATACTTCCTAAGACCTCAGAAAGCTGTCTTACAAATACAGCCATTAGATTGGGGTGGGGGTGGGGTGCAGATGAGAGCCTGGAAATGGATCACTGCAAATCTAATCCCTTTGTTGGAAAAGCAATTCCGTGTGCACATTCTGATGGTGTATTATCTTCACAAGAGAAAAACATGATTAATAGTAGAACATAATATATGACGCTAGGGTGGCTGGAAAAAAAAAAGCCAATTTTCTGTTCAGCACTTGGACCCCCTTGGAAGTAAGTTGTATTGTAAATTCAAAAGAGTCTTGTATAAATCTGGTAAAATTTCTATTGGAATAGATGACCTATTTAGTCTATTACATCTCTAGTTTCTACAATTCTGAGATTCCTTGGGGCGTGTGCAGAATGGAGCAATCGAAGAACGGCAAATTTCACAGTATGGTCCACCATCTGTATAGGAACAGCAAGAAAACTGATGGGATTTCTCTCCCTGGCAGATATTTATTTCTCAAGTGCCTTTAAAACAGGAGGTCTGCAAAATTCTTCACGAGCGGTTAAAACATGAAGATTGATTTACAAATGTATATTTACTAGGAAGAAATATTTCACAATGTGCCTGAAATTTCCATTAAAAAATCTAACCAAATATTTCTAGCTTCTCCCCAGACTCCTTAGCTCCCACAATTTTAATAAATCAAGGAACATTTGTAAGTGCTAAATGTTAAATGGTTATTCACAGTTAATTTTTAATCAACTAACAACAGTTATGTGTTAATTGAATGCCATTAACAAACCATAACTTGATGCATTAGCTCTTTTGTTATGCAAAGAAACTTTTCCCTACAGCTTTTATATATTGTCTGACTTTCTTCTAAATAGAACATCAATATATACAGACTGTGAATTTAATAAGTGTGTTTGTTGACAGCTAGGTGTGTGTAAGTGTATGTGTGTCTCTGTACCCATTTAAAACAAATCAGAATGTGCTGAAGTACTGAAAATGAAAGAGAAATCTAAATTTAGTCCCATGAAAGGAATTAGATAAGTAGCAGCCAAAGTAGAAGTCAATTTGACATTTTGGAATTTTAATCTTAACTCATTGTTTTTACTTTGAATATCTGAGTAAGTTGCTTAACATTTCTTTGACTTCTAATTTTGTTTCTGCTTCTATTTTTCAAGTTTTTATTTATTTATTTTGAGATAGAGGTGGTGGGGGGGGCAGGGGAAGAGGAACAGAGAGAGAGAGAGAGAGAGAGAGAGAGAGAATCCCAAGCAGGCTCCACACTCAGCCCAGAGCCTGATGTGGGGCTCTATCTCACAACTATGAGATTATGACCTGAGCCAATATCAAGAGTCAGATGCTTAACCTACTGAGCCACCCTAGCACCTCTTTTTTGCATCTGTTTTTAAGAACTACTTTTGAAAACATAGATTGGTTATTTTTTAAAGTTTACTTATTTATTTTGAGAGAGAGAGAGAGAGAGAGAGAGAGAGAGAGAGCATGAGAAGGGGAGGGGCAGAAAGAGAGGGAGAGAGAGAAACCCAAGCAGGCTCCATGCTGTCAGTGACGAACCAGATTCTGGGCTCCATCTCGTGAACCATTAGATCATGACCTGAACCAAAATCAAGAGTTGGATGCTTAACCAACTGAGCCACCCAGATGCCCCTGGTTGGCCAGACTTCTAAACCATAGGTGTTGTGTTTGTTCTGTTAAGGTTCTGTCAATCTTGTCTCTATTCATGTGCTGTCTCTTTAAGGAAAGGAACACATACCTTAAGTTCCCTTTTGCATTTCTTAGCAGAATTTAACACAGAGTAGGTATACAATTAATGCTTGCTGAAAAGTTATTAAATTTATGTGAGCCTATGCTTTTCTTGGGGACCATCCAAAGTCAACCGTAGTTCAAATCATTAAATAAGGCAGCTCATTTTGAGTTGCCTTCTTTATTTTTTTTCTCCTCAGTAATTCAGCTACTTGTTCTCCTCAAGTTCTAATCTGACTCTATTAGGACTCACCTTTATGCTACCTTTGTATTTGCTTTCCCTAGGCAGCACCCATGACTTCAGACTACTCTTTTCAAGCATGGACTGTATGTCCCATCTCTATGCCAATGCAGTGATGACTGCTATTGGATTCATGTGAAGCCTTCCTAGAAGTAGTAACATTATACTGGTGTTTTCTGAAGACAAAATGCTTTATATTTTAGTGGTTTTGGAACAATTTCTAATGGCGAGAACTTTTGACACCATGATAGGCAAATGATAGAGAGGTTTCAAGGCACAAAAGTACTTTTTTAGTTCTCATATATTACACATCACAGGCATTTGCCAAAGTATGAATGCAGCACTACCATCATTCCTGCCTTTTAAAGAAAAATAGGAGGATGTAGAAGAAGAGATTCCCTGTAGCCAAGTTTACCATAGGAAATGTGGCTTTTATATCCAATTGGAATCCTCTATGGAGAAAGACTGCTTCTTTTACTAGGTTGGCTGGAACATGGGGAGGAGAGTCTTTCTCAGGAGGCAGTAAGAGGGAGTAAGAGGAGATAAGCTTGAGAGACTGGGGTCTGGCTGTATGACTCTGGATCACTGTTTTGCCCACGTTCTCACAGTTGTAAAGTACACTGTCTTTTTAAGGCTTTTAAGAGTCCCTGTCATTAACATTTTACCTAATCCTTCTAAGGAAATCTTCCCTCAGCTTGGTCCCAGGAGGGGTAGGATTGCTGACCTTTAAGACCTCTTTCAACAATAAACTTATATGTATTTGAAGACGGTTATTAATTGCCTTTCTACTTTCCCTGCCTTTATCATTTGGGGATTAATTGTACAGATTAAAAAAATTTTCTTTGTTTCTTTCTTTAAAATATTTATGAAAATATTTCTAACTGGGTACTTTTCAAGCTATTAATTACTAAACTAAAGATGAAATATTTAGGCCTCTCAAACTTGACAATGTCTCTTTAAATTGCTTTTTCCTCCTGCACAGCTAGATCCACATCTGTAAATGTCTGAGTTGTATTGCCAGCCAATCTTGCCTACAGCTACTTCATTCTGGGAGAGCCTTCCATAAAACTGATTATAGCATTTCCCTGCCACACAGTGAAAAAACAATGTAGTGTGATATGATAAAGCAAGGATTGAATACGGGGAATATGAAAGTGTCTGTCATCAGATTGGAAGGGGCAACAAGAGTGGCTTTCTTCTTTCTCTGGGGTGAGGGGGGGGGAGGAGGTTTGCATAGATATTCATTGAGATAAACTCCCTGGTCTTTCCTGAGAAATCACTCTGTTATCAGAGCTTTGCCCCCTCTCAGCTATCAGTGGATATTGTCAGCTTCCTAGAAGTGTGTGTGTGTGTGTGTGTGTGTGTGTGTGTGTGTGTGTGTATGTGTCTGTGTGTGTGTTATGATAGGGAAGACAAAAAATGAAAGAGGATTAGTGTTTGCTAAGTATTAATTTACTGATTATTTCTGTATATGCTAATTGAGAGCCTAGAGTTTTGGTAAGTGTCTGGCATCTAGTAGGTACGCAATTAAGTTATTTATTGAATGAATAAAAACAGGTTTTTAATTCAATGAGACAAAATTGAAAACAAAAGGAATGTTTCATTTTGGGGTGAAATGACAATGCGGTGTCTGGGATTGAGTTTCTGTGAACGGAAGGAGAAAGGGGCCTGGTCATTTTCCTCAGGGAGATTACAATCCAATTAAATAAAGGGGTTTGTATAAGGTTTAATGACAGTTTGAGAAAATAATTTAAATGACAATAAAAAAGCTGTTTTAAGACAATGAATTGTACATGTTGACTGGGTGGACGTGGCAGGTGGGAATTCAGAGTAGTGGGCTGTTCCTGGAAGGGCAGGGTGGGTGGATGCAGGGCTATACACCCAAAGGGGGATATATTTACATAAACATGTTTATTGATTTTGTAGCTGCTAGAGGCCAAGCACTCTGTTAGGTGCTGGGCACACAATAATTACATTTAGGTCATGGAAAAACTCAGAATTTGGTGATTCCGAAACTTTCACGGACTTAAAATTCATTTGGGATACCTGTGACAATGCAGGCTTCCGGAACCCATCCAAAGAGAAGCATATTCAGTAAGTCCAGAGTGCAGCTTTGAAAGTTGAATTTTGATGATCCTTTAACATGACTGTGTATAGATTATCTGGGAACTGTGCTTTGGGAAACACAGATATAGGACAGTCAGTACTCAAGGCATGGTCCCCAGACCAGTAGCAACACCTGAGGATTTGTTAGAAATGCAGATTCTCAGGATTCACCTTAGACCTACTGAATCAGAGTCTACAAGGTGGGCCCAGCAATTTGTGATGTGATGCTTACTGAAGTATGTAAACTAGATCTAGGGGCTGTACTAGGATTGGGGATGAATTCTGCCTCCTTCATTTAAGTCCTCTGGGCACATCAGTGAATAATGTTTATCCCTTGAATACATGTGTGTATTATTCAATTCAATCCAAAAGCACAGTGTGGTGTCAAAAATCCAACAAGTCTGCATGAGATTAAAATATAAAAAAACTAGCCTAGATTAAAAAAATAAGCTTAACTGAAAAGAACTTCATGATACCAAGTATGTGTTCATCTGTTGGTAAGTAGATCAGATGTTGATTAAAGCACAGGAGAGCTCAGTCAGCAAGGACATTTTCCCCTCAACTGCCTTCCACGTTTGTACTTTTCCTCATGTTGGTATGATTTTCCCCTCACCCCTACCATCAGAAGGAAAGTATGATAGGGGGTGAGCACAGGACTTGAGAGAGAATGCCTGAAGTCCATTGCCTTTACTAGCTCTGTCACCCTTTACAACTAACATAATTTTTCTCCGCCCCAGTTTTCTCTTTAATGTATAAATAATGTGTGCCTTATCTATCTCACAGGGTGATTGTAAAGATGATAGTAGGAATTGCTAACATTTACTGAGGGCTTACTCTGTGCCAGACACTGTGCTAAGTACTTTACATGAATTATCTCTTTTAATCTTCCCAAGAACCCGATTATCATGGTTGTACAAATGAGGAAATTGAGGCTTGGCAAGATTAAGCAAATTGCCTGAGGTCGCACAGCTGGAAAGTGGTAGAGCCGGGATTTAAATTTAGACTGTGGCTCAGAGCTCAAGCATATAACAGCCAAACTGGACTATAAAGTTCCAAATGAGATAATATATATAAATTGTAAAGTACAGTTCACACTGAGGAAAAAGAAAGTGTCCATGCACTTTACTCTATTTTTTTCATAATGTCATCCAAAATATTATGCACATAACAGGATCTCAATAAAAAAACAGTTGATAGATCATAATTTTGTGTTCTTTAACTTTTTTTTCCTAACCAGAAGGTCTTATCTGATTGCTTTCAATGTTATGTAACAGGCTATAATTAGGAATGAAACAGAAAATCTTAGAACAGTAACATAGGCATGGAGAATGTTCTTTGAAGTTTCAGCCCAGCTCTTGGGTTTTATCTTCAATACATGTCTGGGGCAGATTGGGACATATGTGGTATGGTTCTACCTCCTTATAATAATTAGAGCTTTGTGGGTTAATCATTAGCATCTAGACTTTTATACTTGTTGAATAATTGTCAGTAAATCTGTTAAGCAACACTGAAAGTTTCCATATACCCAGACCTATGCTAAGCCCCATGGGATATGAAAGAAGTTTATGTCTTGGAACTAGGAACTACCCTAGGACTTTATAATCTATTGGGCAGATGAGGTAGAGGATAAGGCATGTAAAATGGAGCTATAATGAATAATGTAGTTTATAATGTAGAATAAAGAGCTAGGGAAACAGTTACCAGAGGCACTGAAAACAATTCTAAGAAAGAGTCTACTTAATAGGAGCTTGATAAATGCTTGCTGAATGAATAAACAGATGGACATCTAAGAATTAGATCTGAACTCTAGTTATGGTTCTTATTGTTATTGGTATTATTTAGAAGTTACTTTGAGGCCTTAGTTTTCTCATTTGCAAAATAGTAAAATGATACCAATCCTAGCTAGCATCTTTTACAAAGTATACAATGATAATTAAATAATATGCAGCAATACTTTGTAACTGGAGAATGAAATACAATTTTCAATTCTTGTTTACAATTTTAAATGTTTATATAAACATTGAAAAATATTTTAGATCACTGTTTTAAAATGTGCTACATGTGAAATAATGATAAACAAAAAAATATAAAAATAAAATGAGGTAGAGCTCCGTGATAAATTCAAGCCAATGAGCTTCTTGGTTGAGGATGGGCATAAAGTAGCAGCAATGAATGGTTCCTTGCATAGAACCTCGCTTCTGTTGCCTTGCTGCCTGATTCAGGGAACCAAGGCTCAGACATGTATCTGTATCAAAACCTAGGAACCATTTTGATATAATCTCAGCATCAGGAGTCCATTATCTTTTGTCCAAAAACTGTTCTTAAAAAGTCACCTTCCAATGCAAAGTAGACAGAAACAATAACCATCTGTCTGATTTCAACTCCTTGTTTTAACTTTAGGAATTTAAAAAAGATAGAAAGTAACATTGATTTCTCTTTTTTCTTTATAAATAATTATATAAGTGGTTTATGAATTTTAATTCTTCTTTTCAAAGAGAAAAATGAGAATGGTAAGATAAAGCTTCTTTGTCCACCATTTTCAATTCTGGTCTTTTGTCCCCCTTACCATTTGGAATCAGTATTGTGAGCGTGATGTGTGTATCTTCAGTTCATTTTAAAAAGAACTTATTGGGGGCGCCTGGGTGGCTCAGTCGGTTGAGCGTCTGACTTCGGCTCAGGTCATGATCTTATGGTCCGTGAGTTCGAGCCCCGCGTCGGGCTCTGTGCTGCCAGCTCAGAGCCTGGAGCCTGCTTCTGATTCTGTGTCTCCCTCTCTCTCTGACCCTCCCCCACTCATGCTCTGTCTCTCTCTGCCTCAGAAATAAATAAACATTAAAAAAATTAAAAAAAAATAAAAAGAACTTATTGGTCTGTCTTTAACATCCACATAAATAGCAAACAGTACATATTGTTCTATAATTTTTTTTTCACTCACTGATTTGTTTTTGATTTCTAGTTAGTGGAAATAAAAATAGTTAGCTTATTTTCCTTAACTAGATAATGACCTATTAAAAGTTCATTTTAAAACCATGTCTGATTTCTGTCCCCCACCCTCACCAGCCCAGCCTCCAAACAGGCTCATTGCATTTAAGAAAACACATTTAGCAGAGCTCCAGGACATACTGCATCCCATTTCCAATAGGACAGGCAGAGCCTGACCAAAAAGGTGAAGAACTACTAAGGATGATTCTTAATCAATATCATGAAACAGAATTCAAACAATGGCCTGCTTCTGAGAGCCACTGTTCAGCTGACCTGAAAATAATCTCTCTGCCACTCCATGCCTGTGTTCTGTTCTCTGCCCCATCATCCCCTCCCCAGAGACTTTGTGTGCTGAATCCAAATGAGTTGAGTTTGAGCTCTAACTGCCCTCTCAAGAGTATTATTATTTTTCCCCCTTTAAACTTAAGGGTGCTAATTAATGTTGGAAAAGTTACATGCCAAGTTCGCTTTGCCTGTGGTTTCCTTAGATTAAAGGCTACTGGCAACTCCAGCTCTGTCAGAAGGGCCAGTGCTGTATTCTTATCCCCTGAAGGAGGCTTCAGCTCTGCTGACTCAAGAAGACTTCAGCTTTTGATTTGGAGTTATTGGATATTGACCCATCACTCACAGCAGAGTTATGGGCCTGCTGCCCTGGATCCAGGGAACTGGGCTCTGGCTTTGCCTACAGCATCCTCCACCCCTCCCTTTTCAGTTTCTGTTGAACCTAAGCCTGCAAATGTCAATTTCATTTTGTAAAGGCCAGGCAGTTGTCAGTTCTTCCAGGGGATTCAGGGAGAAGGAGCTCAGGATGATGCCCTCAGCAACATTTTACAGTGTTTTACAGCAGCTACCAACTACTGCCTCTCTCTTTCTCCTTCCTTCCCTGCCGTAGCCTCACCCAACCCACCACCATATTCCCTCACCTTGGAGACCATTAGTGAACCAGCTTTTCATTTGGCCTGACTGCAGGTATAACCAGTTTCAAACTACTCTAATATGTGGCAAATCTGTTGTGGTACAATTTCAACACAAAGCAGGTTTTAATACAAAGAAAACTAAGTTGTTTAGAGATACCTTCTTCCTTGTAAGAGACCACTTTTGATTAAAAAAAAAAAAAAGTCCTAGTTGACCAGACATTGACCAGACAATGAGATTCACCAAGAACGGTAATTCTGATAATCTCAAATAAAAGAAAATCCTTTTAAATTAAACTTTAGCTTCACAACCAATCCACAGCTATTTCTCTTCAATTCTAATTGTGGTAAGATTCCAGCTCAAGATGAGATCCCTATGTGTCTATGCTTATCAAACAACTAGATTTGAGAATATTCTACCATGAATTTTGTGAAAGCTAAGTGGTCTCTTAGTAGAAAATTGATGTTAGGGGATGAAGAAACCAGGCATTAAAATTTTAACCCATTGGCAAAGCCTTGTGTTTTGAATGATGCTGAGGGTCACAAATAAAAGACAGAAAATGGGGTTCCACCTAAATCTCTGTAACACAGATGGTACAAATCCCCACTAACAGACTTTGACACAGAATGAAATAGAAGTCAGGAAGCCTTATTTCTCTTTCTAGTCCCATTATTTCTTTTTTTAAAAAATTTTAAAAATGTTTATTTATTTTTGAGAGAGAGAGAGCGCGCGCACACGCAAATGGGGGAGGGGCAGAGAGACAGGGAGACACAGAATCCGAAGCAGGCTCCAGGCTCTGAGCTGTCAACACAGAGCCCGACACAGGGCTCAAGCTCAGGAGCTGTGAGATCGTGACCCAAGCCAAAGTCAGATGCTTAACCGACTGAGCCACCCAGGTGCCCCTATCCCCTTATTTCTATCACCCCCGGGTACCTTGGCTCTTTAATCCATGTACTAGTAAAGGTACTTGGTAGGAAGTGCAGGCAATAGAAAGACAGCTGTAGAGACAATGATCTCTGAACTGTGGCACAGCCTTGTGGAAGGTACTTCTTAGACTTGTCCAAAAGGTACAACAAGGTGGGAACTATAGCAGCAGTGATGGAACCTTCCAGGCAAAGTTGCCTCACTGCCTAATGGATGTGGTGAGACTCTGCAGAAGGGCTATGTCTTCTAGTGTGGATAGGGAGGCATAGCAGAAGTAGCAGCATTGCCCAGTGTATGCAGATACCAGAGTGAACCAAGTATCAAACCTTATGTGCAATTGTCTACTATGGCATGCAAAGCATGGGAAATGGCCATACCATTGGCATGGCCTAATAGTGTTGTTTAGGCTATGGGTAGCTCAGTGGAAGACCTCACCTAATGGGGCTGGAACAAGAGTGTAGGCCAATGCTGATGACCACCCTCCCTTGTGAAGTGGATGCTTTTGGAGCATCCAGCTCACAGTGTCCTGCTATTCCCCAAATTTTGGTCAACAGTGAGCAGAACATGAACTAGGCCAGACTAGTTAGTCTTCGTTATCTGTGAATTTGCAATTGGGCTCCAATTGGTTTATTCTTTCCTGATAGCTAGATCTGTGTATTTCACTCTCCAAGGCTGTCAGTTTTCAGGTGGACTGAGGAAGCAAAGGGGCCCACTACAGAAAAACCAAGCAATGAGAAAGAGACATGGATGGAGAGAAGCTCAGCATAATTCAAGCCTTGGATTCTGTGAGGCAATCCTGTGTTCTAGTGTATCCTTCTAATTTTTATTTCATAAGGTACATTCAGTTGGCTTTTGTTATTTGCAAACAGAAGAGTCTTAAATCCTGGAAGATTTGAGGTCAAGTAGGGAGTAGAAAGGTGTCCTGTGAATGGAGATGAAAGCTCCCAGGACATCAGTGAGGAAGGGGCCAAGAACCAAGAACAAGACAGAATCCCCCAGAACTTTATCTAACTAAGTATCTAGATACTTTAGATACTCCTAAAATATCTAGGAGACTGGGAACTTATGCCCAAGGAAGGCTAGCAGAAGGTTGAGTGTGCAACTAGAAGTGCTTGGTTACTACCTTTCTCAAGTCCAGATGGTTCTGGGAACTAGGGGCAGGAGTGGCAGAGTGTATGGAAAGGAAGGGTGGAGAAGGTCAAGAGGCCAGCATTGAAGTGAGGAGGAAGGCCAAGACTGACTGGCAAACCATGAACAGTTGAAATCTGACAGTTAGTGAGTGTCTGTGTTTCACATGTTTACGTGCAAGGCTTTCACCTAATTACAATACAGTAAAATTTCCAAGTCCTTATTCATCTTATGTATAGACCAAGCCACCAGGAATCTTTTTTCCCAGCTCTGAAAGCAAACCTATTCTCAAGACACAAGATTATGCCAGCCTTCCCACCATCAGAGCATTGTGGCCTGTATCTATATGTGATTAAAACGCATCATTGTATTTTTAGATGGGTCTAATTAATTGTGGATAATATTTTAAAATGTATAATTTCACGAATTTAAAGATAATAAGAGTAAGCATCAGCATAATAATAACACCTTATTTCTTGGCAACACTTCTTTTTACATTGTAGAAATTTCTGTTTTAATGAATATTTCATTTAATCCTTATAATAATCTTGCAGGGAAGGCAACATAGAGGTTTTTCTCTTCCTCATTTTGGAGATGAACTCACAGAGAATTTGAATGACTTGCCACAAGTTACTTAGCAAGTTAGTGTTAGAGGCAGACTAGATTGTAATCCCCTGAGTGAAGGGAGACATGATCCAACTTCTGTCCTCTATGGAGCACACATCTACATGTGACTTTACTTGGTTCCTGCAATAGTGCTGTAAGCCAAGATTTATTATTCCTTTTTGTAGGTGAGGAAACTGTCAATGAGAAAAACAATTTATGATTACTCAACTATTTAGGGTGAAAAGATGAGTTAAATCTATGGGGCACTTGGGTGGTTCAGTCAGTTGAACATCCAACTCTTGGTTTCTGCTCAGGTCATGATCTCATGGTTTATGAGTTTGAGTCCCACACTGGGCTACATGCTAACAGAGTGGATCCTACTTAGGATTCTCTCTCTCCCTCTCTTTTTGCCCCTCCTCCGCCCCCTCTCTAGCTTCCAAAATAAATAAACTTAAAAAAAAAAAGTTAAATCCATGTTGATCTTTCTAGCTTGAAAGCTGCCCTCTTTTTCCTGTCCCAGAATTTCTCTGTCCTCTTGGTTTTCAGCTGTCCCCAATGTGGAGTGAGGAAACATTCATGTATTATAGCTGTAACACTGTAGAGGATTCCCTTGAAGGGTCTCAGATGCTGGTGAAGCAGAACTGGAAATCAGTGGAGCAGAGCTGTCTATAAAAAATACCAATAGATTTTAAGTTTGTAGGGGAAGCTGGCAGGAGCAGGGATGTAAAGCATGGTTTGTGAACAAATTTAGGAGCTGAGGGGATGTGGGGGCACCCCTGAGATGGTGACCTCAGACCATGCCTGGATGGGGACAGAAGGGTTGTTAGCACTAAGCACTTACCCAGTTGCACAATTCAGAGCCTGGAAAAGTTCCCTACTGATCTAGGATCGGCTTAAGCCCCGAAGCATGAAATGTGAATACCTTTTGCTCAGCATCCATTAAATAAATGTTATTCTTCTTCCTGGCAGAAAACACAAATTTCTCTGTTCAGAGCCACGGTGTAGCAGAAGGAACAGAATTTACAATATCCCTCTTTACGATAATGGCTCTCACCTTCCAAGGAAATGAGCTTGGAGGAAAGGAGCACCATTGAGTGCCCAGTGACAAGCTGGCTGGGCTTGCTGCTGCTGCTAATTATCTGGCAGGGAGGAAAGGCTGTGTCCCTGGAATACGGAGAAGGGTCTGTGAACTTTGGAGAATGGGCAAGGTACTTTGGTGTCTGTGTCATGCGAACTGGAGAATGGCCCCCACAGGGTCGTGTCTGACCTTTACCTCTGTTTCACTACTGAGCAGACATTTTTGCCAATTATGATCCCAAACACACTGAAAAGTACCCTTGGCCACTGACAGTTTGCAAGGGAGAAGCAATGCCTCTAGAATAATACCATGCCCAGGACAAAGAGGAAGGGTAAACAAAGCATTACTTTGTGTTGCAAATAGATGGCTTTGTTAAATACTGGAGAAATCCCCTCGGTGTCCACCTTATATGGCTCTGATAAAAATGCATTTGCAATACGCTCAGTGTCAAGAAATCACATCTTACTGGGCCAGGGAGGTTAAGAGCATCTCCCCATCTACAGAATAAAACTCATTAAAAGAGTCTTTCCAGCAGGAGAAGGCCCAGTTTGCTGCCTTCTCTATACCCTCCGCTTTTTTCTTTTCAACTAATGTATTGCAGAAATAGATACATGATCAAAATAGTATAATCCACATTTGTATTAAAAATAATAAGCTTGATAACAATGGGAAAAATGATGGTAAACAGCATCAGAAAACACAGCAGATTCAGAAGTTAACTTAACAGAACATACTTGACCGGCAGGTAACACATTAAAATGCTATTTCGGCAGACAGAATTGATAGCAGACTAGCTGAAAGAAAATCCGCTCGGAAAAGTCGACAAATACAATCCTAATCCCCCTTTTTTCCCTGCCACATGCTGCAGATGAGTGAAACCCAGGGGGGGAATTCTTATTATGGCAAATAGGTGTGAGTCCAGAGGAAAAATTAAGTCAAGTTGACAATTTACAAATTTCCTTTCAAGCATGAAGGGGAACTGAAAACGACGGTATTTATTTTTTTAAATCCCAAGCCCAGTGTTTGGTACCTGTTAATATGGCTGCTGAGAATAGGGGCATAGGAATCTCTCATAAATAAAGCCAGAATGAAATAACCTTTGTTACACAAGTGATATTAGAAAATCTAATGTTGGGAAGAGACATTTTCCTGCTGCCTGGTGGGTATTGACATACTGGCTGCTTAGGTTTAGTTAAGGCACCATTTATGGGAATCAGAGGGGCAAAGCACAGTCTCTGGATAGGACTGTCAGAGTCATGCAACAGCCTCAAGAACATTTGTCTTCAGATGGGGATGTTCCTAAGGATCTGGGTATGGTTTCTGATATTCACATGGGCTTCTGTTGATCCTGCATAGCAGATATCTTTGCTTATGCAAAGGAAAGTCACCTTCAACTGTTAGTGAATTTTCTGAGTCAATAGAATGTTACAGATGTGATGGAGTCTGAGTCCCAAAATGGGCTAGCTAGAAAATGGAGATAGGAAAAAGTAGAAGAGAAAGGTACATATTCTTAGCTTGTTTCTGAGAAATAAGGGTGAACATGGACTCAAAGTGAAATGAATTTGAATCACACAGGCTGTGACATGGGTCAATGAAAAAGTCTGGAAGCTGAAGTTCTAGTCCCATTCTTTGATATTTCTAGTCTCTCTCTCTAAAATATTAACTTTATTTGTGATGTAGACAATTCCTTTGAATAGGATGAACATATTCTTGTATGTGCTGGTTTCTGCCTAATGTAACTATTAAGGATCCCCCTTTTACTCTCATTTTGGATGAAAATTATATGATCACTCTACTTATAAGCTGTTTGGGGCTTGGTTACCATATTTGAAAATAAAGATATTCTAGAAAATTCTACCCTCACACATACACAGGCATTGCTTGTGTTCCACTGTTTATGTATGCTCTTAATCAGTACAGTTGACCAGGGTCGACAAATAAGCTGCTGTGGATTAGGATAATGGCCCAATGAAGGATATTTACCTTTTAATAGGGGACCTTTTGAAAATAAAGTTCTTATAACTCAAAATACTGAATCTTTTTTAAAAAAAAAATTTTTTTTCAACGTTTATTTTATTTTTGGGACAGAGAGAGACAGAGCATGAATGGGGGAGGGGCAGAGAGAGAGGGAGACACAGAATCAGAAACAGGCTCCAGGCTCCGAGCCATCAGCCCAGAGCCCGACGCGGGGCTCGAACTCACGGACCGCGAGATCGTGACCTGGCTGAAGTCGGACGCTTAACCGACTGCGCCACCCAGGCACCCCGAAATACTGAATCTTTTAAAAAAAAATTTTAACGTTTACTTTTGAGAGACAGAGACAGAGCATGAAAGGGGGAGGGGCAGAGAGAGAGGGAGACACAGAATCCGAAGCAGGCTCCAGGCTTTGAGCTGTCAGCACAGAGCCCGATGCAGGGCTCAAACTCGTGAACCATGAGATCATGACCTGAGCTGAAGTCAGATGCTTAACCAACTGAGCTACCAAGGCACCCCAAAATACTGAATCGTTAATGGTGAAATTACAGGCAAACTTAGCTCATCATATTAGCTCTTTCGTCTTCTTTGAGAATCACAAAACACCGAGCTGCTGATTGGTGGATGGTTTAGGAGATCCAAAAACCAGTCCTGGGCAGGCTGTATCTAAATACCCTGGTTGTAAAACCAGGTTATAAAAACATGTTCGTGGGCCCTAACCTTTTGGCAAAGCCCCCAGTTTGGATTTTTAAAAGCTCCCTAGGTATTTCAGGTACACAGCTGACTTTGGGGACATAATTCTATCTTCATTTTATAGATTGAGGGACTGACACCCAGAAGGCAGAGCAACAACAATGGCTATTTGTTTGGTTTCTTTTGTTTATCAAGTGCATCAGTGAACAGTATTTCACTTAACCCTTATGGGGTTTGAAATATTAGCCCCATTTTATAAGGAACAAAATAAAAGCATGTGCTCAAAGTCACACAGCTAGTTAGTGGCAGAATCAGAATTAGTGCTCATATTTCCTGATTCCTATTCTGGATTTATTTCTATTATCCCATAGCAACTCAGGTAGTTTGGGAAAAGCTTGCCTCTCCTTGACTAAAGTGCTCAGTTTACTTTCTTTCTTTTCTTGTTTTCCAGAGAGATGCACAATTAGGAGGTTGTTATTTTCTTCCTGGTCTTTTTTCCTTCATTTATTTATTTTTTTTTCTGTTTTGTTTTTGGATGAACATTTAATTCTGCTCTCCCCTCTCTCTGTGTGTATAGTGGGCTTCCTGGCAGAGATGGCAGGAGATGTTTTCATGTGCAATCAAGGGCGTAGATGCATTGGCTGCCAGCCTCAGGCAGGGACACAGACTTGTCTCCCACCAGCAGAGCGATGATGCGTTTCCCCAAAATGTTCCAAGAATGGCCTGGAATGTGACTAGACAAGGTCCATGCGGCCCCATGAATGGCTTCACACTGCACCAGCTAGAAAACAAACACAACAGTAATTCTTGGATTAGCATGAAAACACTTCCAAAGGGGGCTAAAAGACAGCCTTTTGTCCCTTTCATAAAAGAGAAGAGATGAGGTGTGACAAATGGTCTGTTGGATGGCTTTCTGTGCCAGGCAGAGGTCATCTTGGAAGGGCACCACAGACACAATCGGTTTAATAGAGAAGAAACGGACGCACAGATAAAGGACAAAGAACATTTCAGAAGAGACAAGGTGGCGTCTACAGAAGACAGTTTAAATTAAAATAGGTAAAGGAGATAGCATGGCTCACATTTTTTTTTAACCCACTGTCTTTTGACACGTGCACTGAGACAGCACATATAGCACCGGCAACATGGGAGCTTGTCATCAGGAGATATAGGTATTCCAACCTTAGTCTAGGTGGCTAAGATACTCTGAAGTTCTGGACTTCAGTTTTCGCATCTGTATAATAAGGCTAATATTATGTACATTGCCTGGTCGCTGTAAGGATGACATAAGATTGGTGGTAGGAAGTCAGGAGGATGTGGCTTGCTGACGAGATGGATGCTGGGACACGGATGACTTAGGCTGGGAACCTTGTTTTGCAGGGACTATGTCATACGGGTCGGGTCCAGTCAATCATTTTGTCTGAATGGCTCTCAGATATTTCAAAGGTTTTTTTGGTGTGTCTTTGGAAACAGAATTTCACATGTTGATTCTTAAGTAAAATCCCAACACATTAAAACAGATGCGTGGAGCTGCCCCGTTTGAAGCACTGGTGGGTTGGTCGAGTCCTCTCCACACCCGGTCTCCTTCTCTCTCTTCCTGTGACAATGCCTGAAACAGCTCTTCCATTTCCCTGCTCTAGGAATTGGCTGCTGCAGGCCTACTGCTGCCTTTCTGGATCTTTCCAGCGTGAATTGGGAAGTAATTCAAAGCCTCTCACTAAATCTTCTGAAACTTCAGTGGAGTGGCCAAATTTCCTCATCACTGATGATTGTAAAAACAAATGGAAAAAGCAGATTCAGGTAAATGAATAGCTAGATGGCAGAGTTAACTGCCTCTGATTGACTTAGCACTGCTTCTCAGAGCACAGGATTTAAAAAGCACCTCCAGATGCACAGACACAAGATCATTGTCATTGTCCAAAATGCTTATTTATTTATTTTTAGTAGAAAGAGGAGTAAGAATCTGACTGTAAATATCATAGCTAAGGAATCACTTTGAATGTCAGGGGACCTAAGTGGCTGTGTAAACAATGAATCCCAATCTGAAGTCAATAGTGCCATGTAGAAACTAAATGCAGTTTTCAGCCTTTCATTTTCATAGCCTGGTCACATGTTGCCCTTCTATTATTTTACACTGATGTGTGCATGTGCATGCATGTGTTTGCATGCTCACACATGCACATACACACCCACTGCAGTAGCAAGCCCTCTATCAGGATCAGGGGCACCAAGCCAGAGTTTCATGAAATTTGAATGAACCTGTCAGAAGTTCTCACAACAACGTCACATCACTTCAAAAGCATCTTCTTTGTGTCTGTCTTTAGGATTTATCTATGTCTTTATGGAGATTAGATAAACCTTCAAAGCTTTGAAGACAGAGGAGGAGAATTATATATTTGGAGCCATTACAAGAAAAATAAAGGGCCCCTAGTCTTTGCATCATATTAAATAAATGTCTTAATCCTATGTCATGAGCCCTGGTTCTACCATTCTTTTACTGTGTATGTAATACTGGGTAATCATTTTGAACCCGTGGCTCAGTTTTCTACCTATAAAATGGGGACAAACGATGCCTTGTGAGGATAAATGAGACAATATATATTAGGATTTTTTAAAAAAATTTTTAATTGAAGTGTAGTTGGCCTACAATATTAGTGTCAGGTGTACAACATAGTGATTCAGTGTTTATGTACATTGGGAAGGGATCACCACGGTAAATTTGCTGCCATGTGCCACTATACAAAGTTATTAAAATAGCACTTACTGTATTCCCAATGCTGTACATTGCATCCCCATGTTTTATTTTAAAACTTGAAGTTTGTACCTTTTAATCTCTTTCCCCTATTTCACCCATTCCCTCATTCCCCTTCCCTTTTCTTGCAACCATCAGATTGTTCTCCGTATCTATAAGTCTATTTGTTTTGTTTGTTCATTTGTTTTGTTTTTTAGATTCCACATATAAGTGAAGTCATATGGTATTTGTCTTTCTCCGTTATGCTAGGTTTTGAAAAGTATAAAACTGCCATTCAAGTGTGATCTTCAAGTTAAAAATATAAAATATTGTTATTACTTGGGTAATATTTTTTTAAGTAAAGATATGAAGGGAGACCTGTTCTTCCTTCTGATAATAACTTGAGCAGCATAAACTCATAACTAGTAATAAACGGAGTCATTGATTTTCAGCACATGTGGGATTTCATTTAAGATTAGGGTGTTTACCCCAAGTGGTTTGGAATGTAAGCACAATGTTCTGTTGTGGTTTGGCAGAGTTCTCTGAGACCTCTCTCGTTATTTCCCAGTTGGGTCCAGGGGACTTTGAATTAGTCAGCTGGAGTTATGTCCTGCAGCGGTGCCCTGTGATGTCTGGTGGGAAGTCTTGGGCCTCTCTAGTCATGAGCTCTCCCAAGCCTCTTGGGCGATAAAATGATAGCCACTTCTTAGTGTCAGCTTCAAACAAACAAACAAACAAACAAACAAACAAACAAAAAGGTGTCTATTTGGGATTCCTAGTTCCAATCTTACCTTCAGTGTGCCTCTCTTCTTGATGATCCTATTTCTTTTCACTGGGAGGAGAGCAATCTGATAAATTTATTTACTGTGCAGGGTTTGTAGCTAAATGTGAATCTAAAAGGAGGATACATAGAGCTGACAGTAAGTCCAAATCCACCCAAACCACATGGTTGAGAATAGGAGACACAGTGACGTCTCAAAGGGAATCAGGGTAGTACTAGGAAGCAGAGTGGTTGCTGGGCAGCTTCATAAAACCAAACACCATCTCTGATTTGTTTCATTATGAGAACTTGAGAACTCCCATTTTTTCTTTTTTTGGCTTTGGGGTTTCTGGTGCCAGTGTAAGCTGGGTTTTCTGTCACTGCTCCTGAAAAGGAGAATGACTGTCATAGAGCATTCCAATGAGTCGGGAGGCAGGGGCCCTGGTTCTCACTGGTCACTGATGAGCCAAATGACCTTGAGCAGTGTTATTTCACCTCTCTGGCTCTGTCTTTCCCTTTTTGTAAAATGAGTTTGGAAATAGAGATGTTTCAAGGTGCCTTCTGCTCTAAATACTGTAATTACTTTATTTTCTATCTACTGAGTTCTGTAGATGGTGTGCAGCTTAATTGTGATATGTAGGTTACTACCTACAATAATGGGGACAGGAGAAGTGTTGCCATGGAAGTTGACCACTGTGTGAGTGTCCTTCATCTGTTTTCTTTCACCCCAAACACAGGAGGGCAGGAGTGATATATTCTGTGTGCCGCACAGATGAATATCTAGCATCTGATTCTTGATTGTTTTAAGTGATGTTCAGGTCAGGAGCACTAAGGGGAGCACAGGATATAACTGGGAGAGGAACGTTATTGCTCTGGGATCTATCTTCAGTCTTTTTAATTGTGTGAAATGAGAAAACAACTCTACTCTGGAAATGTAAATGGAGGGAGTTGACTCCTTTCCTTCTTAAATGGCTTAGGTGGCAGCCTCAAGCAGAGGATGGAAGGGTTGACCTCTGGGAGTCCTGTCTTAGTCCTTCCATTCTCCAAAATGCTGGCCCTGAAGGAAAAGTGTCACACATCCTCTCACATGTCCTGTCTCACACTGAGTAATGTTGCCCCTCTGCCCCCAGCGGAGCGTTTTAATGATAACGGCTGTCTTCAGGGACAGATTGTGACTTGTCTTTTAAAGGAAGATGAAATCTATTAAGACAGTGAGGACAGAAAGGAAAAGCGATGTCCCTGAGAGGAGAGCTCTAAAGGAGAGCACAGTTGGTTCCTTTCTTGCCCCCTCCCTCCATCTCTTTCTCTCTTTGTTAGAGTGTACCCTTCAACTGCTCTGTTTTGTGTCTGGATTATTGTGGTTGTTGGTGTATAAAATTGCTGCTGGTGTGTATAATTTATAAGCTCTAAAAAATGATAAATAGTCTCAAGTAAGAAGAGTGATTTGTGTTAAAGTCCTCAGGGTACTTTTGTAAAGGAATTTAATTTCTTGGGGGAAATTGTCTATAACTTCATGTGGAATGTTAGTTAACTGGTTCATAGCTGGGATTTATTTTCTGTCATCCTTTTTCTTTTTTTCCCTTCTCATTATTGGTTTGGATAGGTTTACCTGGGCAAATGAGATTATATAGCAAAATCTTGATGCACTGGGAAGCTTAGGGAAATAGAGAGGCTAGTTCATTTATTTTCTTACTTTTTTTTTTTTTTTCAAACCTATTGTTAAATCCTTCTGAGTTTTTTGTGTTGTGGTCAAGTGCTTCTCAGCCAGGGGCGATTTGCCAACCAGAGGGTATTTGGAACTATCTGGAGACATTTTTGGGTTTCACAACTAGTGGCATCAAGTAGGTAGAGACCATGGATGCTGCTATACATCCTCTAATGGACAGAACAGCCACTCAACCCAGCCCCAACAAAGAATTATTAGGCCCCAAATGCTAACAGTGTCAAGGTAAAGAAATTCTGATGTTGTCAGTAGGCTCTAGGGAACAGAATTCAGTATTCTGTCACCAAGGAATTTCTACAGAATTCCACTGTTTTTTTTTTTCTTGACTGGGATTCTCATCACCAAGGATGGAGATAGGTAACAAGATGCTGGACCTGGGCCAAATGTAATGAGTCCCACAGTATATAGAGTCCAGGGCTTTTTCTTTTTTTAAAAAAACATATGACTACATAAAGTATACTATTATTGTTCTGCATTTCCTTAATATTTAATTTCAATTGCTTGATTGCAATGAAAAAAATAATGGCCAATTGATGTAACTAGTGAAATGGATTTCAGTTACTTGAAGTATTACCATGATAGACTTCTTGCAAATACTTGTCAACAAAAAAATGGTCAAGCATTGAGACCTGTGACCTTAACCTTGCAGTGCATGTGTACAAATATGGTGATTCAGATCAAAGGTTGGGCAAGGGCTGTTTGATAATGGGGTAGGACCTCAGGTGGAAAGATCACAAGGCCAAACACCTTTGGTAATTGGCCCAGCGTTAAGCCTAGTTCTTGTTGAGATTAATGGATTGCCTTAAAAAGCTATGTACCACTTATATGTTAGTATCAACTATGCACATATGAATAGTCTTAAATTCCTTAGGCTGATATTCAAGACTCTTTACCATCTGATTTCCGCTTACTTTTTTTTTTTTTTTTTAAGTAGGCTTCATGTCCAATGTGGAGTCTAACGTGGAGCTTGAACTCATGATCCTGAGATCAAGACCTTGAGATCAAGACCTGATCTGAGATCAAGAGTTGGACACTTAACCAACAGAGCCACCCAGGTGCCCCTGATCTCCACTTACTTCTTACTAACGTTCCTACTTAAGTCTCCTGCACTAGTCATATTTTTGTACCCAATGCCTCATAAACTCAACTTGCATATCCATAGATGATCATATACCCACACTGTTGCTTATACCAATTCCTTCTCCTAATGGTCATTAACATTTCAGCTATCTTTCAAGAGTGAGATAAAATTCTATCTCCTTTGTGAACCAACAGGCCAGAAATACTATTCCCTCCTTCCATGAAAAAAATAACATTTATTGTTGGTGATTGGCGCAAGTTTTGTTTTGTTTTTCATTTTTCTGTACTAAAAAAAGTGTGCAGTGAGTTAGGGAACCCCCAGTTCCAAACTCACACTGACAAAACTTGTGTAACCCAGAACAAATCACTTAACCTCTATGACACTCGAGTTTTTTTTTTATTTATAAAATAGAATAATATTTATTCTACTTTTCCTGCAAGGTAGTTTTGGATAAAATGAGATAAGGAACACAAAAAGCCCTTTGAAAAATAAAAAGAACTATGTGAATGTAACACATATTATTGTCATCAATATACAAAACCACAATGAAACCCACAAAGTGCTAATGCTGTATATATTCTGCAAAGCACTTAGCTATAGTCTGCACTTAATAAATGAGAACTCACACAAGTGAATTGTTCCACAGTTAAGACAGACTGGCAGGAATAGCAGTTAGAGACAAGAGGCTGGTTAAGAGGTTACTACCTGTATTGATAGAGAAGCTATTAAAAGCAGAATGTGATTTTTAACATCTCCAGGACCATGATAGAAATGAATAAAATTTTGTGCGCTTTATCATTTGTGACCCAGAAAAGAGAACCCTGAAGGCATGAAAAGTCTTAAAATAAATTATTTGTGTGCAAAAGGAGGCAACATATTCCACTGATTTGACAATTTCAGTTTCTCCATTAAGGGTACAAATGGGAGATGAGGTCACTTAAGCAAAATGCTCCCTGATTTGTTAAAGCCTTTCCTGCCTGCAAATTAATAAGCCTGAATTCATTTTTGTGTCTTACAGCTGGCTCAGTGTCTGAACTTTCCCTCTTGATTGGTGGGGGAGGGTAAAATCTGCCTGGATGGGTCTGGGAGTGTGGTCTGGGAAGTGGCCAGAGCTGGTCTTCAACGCTCATCATGGAGCCAAGGGAAGAATTTCAGAGACAGTGGAAGGTCCATGGTGGCAAATATAGAGACAGGAGTAGGGGAAAAAGAATAGATGATGGCTAGTGGGTAGTGAGCTACCTAGAGGTCTGACAGTTTAACTAGTAGACATGCCCTGAGGCCAAGTAGGGAGTACTTCTATAAATCGCCTATATCTCACCCTTTCCCAATAGTTGGGAGAGAGCTCTTAAGGATTTCCAGTTGTAAGGACACCAAATGAATAACAGACTAATCTACTGCCTTAGAACCAAATGTGGTTATGTTTTTGCTCAGTAAGTACAGTATGAAAGAGTAGGACAGTGAATGTGAAGAGTTTAGACTGTAAGCTAGAGTGTTTGTGTTCAGTTCCTATCTCTGTCATGGATTAGCTAGTTGATATGACCTTGAACAAGTTATTCAGCTTCTCCAAACCTCAGTTTTCTCATCTGTAAAACAGAAATAATAATTCCTACTTCACAGGGTCATTGTAAAGCCTAAATGAAATAATGAATTCAGTGCACACTGCACAATGCTTGGCAAAAAAGAGAGTCTTCAGGAATTGTTAACCATAATTATTGGATGGTCAGCAAATAGAAGCAGGCAGACTCCTCTTGTATTTCTTGCCTCCCCAGCTATGTCTAGCTATTGAAAGAAATGCTTAGAATTGAAGCATTGTAAGGGTTTTTTTTTTTCTTCTTCTGGTTTTATTGAGATAAAATTGATGTGTAACATTATGTAAGTTTAAGGTATACAATGTAATGACTTGATACATGCATATATTGTGAAATAGCTACCAAAATGTTAGTTAACATATCCTTTACCTTGCATAATTACCATTTTGCTGCTATAGTGGGAACATTAAAGCTCTACTCTTATAACAACTTTCAAGTGTTTAATATAGTATTATTAACTATAGTCATCATGATATAAAGGATTTTTAAGAACTAGTGCTTGCTACTCAAAGTATGGTCCATAGACCAGCAACACTGCTTGGGAGTTTACTAGAAATGCAGAAATTTAGCATCACCAGGATTTCAGACCTACTGAAATCAGAAGCTGCATTTTAACAAGGGCCCCTGGTAATTTCTGTAATTGATTGAAGTTTATAAAGCACCACCCTAATGACATAAACAGGATTTTTTGGAAGAAAGAGGGGAGGGGAGAGGAAAGGAGGAAGGAAGAAAGGGAGAGAAAGAAAGAAAGAACAAAAGAAAGAAAGGAAGAAAGAAAAGGAAAAGAAAAGAATGGAGGAAAGGAAGGAAGGAAGGAGGAAAGGGAGGAAGGAAGGAAAGGAAGAAAGAAGAAGGAAAGAAAGAAGAAAAGAAAGAGAAGTCACATACTGTTGAGCATTTTGAGATTGCTGATTGGTCCTAATATATCAGAATAAAATACCAGAGTAAAAGGCTAGCATAAGGATGAGATGTAGCACAAGCACAGTCATGACTATAGTGTATTTATCATAAGATTTGGTTAAGGTTTCTATAATACATTGATACCTAAAGAGGATATGGTATGCTAGAAAAAAATTTTTTGGAGTCCACTTTCTTTAATATACAAAAAATACAGAACAAAAAGTTAAATATTTTCACATCTGGTTACACCACTGTCTAGTTTTTTATATTAACTTTACTATTCAAACAGTGGATAGTAGCTGGCATTTTAGGGATTGGGAAAAAGATGAAACAAAACAAAAACCCAAAACACTTCTTCTACCATGTTTATTATATACTGTGTACAGCTGTTCTCACAGAGCAACTTTCTCCATCATTCAGAAATTCAGTTGTATATAAAATTGAACCTGCCCCAAAGCCAAGGGAGACTAGAAATGATGGGTCTTTATCCCAGGGCATCATCATACAGTTCAAACAATGGTGCAGCTACCAGCTGCAGTTTTAGGGACCACATATAAGGTTT
Organism: Panthera leo; assembly: GCF_018350215.1. Lineage (NCBI taxonomy): Eukaryota > Metazoa > Chordata > Mammalia > Carnivora > Felidae > Panthera > Panthera leo. The sequence continues at coordinate 62,648,947 of NC_056690.1, read as the reverse complement.
CTTTTTGAAGCTGAACCAAAAACAAATTCTTATGCTCCTTGGGTTGTGTAATATGTGCAGAAAGGTCTGGATATTGATGAGATTCAAAATTTGGTTTCTGCCAGTTACCAATGCAGTCATCAATGACCTACAGGGCTTGGTATCTCTGCCATTAAGCATTTTAGTCTTTCAACCTCTTCTCCTGGGTTAAATTTAACACTTCATTTGGTAATTTGAAGAAAGTTGTTCCTAGCTGTAGCAGTAATGCATGGGCCAGCCAATACTCATGCATAATCAGAACCCCTTCTACGACCCTCCTCTTTCTAAGTTTATCAAATTCCTTGCCCATGCAATGAAACCTAGCTACAACAAAGCTATCCTTCTCATAGAGGTACTCTTTTATACCAAAAGTATAATTAGTAAGAGGGTACAGGTGGTTGGGGCACCCCAGGGGGAGGGGCTTGTTTGGCTAGATGTACTTGTTGCCAAACTGGTTGACACCCCACCCCTTTTTGCCCGCTCCTCTCCTTTTGTAGCCAGCAGTCTGCAATTAGGTATCACCATGAACATGCTGGTAATCTCAAGCTGGTGGTGAGCTGAAAGGGAGAGGCCCAGAAACTTTCCCTGTGCTGGCAGTGGTATTCTGCATTCTGCTCAGCAGTGCCACCACCATTAACCCTAGAGCATCAATAATCTTTGATTATAGTAGATGCTCATTAAATATTTATTGATTTATTGATGGACCTTTGCCTGACCCAGTAACAGTGTCAAAATATTGAATTAAATAGCTACTAAGTTGGCATGAGCAATACATTTTTTTCTGCTGATCTGAAAATATTTTTTTTCTGATAATCTTTCCTTTTTTTTTCAGAGACACAGTGAAATCTCTATACTGTGGTATATGCTATTTACTCCCTTTGGCATTTAATGACATTTGTTTGTATTAAAGAATATTATGTGGTGTGTATGGCAAATTCTTAGAAGGTGGAAAAATTATGTTTTTGGTAGTTCCTTTAACATCTACATAATACAATTGAGTTCAAATATTTGTAAAAATGAATGAATATACATCTAAAAGAAAATAATTTTACATTGGAGTGGCTTATGATAGGAACTCCTATTTATAGAAATAAAGATTTCAGTTTATTGAATATTTACTGTGTGTTAGGTACTGTGCTAAGTGTATTACCTATGAGGTCTCGTAATTCTCTTAATGACATTATGAAGTAGCTGCCTTCATCCTTACTTTACAGAGGGTAATACTGGAGCTCAGACAAGTCAGATGACTTTCTCAGGGTCACACCATTAGACATGTCAGAAGTGAGTTCAAAGACATCTGACAACTATGCTATTCCTCTTGTCACATAAGAAGCAAGTGGGATTCTAAGTTTGCATTCTTTACATTTCCTATGTTGAGAATTCATAGGAAAGACACTACTAGCATTAGACCCTAGCTGAAAAGATCAAAGAAAACTAGAACTCTCCTGGGAGATCCTTTGAAGAAATTTTATTTTCTTCAGTTTTTTTTTTAAATTTGGGTTACATATGACCAGTCCCTATGGGCTTTGGGTATCTTTACAAAACCTTTGAAGCCAACACACAGCTTACCAAATGACATTGTGTTAACATTATAACGAAGTGGTCATATTTTACATTAGCAAGGGAGATCAGGTCAAAGCTTATGCTTTGAACTCTACTTTTTCTAAAATCCTTTCCTGACTCTCTGCCTACTTTTATTTCTACTTTCTCTCTAGCACGTTCTGGTGTTCATTACATATTTGACACAGACATATGGTAGCCTCATGTGACTAGTTACATGGAGAACCCAGATGTCAGCTTTGGTCTCCTTTCTTAAAATCTAGGTTGGCCTGTATTCCTGTTCCCTGCCTTTCTCAAGATTTTCAGCCTTTTGAAGGCAGGTTCTATCATCAAGGTCAGTAACTGGCTCCAGCTTCTTGCCTTCTCTGAATTCCAGATTTACCATCTTTTGTGTTTTCTCTTTGTTTGTTTCCACTGTGGCCTCTATCTAAGCATGGGTCTTATTCCATTTTTCTCATTTACACAAAAATACCAGTTTTTTGTTTGCTTTTGTTTTTTGCATTCTGCAGACTTTACTGAAAGTTTGAGGAGAGAAATGGAGTCTATATCCTGGCAGAGCAAAATCTTACAATCAAATATTACAGTGTCTCTCATTAAAAGTCCTTCTCCCACTTCTGTAAATTGCTGGACGACTCTTTTTTTCCTTCTCCTTCATTCTCTACCCCCATCCCAACAAAATCCAGTATCTTCCCTCATTTTCTTATGCAAAAAATTCAGCTCTTGTCTGTTCCTGTTTCTAAATTCAGGTCTTGGCCCTTCTTTGCAAAGCTAGACACTCTCTGTAGAACTTCTTAATTATCAAATTCTTTTGGAAGAATCAAGGACTTATATTTTCAGTTACTTATTTTTTAGTTACGTATTAATACAAATATAAATTTTCACTCCCCATCTACAGGCAAATTTCCTTAAGCATAAAGACAGAATCCTGCATCTTTGCTACTCCTATAGGAAATTTAAAAGTTAGTTCATTCATACTTGTCTGGCTGAATAGATAAATAAGAAAGAAAAATAGGTATAGACATGAAGTGGGGAAGGAAATAGAGAAACAAGATGGTTTCTTCACTTAACCTGTTGCTTGGGTGAGCCCAGAAATACTGTACAGTTGGAGGCCCTATCCATTGGTCCTTTGTGTTTGGGTGAGGGTTGATAGACAGTAGCTAAATTCCTTTTCTGTCTCAAAATACTTCTTGCTGTCTACCTTTCTTATTGGATTCCTACCTTTCCAGGTTAGTTTCTGTCATCTTTCCTGCTAACTGCATTGCCCTTTAGATATGCATTTTTCTTTTTTAAAATAATAAAAAATAATAACAATTATTATAATTGGGCTCCAAGCAATTTTTAGAACAACTGTTGCTTTTCATAGGTTTGTTTTGTTTTGGTTTGGTTATGAGCAGGACGAAGGGCATTTATGTTCTAGCTGAAAGGGTAGGATAGATATTGGTCACTCTTTTGAAGACTCTAGATAGAAAAATGTTTATTAAAAGCAAAATATGACCTAGAAGTTATGTGAGATTTTTGCTCTCTTTTTAACTTTTTAACACGCAAAATTATGCACACTTTTTCTCTTTTCTGATCACTAGAGGAGACTTGTCTTTTGTTCTCTCATGAAATAATCTTCTCAAAGCTTCCTTTACTCATGAACTTTGCTTTCAGACAACAAATGTATTCAGATTTGCAACTTTGGATAGTCCTCAGTATATGAAAAGTGTACATGGTCTTCTGTGCTATTTCGTTTATTGTGACATTGCAGGTCCTATGTGGGTGTACTGTTCACAAAGAGAAATATTGGGATCATGCGAAGTTGTTTCACAGGTCAGCCAAGCCATAGCATAGTAGTGCTTATGAACTACTCTACTGATGCCTTATTATGAGCTACTGACATAGAATAAAAGGAGAGATTCTTTTAATAAAGATGAAATGCATGGTTCATTGAAGGAAGCAGAAATGTCACCTGCTACTTCAAAATTGAACCATTTGTTTGAACATTTGTGTTGCTTTATTTGCTGCTTATCAAAAGATTTAGATAGGTCTTGCAAAGTCCTTATTGAATTTGGGAGTGTAACCATAGAAAAATAAAGTAAAAACAAACAAGAGTACAGTAAAATTTAAGAGGCAAATTCATATATAGAAGTCTTTGTGATTTCACAAGGAATGATCAAGCAGGCCACGTAGTTGGTGGGGGAACCAAGTAAACCTGGACTAAGAGACAAAGAAGAGCTGATTGCACAGAACCCCAAGTTGTAAAGCTGATATTCAAGCTTTACAATCTTTAGGTACTATTCTCTGGTTTCCTCCAAGTGGTTTGTTAATGCCTAATCAGGAAGCTTTGGACTTAAGTATTTCTTGTATGCATTCAAGAGGCTATTGGTAAAATAATTGCACTTTCCCCCCTATTTTTCCTAGAAACAAAAGAAATAGACTTATATTCATATGAGTGAATTAGGTTTACTAGATGCTAAACTTCTTAAGATAAGGATTTGGGCTTTATTTATTTTTTAAAATTCCCCTCACACTTAGCCCAGTGATGGGCACCAGATAGATAATAATATATATTTTGTGTTTGTTTTCATTTGTTGTTGTTAAACATAAAGAGAAGTGACTGACAGTTTGATTAACACGAACGGAGAGCTACCGAAAAGTAGGCAGATTCTCATTAGTCTGAGATTGTTTAGGTAGGTGCTATATGAAGTCTGTGGAAACAGCCAAATGACCATTCAAACTCTTTTCGCATCTAAAGAATCTGCTAGTCAATCTAAATACTTATGATAAACTGTGTAATAGGAGGAAACAATCATAAAATGACCCTTTCCAATTGCTTCAGAGACAAGCAAATTAACACTTTGTCACAGACCCATTTATTTTAATTGTTCTCTCCTAGGTAATATCAAAAAGTCAACATGGGTAGAGGAAACAGAAAAACAAAACAAAACAAAACAATTTGTTCCTCATTAAATGTTAGAAAAGTCCAAGATAAACCTATTTAAAATTGATCTGATAAGCCCTGAGAACTGTGATGCACTGATGTGTTTTCCCCCCGCTAATGGTCTTCAGCTAATATTTATCCATTGCTTTGAGTAACCATTAATCTCTTGTGTTGAGAAACTCCACAAATGCAATTTCTAGGACATTTAACCTTTCCACGTTTGCTGTCTCTTGAGTTTGGGTGACTCGGTTGTGGTGTATACTCAATTTCATTTCGTTTTCTTGGGTCCCAATTGCCAAGATAATAGCACCAACTCCATTTAAAATTAGTCTTTCTTCTTCCACAACACAGTGATATGTTCCCAAGGTATAATGAAGTTAAATTCATTTTGCCTTCCCATACTTACATTCTTATCCATTACTACCTTCTCTTCCCTGCAATGCATTCCCTGCTATTTTTCTCTTCTATAATTTGACATCAGGAATGGCCACACAGGAAACAGCTGAGCAGTGTAAATGCCTTTCTAATGATCTCAAAGCTTCACCACAAGCTTAATAATATTAATGTCCTTGGTTCAATCTTCAGTGGTTTTATTTTTATTCTTTTTTTTTTTGTAGTTTGTTGCTGCTGAAAAATTCTCATAAGTTTAAATATGCAGTGAACTTAAGTTCACTTTTTAGCCTAAGGATGTCAGATCCACCTTTTCTCTCCTCCCTCTTCTCTTTTCTGTTTCTAGTTACCCCAGTCTGGGCCTGACAAGTAAAGCTTTTGAAAAAATGACCACGGTTCTGAACAAAGCCTGTTGTTGCAGGTAATTGTTGAAATATCAAGGGTATTGCGTCCTCCATTACTTAAGCTCTCATTTGTGGTTTTCATGGTTTTGAGGAATGTTTATGGCTGACAGTCCTTTCTTTACAGCTCTATCCTTCAAGCTCCGGCTGATACTGCTGAGAATGACCGCTTGAGTGACTGATAAAATGTCAAGATGCCATTATTTCCAAGAGAGTGTTTGGGAGCAATAAGATCTGTTTCAATTTATCTCATACACCTGAATTTAAGTCTTCAGATTTAACTTCATTGGCTGCTACAACCAAATTGTCTCCGGGTTTTTGAGAGAGGAGCCATCATGGAATGCAAAGAGGGTTATAATGATGGTCACGCCATGACATTTGTGTTGTATTTCACTGTGCACATTGGTGCAATATTTTGGACTTAATTAATACTCTCCAGGAACCTCAGTTTATGGATGGCAATAACCATATTTTAGACCATGTGAAATACTGCAACAAAAATTCAATTCATAAGGCAGATGGCAAAGCCTAGTTTGAAGAACAACAAAACAGGAAGATTTACAGTGAGTTTCAGAACTCTTCAACTGGAATCCAGCCACTGCCAAAGCTCTGTTATTTCACTGGAGGGTAACAATCTGTGAGGGTCATTAGTGTCCTCATAAAAACTGAGATTAAAAAGTAGTCAAATGAAATGAATAAATAGTTGAGGCTTTTTCTGTGAAACAGAAGTGGAGTTGTTTAAAAAGCAAGGTTTCCAAATGTTTAGAAAAATCATTCTGTAGTCATTTGTTTTCAACCTGGAATGTACTAAAGTAGTAATTTTTAATGGAATGACAAGGATCTTGTTACATTCTCAAGCGTGCAATATACAAGAAAACATTTCATAAGCAGGTGTATTTTCTCCCTGTCTCTTTCAGAGCTAAGAACTCATTGTGGAAACAGTTATGATGGAGAAGAAGGGCTAATGAACAGAATGCTAGTAACACCACTGCCCAGTTACCTTGGTGTTTTTGATTTTGGCACTGCCGCAAGCGCCATATAAAATAAAGAATGGTTCATATAGGTTTTAATCAGATGAAGCACAAAGTTCATAAATAGTTTAGATGCCCTTTAAGGTTTCTGAGACTAGCTAGGGAAGGCTACTGAGGTGGAGATTCGACAACCCACAGACCCAGGAAGCAACCTGCCTCTGCCTAAGTGCTAAAGAAAATGGTACGTTGAAATGAATTTTTAAAAATTAAAGTGAGAGCCATGCAACATCATAGGATTTTAATTGTTTCAGAATAGACTTCCATCAGTGCTTGCGTGTGTGCGTGCATGTGTGTGTGCCCATGCATGTATGGAACTTGTAGCAATTATTCACATTAATATTTCTTCTATTCTAAAAATCACAACTCTGTTTAGTTACTATAAACCTTATTGAGTGGGGAGGGAAGAGTGGGATAGAGCAACGATTTACATTTCCATTTTCTAAGACCAGAGATCTTGGAAGGATCTGAAAAGTAGAGACATTAAGTATATGTAAGATAGCTAGAAATTTCTTACAACCATGATTTGTATCACGTCAACTCTAGTGTGGACCATCCTACTTCTAACCATTGCCCCTGGCCAATTGGCCAAGACAATACAAGTACCTTATGGAGAGTTAGAAATTCAGATGTTACTCTTATAAATCTGCTGTTTGAGTATATGTACTCTAGACCAGAGCTCCCCCTTGATGTGTACCTTAGCAACCTGAAGTACTGTGAATGGGTTATAGATGTGCTGAGATAATGATCCCATAGCCTTCTTGGTGGCCAAGCAGGCCTGAGGTGCCCCCAGATGGTTGCCTTTAGCTATGATTGGCCTTTACAGATAATCCTATTGTTGCATAAAAATGTGTCCACTTTCTCTGTTGTCATCATATGTACATAGTTGCGAAGAACTGCTCCAGACCTCAATTTCCTATGAAATGAGGGAGATTGGACAAATTGATTCTCATGGTCCATTCCATCGCTGTAATTCTGTGAGCATATATCATCTTGTGTTAAAATACCCAGCACACCCTGTTCCTTTAGCCATAGTTCCTTCAGCCACAGAGGCCCATAAAAATTGAATTAAAAAACATGGAAAAATGTAGTAGAGTATATTTCATGTACTGGAAATCTACTACCTGATTTTTATTGGACTCTGTGCACAAGAGGAAATCCTTGTTTTCGTGGTAGCAAAGGAGCCCATGGAACTATAACATGATCTATTATTTAAAAATATTGTTATATTAAAAGACCTATGACATACCTCTGTGATCTATCCAGTCTTCTGCCTCTTCTATTTTATTTGTTGGTTTTGGCCATCCCCAGTGGTTAGCTAGATGAGCTCCCACTCTATGCAGAGAAGAACTTGCAAGGGGAAAAATAATTATTGGCTCATTTCGCTAGTCACCATGAGTGAGTATGTGAGGAAAAGGAGGAAGACAATGGAACTGGCTGACTCCTACATGTTCTATAGCAGTCCCTTTATAAGAAATCAAAATTAATTATTTGCTGAAAATGATGCAATGATTTTCTTCTAGATTCAGGGTACTGGAGAAAATCATCTTTGTCTTCATTTTACTTTTAGTTACATTTCAGAATTCCACATGAGGTTTGCAATCATCTTCTGACATCTTCAAGATCCTGTGTATTCCCTTGGAGAGACATCGTTCTTTATAGATCTCATAGACAAAGACCAAGTAAAATAACATCATTTCACTCTACAAAACTTCATGTTAGCACACAATTACTTCTGAAGTCTGCCTTGACTGATTAGAATAAAGTTGGTAATTCAATCCTTTATATATAGCTCCAATATGTTTTAATTACTCTGTGTTCCTTAATATATCTTTTTCTAAGGTAAAGGACATAATGCTTATGAAACAGCTTAAACAAAAGACTTTATTATCATTTAGTTAACTAGACTATAAGTACAAGAAAATACTATATTAACTTATTAAATATTTTTTCCTCATTTTGCCATCATGCCTATTTCCTTTAAATGCTATTTTATAATTATTTAATGTGTCTTTGTTTATAAATATAGTAAGGGCAAGGGCAAGCTCAAGACTCCTATAAACTGCCTGGTCAAGTATTTATAACTATGTTCTGTTTCCTTACCATATGCAATGAAAAGGAGAAGCAAGTGTGTTCACTGCCCATCTAACCCACAATGGTACATTTGAGAAAACAAGGTCAACATTTATAAAACAATTTTAGAAAAATATGAGAAATAATTGATAAAGTTCTAAGGTACCCTAAACGTTTGGTATCATGGAAGCTTGAGAAGACATGATTACTTGCAGATAGCTGTGAGTTTGGGGGATCAGGGGAGACCTCTCTGAAGTTGGTGCTAAGTGGTCTTTAGCAGAGGAATAGGATTCATATTTACAGAAGGGGAAAACGTGCATGAGTAAATACTTTTCTTAAAAATACCATTACATGGGATGCCTGGGTGGCTCAGTCAGTGGAGCACCCGACTCTTGATTTTGGCTCAGGTCATGATCCCAGGGTCATGGGATCAAGCATGGAGTCATACTCCGTGCTGAGCATGGAGCCTGCTTAAGATTTTCTCCCCAGACCCTCTACCTCTTCCCCTCTCCCCTGCTAATGCTCTCTCTCTCTCTCAAATAAAAAAAAATACCATGACACATTGTTGCTACCCAAATTTCCGCTCTTTATATCAGAACAATGTCTTTTACAAATTGCTACACATTCATAACTTTTTTTTGAAAAGAATATTAATAACAGTAGTATGGTATACATGAATATACTACGCCACCAGAATGTGAATTAAGCATCAGTTAAAGTCAGCAAATACTTTCAAGCACTCACTATATATAAGGGTCAGCACTACATGTTATGAAAAATATAAAGATATAAATATAAAAATGGAGTACTTGATCACTTTATTAAAGAGAAAATAATCTGGGAGGTTGGAAATATCATTTTAATATAATGGAGAAAGTGAGGAATCAGTTAACTTGAATTTAATGTCAACATTTCCCGATTTGTTGTTAGAACATAGGGGAAACCTCTTACCCTTCCGAGGTTTTAGTTTTCCTTCTTACAAGTGCAGGAGTTGGATTAGACTAATTCTCTTTCCCATGATCATGGCCATTGCCCTTGGGCAATTTCTTGCCATCTCTAGGATGTACTATTACCACAGATTCTTAATTGAACTCTGTTTCCAGATTTGCTCTCCTCTTGTCTTACCCTCCATATATATGCCAAGAAAATAAATTATAGCTCTGATCTGACCCTGGCATTCACCTTGCCACTCTTAAGGCTCTCTTTAGGGTCTTTGTGGGGGCAAAATCCCAGTTCTTTACCATGGTACAGGAGGCTGTCTGTAATCTGTCTCTAATATATGCCCTTTTTCTTCAGTCTTCTAGCCACTCTAAAATTTCTGGTTTGCATCTAGGTAATACCGAAGTACTGGTAGCTTCCCAGAAGTACCATATTGCCTCTCACGACTGGGAAGTTTGTTTGTGTATGTGGTTCTTTTTATAGGGAACATCCTTCCTTTTTTCTTCAAGCTGAGCTCATGTATTTTCTAACCCCTTGCCTTCCTGCCATCCGTTCTCAGTGTTTCTATGAAGCTCCACAATCACCGAGCCTCCATTTTGTCTATATCTGTCACCCCTTCAGTCATTAATTTCTTTTAAGTTGGGCACTGCATTGCATTCACTTTTTCTTGGAACATAGGAGGCACTCAATATATACTCTGGAATGAATGAATCCATGAATGAAGAGTGTGTATTCTATATCCTATGATAGTGGAAACTCATAGAATACAGATATGGAAAAATTATTATGAGCCTAGAATGGAAAGAGAAGTTAGTGTTAGTTAGAGGGAGTGAATTAGCCAACTTTTGATGAGTGGGATTTTTATTTATTTTTTATTATTTTATTTTATTTTATTTTGTTTTATTTTATTTTATTTTTATTAAAAACATTTTTTTAACATTTATTCATTTTTGAGAGACAGCGTATGAGTAGGGGAAGAGGCAGGAAGCAAGGGAGACACATAATCTGAAGCAGGCTCCAGGCTCTGAGCTGTCAGCACAGAGCCTGACATAGCACTTGAACCAGGAACTGTGAGATCATGACCTGAGCCGAAGTCAGACGCTGAACCAACTGAGTCACCCAGGCACCCCATGAGTGAAATTTTTAAAAGGCAAAAATAAGGAGGAATAAAATTCCAAGCAGTTGGTGGTGTGCTTGGGTGGCTCAGTTGGTTGAGCATCCAACTCTTGATTTTGGCTCAGGTCATCATCCCAGGGGCATTGTATTGAGCCTCACATTGGTCCCATGCTCAGCGTGGAGCTTGCTTGGGACTCTCTCTCTCTCTGTCTCTCTCTCTCTGTCTCTCTCTCTCTGTCTCTCCCTCTCCTTCTTCCCTGCTTTTGCTCTCTCTCTCTTAAAAAAAAAAAAAGAATTTCAAGCATTTGGAACAGATATGAGAGAAAGGATATTTAGGGAGTTTAACTTATTCTGAAGCATTCCCAAACTTAGTGGTTTAAAAAACAACTTCTTGTTTTCTGTCGTGGTTCTGTGGGGTAACCAGGCTCTCCTAAGGAGTTTTTGTTAGGGTATCTAAAGCAGTTGTCTTCAGAGAATAGCTGGGACCAGATCATCTGAAGGCTCAACTGAACTGGAAGTCCAAATGGCTGGCATTTGTGTCTCAGTACCCTCCAAGAGCCTATCTATCAGAGTAGCATAGACTTCTTACAGAAGCTGCAAGAGGCAGGAGTTGGAACTTGACGGCTCAGTTAAGGATTATGACAAGAAGAATCACGACATCACTTTGACCTATTCTATCAATCAAAACTTTCAAAGGGTTCATCCAGATTCAAGGGGGGTGGAGAATAGACTCCACCTCTCAGGGGCAAGAAGAATACATTCTGCAGAAAAACACATGAGATAGGAGACATTGCTGCAGCCCTCTTGGAAAATACACTCTACCACAGGCTTTTTTCCCCTGAGAATAGTAAGGGGTGTGTGTAGGTCACAGAGAGTGGAATATGGGCTCTTACACAGTAAGGAAAGTTAGCTTGAGTCCAGAGAGCTTTGAGTGCACAATCTCATTAAAGTTTTAATAAAAGGTGTGCCGTTCTATCAGTAGGTAGTTCATGGGGTTTTTCATTCTGCTGGAGTAGTTGCTCTCTTTCAACCCTCCAGAAACTTTTTGTTTTAATATGGCTTTGTTCTACATTGACCTATTTTGCTGAAATTGTATACCTTATGATAGGATATCAAGATGTCTCTTTATTTCTTATTTTTAACACAGTCATTCATCTTGAGACAAAATGGAAGCTGAGCAAACTTATCAAAGAGGAATATCTTCTGTATATTTGATAGATTTTGGTGAAATTTAGTACACATGTAGGGGTTGTAGAAATAACAGATTGCATTGGGGGATGGCTACAGTTCACTGAACTGCTAGGGTAGCTGCCTTTGAATACTTTCCAAAAAATCGCTTGCAGTAATTGATGCCCTGGGAGAAGCTAATGTATTGGCAGAGGGAATAGAAATTTAAGAAAACTATGTAGTGATTTGGTCGATGACATAGCCAGACTATATAAATTTAGACACAACTGCCATTTTAGTGAAAATCGGTTTTTGGGTTTTTTCTCCCCCCCCTCCCCTGCCAAAGTTTCTAAGTAATTATATCTCTACTTCAGGGTGCTTAGATAGGTACAGCTTCTGGGTCCAAGAAATCTTAGGAAGATTTTCAAAAAGCCAGAGCACTCTAAGTAACAGCCCATCTGTCCCCTAATTTTAGAGTATTTTTTTAAAAAGAAAGATCTCTTTAATTTTTATTGCCCACCTCTAAAATATAATGCAAATGACTCAGCAGGCTACCCTGGTAGATGATAAACAAATGTTACTTGCTAATTTCCTGTTCTATTGCCTAACTTATCTACACAAGTAATGGCAGTACCACGGAAAATGCTATCACTGTGTTGAACTTTAGTGTCATGTCAATGAGCACACTGAGAGGCTTTCTAGGAAATGGTCTTATGAAAACCATTAATGCTTTCATAATGTGAATGTGTTTTTTAAAAAAGATGTTCGCTGCATGACAGGGTTTTTCTGTGAGGACTCTGTTCTTAGTACCAGAAGAATCAATTTCTTCTGTGAACCTGGCTTGGGTTTTATCTTCCAAACATTAAGTGATGTAACTGCTAGCTTCCTTTTTTTTTTTTTTTTATTGTAGTTCTCTTGGAAGTTTGGAGACAAATTTGTGTTCCATTTCCAGTATGTGCTCTGTATTATACTATGTACACTTTTGAATTCTACTTTAAATCCTTTAGGGACAACCAGGTACAAAACAAATAATCAATCACATAGTGAATTTATCTCAAGTTGATTGATCCAGGATTCATCTGCTGTAACAGTTGATTAACCCTACATATGGACATCAACCTCACAGAGTTCTGGGAAATTAAGAAGTTGCAATCCCCTTCTTTGATTCATGCAAGTTAATTCATCTTTCAAGTGAAGTAAAATAGAAATGGTTGGCTAGACTTCACCCTAAATAATGTGTGGTGATGGTGATGGTTTAGGAAACAGCCAATAGTTTAAAAAATTGTTTGGGGATGTACTTAGAGTTTCTGGCTTCTCCACATGGGGACTTTACTTCCAAATTGACTTTAGTTGGCAAATATTATAGAAAGCTTAATTATAACAGGGGCTCTGAATTACTTTTCTGTTCATTGACAGAATGTCTACACCAGCCCTACATTTTTTATGGATTGTCTCACATATCTCTCCTGCTGAGGCTGTCAGAGAAATCTGTGAGATGTGAGGCCAAGAACGGCGTCCTCTGCTAAATATGTGCAAAGGGAAGGGGGTGAGTTTTGATGGCACATATATTTATTTTTTGCTCCATTGGCTGATATAAATGAGGAAAAAGTCTAGATTAAAGAGAATAGGGCCTCTTAATAAAATACTGAAACTTGGATACCAAAACATAGTACTCTTTCCAGAGTGTTCACGTCTTTATTTGTAAAATGTATAAAGTATTCCCGTTGTTTAGCCTATGGTTTTATGCACATTGTAAAAGCAACAAATAACAATTTATGATGGAAATAAACCACGTTTGTGGTTCACTACCACCCAAACTGTGATGACACTGACTCTCAATCTCTTTGACTTTGGATTCAGAACACAGTGACAAATGCTACCCAGCTGTCTGTCAGAAATAAATTTCTGGATTAAATCAACAGAGCTTCAACTCAATCCAGACAACATTGTGGCAATGTTGACAGTATAAGGGCATGACTCTGAGGAACTCATCTGAAATGAATCCTATCATAGACTCATGCAGTAACATTTCAGAGAACCAAGAAAGTGCAAGTGAGTTTGGGTTCGTTTTCTGGATAAGCAAGTGAAGACACTCCCTCCCCACTTCAAACCTGTGTTCCATAATAGGGAACATGTATTATTCTTTGTGGAAATCCTTTGTGTGCAGGACATGAGTAGAACTTTGAATCAATTAATTACTCAAACAATGACTAAGCTGTAAGTGCCTATCAGGGCATAATAATTATCTCAGTGACAGATGCAAATATGCAGAAGACACTATTCTTCCCTTTGACCAGCTTAACATCTACTTGGGAAGATGGTCTATGGGCATAAAATAGAAGCAAATTAAAATGGTTTGGGGAGGAAGTTTCACAGAAGTTTAAAAGCAGGAGAGGAAAAACCTGATAAGGCAAATTTATGCCTCACAGAAGAGAAAGTGGATTTTTCACACCCTTGCCCTCTCTCCTTTGGTTCACCGATGGTGAGTGACTATTTACCTCTGAACTTCTTGTGAAATAAGCAATAAATAGTACCCTTAAAATCTGAGTCACTTTTAGTTGGGTATTCTGTTATTTGCAGATGAAAGTGTCCTGCCATGAAAACCAGCTATTCTGGATTTAAACTCATGAGAGTTCTGATGTATTCTGGCTTGTGTAAAATCATCTAAAACATTCCCTTGGGATGTTGCCATTTTTCAAATACTTTGTTCTTTGACCCAGTTAGAGCATATATTTACTAATTCATGAAATACACTTTTATTGAATTATCTTCCATGAGATAGGCCCCATGCTGGGCACTAGAAATTTAAAGATTAATGAGATGTCCTTCCATTTACAGAGCTCACAAGCTACTGGGTGGCTGGGTGGATAGGTGAGGGGGATGGCGAGAGGAGACACAGAAACAACTAATTTTAATGAATTGCCCTAAGTTCTGATATAATTATAAGGTGCTTTGTGGAATGAAGGAGAGAGAAGTGGAATGGAAGGAAAACAGTGGGAATGACTTCCTAAGAGAAAGTTTCTCCAGGATATTTTAGGAAGTCTTTTTAATGATGGGAGTTGTAGACACCATGGCAGGATGGAGCCATCATTTGACAGCCATCCTTTTCTCTGAGACCAGAGAAATTATGAGCTATAAGCTACAAGGATCTGGTTCCATCTCTGCCATTAACTTACTCTGTAACTGTGGTAGTCACTCCTGTTCTTGAGCTCTTCTTCCCTCCCTTCTAAAGGGAAGGTCATTAAGCCATCATTTGGGTACAGGTGTGAGGCTAGCCTGAAGAAAAGGAGGGATGCCTAAAAGGGTGTTCCTAGTGACAGAAAGAGGGCAACTGGGTGTGGAGTATGAGCAGTAGGCTCAGGAAAATTGCAAGAAGAAGAAATAAGCCAACTAAAACAATAATGAGAAAGGCCAACATAGTTTGCCATGTGCCAGGCCTAAACTCTTTACTTCTATTAACAAATTGTGTCTTCACAATAATCTTTTATGGTACCCACTGTTCATATCCTTGTATGACTGAGACCCAGGGATATTAAATATCTTACCCCAAGTCACACATTAATTATTATAACCTAAGCAAATGGGCTGCATTGTAACCTAAGTGCTTGTAACACTCTTCTGCATTATGAGCTCTGGTTGATTCATACCATGAAGGAAATGAGACTGTGAATGAAACAAAAGATAAATTCCAATTTCAAAATTAAGGATGGCAGAGGGAAAAAGACACTGTTGTGATGTTCTTGAGCATCTAGCCTCATTTGTAATCTCTAAGCAATCTGAAGATCAAGGTAAAGTAATTACATAGAACTGAAACATGTTTAGGCTAATGAAAATAATTTGACTATGAGAATAAAGTAATGAATCATTTCAGATTTCATTCTACTATACCTTCTAAGGGTAGGGGTGGAATGAAGGAAATAGTCTAGGTGAAGAAAGATGGTAAACTGAATTAATGTATTTGCAGTGGAGATAGAGAGAAGTGAATGGGTTTGGGTCACAGAGGAAGGAAAAGCACAGGATTTGGTGACTGAAGTGGGAGGAGGGTAAAAGGAGAAAAAGGAGAAAAGTGGGGATGACTACCAGGTTTCTGCCTCAGGTAAGTGGATAGATGATCTTATCTTTTATGGAGATAAATTATGAATACGGAAGAGGTGCATATTTGGGGAAGTGGAATAATGAGTTCATTTTTTTGACATGTTGAATTTGAGGTGCCTCTAGGATGTTCAAATGGAAGTGTTCACTATATGATTCTGGAGCTCAGGAGAAGGATATGGCTGGACTGTGAAAATCATCAGCACACAGGAACTTCTGGAGTCATAGGAATAGATGAATTCTCCCAGGAAGACAAAGTAAAATGAGAAGGGAAATGAAAACACAACCCAAATATTTAAAGTGCAGTAAAAGAATGTAAGTCGTTGAAGAAATGGCTAGAGAGGTAGAACAAAAAAACAAAGAATGGGGTTTCCAAAGAAGCCAAGGAGAGTGGGCACAAGGGTTTCAGTAGAATGGAAACAATGTTTGCCACTGCAGAGAGGCCAGGTACTGTATCTACTGACCTTTGGAAGAATAGATTCACTGGAGCAGTGGGGTAAGGAGGGGCTGGAAGGGGAGAGGAACTGAAGACAATGGTTGTGGGCAACACTTTAAAGTACTGACTGGTGAAGTAAGAGAGAGGGAGATGTCTGGATGGAACAGACTTTAGGCATATTTAATGTTGACTAGAAGGAGCCAGTAGCAAGGGAACTTTTAAAGACAGAGAACACAGGGGGAGTATTCTGAATAATGAGAAAACAGTTGTGAAATAAACAACATCGACAAGTAAAAAAACAAGTTATTTTTATATATGCCTCTGTATCCAGACACCAACAGGGACTTCTGTCTAGAACTGCTTTCCTGGGTACCCCCGAAGGACTTGTAGGAATGGTGTATCAGTATGCTTAGGAAACATAGTTTCTCTCTCTGAAGAAGATCAGAGAGCCAATATGCTCCCCAATATATTTATGGTCTTCACTGTGGGAGTGAAGGGGGTTGGGAGAAACCTTCTACAAAGATGAGCACAGGTAAGAAATAAATCAATATGAGCAAAGGTGGTTTATTAGCAATTATGACTAAAACAATAAGCATTATCAGATTTAATGAGTCTGGTCAGGCAAACCTTGGGTCTGTGAAGTAAATTGTAGTTTTTTTGGCAACAAGAAGATAGCCCAGTGGGGTATATAAAGATGGCTTGGGGGGGGGGGGCGGGGAACAAACAAAAAGAAAAACAACAACAACCCAGCCCACTGGTCCTGGGATGGAACACTAATTCCTGAGTGGCTATAGTATCTATTTTTAAGAGAAGAATGCTAACTACTCCTTTTCTCTCATTTATTTGTTCATTCAAGCCAACATTTAATTTGGCCCCTGTTTGTATGCCAAGCACTGTATTGGGTTCTGAAGGACTCAAAAATTAATAAAGCCCCATTCTTATTTTCATGGGGTCACAGTTTCCTGGGAAAGTGAGACATAAAGATAGTCCTTGTGGAATGTGGTAATTGCTATCTGTAAAAAAAAAAAAAAGTATGTAGAAGGAACCAACCATGGGTGCCTAATCCTTCCTCGGCTAAAGGAAAACTTCAGATGAGAGTCAAAAGATCTCCCCTTGTTTTGAAACTACAGAAATAAATGAGTCTATTTCAGCCATCCTTTTTCATAAAGGCATTTTTTCCATACTTAAAATACTTACATATCTTTTATCTTGATGAGAAGCTCCTTACCCCATTTATACTTGCTAAGCATGTTGGCATGAATGTATTTAAAGTTTATTTATTTATTCTGACAGAGAAAGAGAGCAGGGGAAGGGGCAGAGAGAGAGGGAGAGAGAATCCCAAGCAGGCCCTGCACTGTCAGCACAGAGCCTGATGTGGGGCCTGAAACCATAAACTGTGAGATCATGACCTGAGCTGAAACGAAGAGTCAGACACTTAACCAACTGAGCCACCCAGGTGCCCTGGCATGAATGTATTTATAAAAGGATCACAGAATTCCATTGCTGGATGAGACTTGAGCAGTCATTCTAACCACCATACTGTCAATTGAAGAGTCCACCATTATTCAAGCTGTTATCCATATAAATCACTCATTACCACTCTAAAATGATTCTCACTTATTGTGTAGTGTTTTTTACTTATACACATATGTATTTGTATAGTCACTGAAGTAAAAATACAATATTTTTCTACTACTATTTAACATTAGATTTTTTTCCATCTTATTACAGTTTATGTACTTTTGATTTGAATGGCTGCATGATAGTTTGTTGTCTCGATCTACCTTAAGATACTAGGTAATTCCTGTAATTTTGGGCATGCACAACCACTCCACTTTATAGATAAAGAAACTGAGGCCAGTTAAGGTAACTTCCTGCTTTGGGTCTCTGCCAATACTTTCTTTATGCCATGTTGTCACTTTTATATGGAAGATGAGAGTTTTAGCTGATTCAAAATTATTGGCAAAAAGTCCTGTGAGGTTGGTTTCCTTAATGCTGGTGTATCATTTGGTATTTGTAAAATATCAAATCATAATGAAAAGCAGGTACCTGCTGAAAATTGAGGAGACTGGTCAACAGACAAGGGAATATGGGTCACTTTTTCCTCTGATCTGACAGGAGCTGCTTTTACCATGTTGGACAGATTCCGAAGAGATCCTGTATTCTCATCCATGCATGTTAATGGACAACATGAGCTTGCTTCATGCCTCAGGTATTTAAAGCAGTAGCAGGTTTCTAAAGAGCTGGGATAAATGTGGGTAAGACTAACATAGGTGGAAGCTAGTAGAATAGGTCACCCATTGGAAGTTGTTTTAGGAGGGCATGTCTTGGAGAAAGAGAACACTACCATGGGGGAAAGGAGGGTCTTGGAAACTTAGATATGGAGCTATTTAAGGGAGGTAGGAGAGGCCCATCAGACCTCTCAAATACTAGAGTGTTGGTCCCGGAAGGGACATTAGAGACCATTTTAATTCATCAAATACCTAATTAGATAACGGGTTGAACTAAAACTCAAATATCATAATGTCAAATTGAACGTGTTGTCCATCAGAGGATGAATAATACCGGTGACAATTTTTTCCTCCTTCAATTATTAAGCATTTTCACATACAATTTCAACTTCCTTTTTAAAAACTCTAGTCAATTTAAAATACGTGTTTTAAAGTATAGTCCAGTTAAATAGACTAGCAGTATCTTCATTCAGTAACACCTGTCTACACTCTACTTCTAAAAATGCCGATCTAATTGGGTCAGGGTTGAAGGAACATAACAGATAAAAGTTAGAAGCAGGAGGAAAAGGAGTGGTAAATGTGTTCCCCTTCTAGCATCCCAAAGGATGTGTGCAAGTAAAATGACAGAATCATAGAATTTTAGTTTTATAATTACTGTCAGAAAGCATGTTATTTACCATTTTTATTTTATAGATTGAAAAACTGAATCTTAGCTTGTTCAGGTTTTTCAAGAGCTTATTAATGGCAACATAAGTTCATGCTTTCTTTTTGACTTTAATCTAGTGCTGTCAACTAATGAAATAATTATTGTTACTATTGTTGCCACGAAGTAGGATGAATATCACTGTGTACAAAAGAAGTAAGAAACATGTTACTATCCTTAAGACTTTACCAATTTGGATTGCATAGACAGAAATACAGTATAGACTCAAGAACTTGATCCTGTATTCATTGGTGAATCTGAGAGAAGCTCACAGAAGGTTGATTTGGAAGAAGTGGACCTTGAGGAGGTGGGACCTGATCTAGCCCCTAAAGGATTCAATTTGAACTGGCAGGTGGTAGTTGAGGGAGAGTGTGCATTTCAGGCGATATTAGCATGCCACAGGAAGACCCAGTGACTGCAAAGACATTCATTGCATTCTTTATAATAGTTTTAATATTCTCATTTTAATCCATGTGAATAACTTTGGGCAAGTTACTTAGTCACTCTTGTCCTCTTTTTCTTTAGCAGCAAGGAGGGAATAACAAAGCAGGGCTGCATTACAGGGAAACCAGGAGGCATCGTGAATACGAAGCATTATAAAGAGTTTTATTCACATAAAGGGGAAGGAGAATATGCTCCACAAAATTCTACAGCCAGAATTTCAAAGCATCATTGTTGCCTAATGACGGTTTTAGCTTTGCCCTCAGTGAATATATAGTTGGAGTTTTGCAACTGAAAAATATCTTTGTTATGTTTTGCCGGGATCAAAGCACACATAAAGCCTGATCAAACGGAAAAAAAGGCACAAGATACAGGCGAGCGCCTCAGCATGACAAAGAGCGGCCCTCAGGTTTTCGATAATGCCCTACCTGGTTCAAATGTTCTGAAACCTTTGTAAGCAGAGACTGAAAATCCAACAAAATTACCATATATGTATCTTATCCAAAACAGTTGCTCATGCCTTACTGGAGATCAGAGTTACCACAGATAGAAAGACCTGAGCCATTCTCTCCAACAGGGTGTGAGTCCAGGCTGCCAGGGAAGAAATATTTGTTTGAAAAAAAGTGAAACTGGAAAAACTGAGAAGATTTTAAGAGAGGGTGAAGATGAAGAAATCAGTTAAAGTAAGAATGAGTCAGTGTAAGGAAATCCAGATTTTTCAATCTTAGGTATACAATGGACTCCTTAAGAAAAGGATGCTTTATAAACAGAAAGAAGTATCTTATGAGTAATTTATCAATTGTTTGCCTATAAATGAGAGTTTTAATGAGAACCAAAGAAAGTTTTCTTAGAATGAGTGAGATTGGTGTTTTAACACTGGATAGAGGGACAGCCTGTTCTCCTAGGGTGTAGTTTCTAAGGGCACCCATACACACTGAAGTTACCTTTTGTCATGATTCGAGACAGAAGTGAAAGCAGAAGCTGTTACCATTCATTCTGTACGTTCCTACGAAACCTGGAGAATCATATTGTGATGCATACTTCTAGCATTATTGGCATCTTATCTTCTTCTTTAAAGAACTAATTAATGTCTGGTTCTTATCTTTGACTTCCTGAACTTTCTCTTTTTTTTTTTTTTTTTTCAACAATTCACTTAAGATCTTCTAGGGTCATCATATATTTTTTTCCTGCTTAAAGGACAATTCTTTGGGGTCTTGAAGTCCTTTTGCTACACATATGGGCTATATACAATAGGACAGATGGAAAAGTAGGAAATTCAGTTCAGAAAGGATAAGTGGTTCTTGAGCTCAAAACAAAAAAATGAAACAAAACCCACCTAATTTGATTGTCTATTTTTTTTCTCACTAGAATGACTATTTTTGTAACAGGATTCAACTGTATTGTAAACTTCTAAGGCAAATTTTTTTATGCTTTCATTTTATTTCTTATCCCCACCTCAATATTTAGGATAAAGTCTTATCCTTAGAAAATGCTCAATAAATATAAATTAATTGAATGATTATTTGCTTATCAAATTGACGGGTTAGTCAATATGCCATTGACATTGCTTGACTTCTGAGAACATTTGGGGGTTTTCAGTGGAGACACAGGGAGGCCTTCAGCGGCCATGCCATATTTATCTTCATCTCCCTTATACGGGTTAACCTCATGCTCTGCTCAGTGATTCCTGTAGGTAGACGCTCCATTTCTGTTTATTGAATAAAAAATAGTTTCTATTGTAGAGCAATAGCTCCTCAATTAAGTTTTGTTATGAGAACTTGTACCACCAGATTAAATTTAAAAACAACACCAAATTGTTGCTATATGACCTGGCCTTTCAGAACTGAGAATCTAATATAATAATAAAAGGTTATTTCCTTCAGGGTGTATTATCTCTCTAGCCAGATGCTCATTGTTACATGCATGACAAGCTCCTTAGAGCTAAAACGTTCTCCCTTATGTGGATGGAGGAAAAAAATGAAAACCACTTACCTGGTCAACATTATTTCATAGGGTGCTGAGGAATAAATCAGGCTTGGCATGACCTTCATTGAAATTTCAGATTTATTTACAGAGGTTTGTGCTGATCGCTTTATCTACTGGAGGCTCGGTTTCCCCTTGGTGACTCATAAGTAATGTGGTCCACGCAAACCCGTGTAAATAGAGCTAATATTTCAAGGGAGGTCATGCTATATACTCTTCCCCTGAGAATAGATGATGGCTGACTGCTGGGCTGATGCGAAATTTATCTTCGTGAAGGAGGAGAGGGAGTGTGTGGTCTAGAGGGCAGTATCCAGGGTTTGTGAACCCAAAGAGGGGCTGAGATACACTCAGGTCCAAGTGTTTGTGTTGTGTGTTTCTACTTATGGGCAAAGATTAACAAAGGAAAACAAAATAACTCACTCAAGTCAAGGCTTCAGTAGTCTACAAAGTCATCATTGATTTTTCTCACTTTATTTATATTCATTTTTTGCCTCTGAACCACTAAATCCAGTGGTCTCCAAAGAAGAGTTTGGACTCACCAGTGAATAGATCTGTAGCCTGGTTGCCTCTATCATTTCCATTTCTTTTCCTTTATTCTACTTTCAGTCTCTCACCATGTCTCTTTTTCCCTGCCTTCTAATGTTTTCAGCTGGGATTTGTTGCACATAGTAGCTTCTATTCCCTAATTCTACATAGACCTCTACAATCAACAGCCTCCTAATTTACCATCCAGAGACTTCTCCATACATACGGAGAGATACCCACCCAGCTACTTGCAAGTATGAGGTGAATGTAAGGCTTTTGGAAAATGAAGACAAGCTTCTCTCCATAAAATGTGTAAAATACAAAATCCTGTGCTCTAGGATTTCTTACATCGGCTTTGTAACATATGATTGTATTAAACCTTATAAATGTTATTAAGATGTCTAGTAGTAAGTCAGATAATTGTATAAGAGATAATCAAGAAATACACATTAAGGGTACTCTATGACCTTAGTGTGAGATAAGGATCTTATCCTCATGTAGGTTACAATGTGTTTGGGTAAACAAGACTAACACTCTGGGGCGGGGGGATACTGAAAAAACACAAGTCTGTATAGAATTTTCTGTGTGGTATGGGTTTAAGTGACATTCTATATACATATGTGGTCATGCCACTCTTCTTAAAATCATCCTGAGGGATAAAATCCACACCACTTTACAGTTCTTGGATCCATAAGAGCTTTGCAACCTGGCCCCAGTTCATCCAACCATGTCTCCATGCCAAGAAACTGTGTTCCAGCTTCACTAAACACATCTAAACTACTATTATATTTATTCAGGGATGAAAAAGCTGATGATAAATAACTTGTATAAGATCATAAGGCATATTAGTTATAGTCACTTGACATGTAAGGTCCTTTCCAAATGTATTACCTTATTACCTTTATCTTCTTTCAGCTTGGGATGTCTTCCACTACTGTGTCTGACTGGCAAATATCAGTGTCTCAAATCATCCCAGAGCTGAATGAGTTATTTCTTCTTCTGAGCTCATATAGCACTTGCTTCTACTTCGCTGCATTTTAAGTCATCTCTTTAACACTCTCCCCCACAAGACCATGAGCTTTTTGAGGGCAAATGCTGTGTTTTATTCACTGTGGATTCCCCAGTGCCTAGCACCAGAATGTTTTATGGGTGTTTTAAAGGTGAGTAAATTCTCAGAAAGTGGCAGCATGATCTGCTAAATGAGTAGAGAATGCAGCCACCTCATGAGATCTAAGAGCTACTAAATAGAACCTTCACATTAAAATATCCCCCCTCATTCTGCCTCTGTCACAAGAGAATCCACACATACCTCTTGGGGCTGAGGTTGCTATGGTCCTGATCCCGTGACCCGGGGCAAATTACTTACCCTTATGTTTATTGTAGTATCTTGTATTGTCTTTATCTGCATCATTTTCAGGAATAGCAGCAACAAGGCACATGTCTATAGGGTCTTATGCCAGGTATTGTGGGTACAGACAGTCATAAAACCTGTCTTTGCCTTGGAGAATCTAACATAATAGTAGAAAATAGAAACAAATGTTATATAATAGCACAGACCTTTCCATGTAATACACCCATCTCAGAACACTTTAAAAGTGAGGAGTGCTATGGATAAAAGGTGCTATATCCACTTTTTGGAGATTTTTCATGTGCAGTAACAGGATAGAAGCTTTTTGAAGTTTTGTGATAAAAATATCTATTTAATATTTTTAATATCTTTGTACTATCTCTTTTTTATTGAGATATAATTACATATAGCAACATATACACTTTTTAGATACAGAGGTTAAGTTTTGACCAGTGGATACTCTCCTGCAACTGAAACCCTAACGATCTAGAATATTTCTGTTATGCCCAGAATTTGTGATCCCCAAAGACCACCAGGGAGCCGAGTCCGATGCAAAAGCAAAGAGCCTTTACTCAAGCTAGCCCGAGCTCAATCCCCTACCTGCACCGACGCAGCGGTGAGATACCGGAGAGAGAGAGAGCGAGTTTCAAAAGCACAAAGGTTTTATAGGGATCATGGTCTTAGCCGATTGGCTGGGGAAGGGTCGTGGACTCAGCCGATTGGCTGCCAAAGTGTGGTCCCAGATCAGCAATTATCAGCGTCACCTGGAACTTGTTAAAAATGCAAATGTTGGGCCTGGTGGTCACAGACCTACTGAATCAGAAACTCCCGGGGTGGGGCTCAGCAATCTGTGTTTGAACGTCTTCCAGGAGATTCTGATGCACCTGAAGTTGAAGAACCACTGTGTCTGAGGATCAGAATCTTCCAGGAGATTCTGATGCACCTGAAGTTGAAGAACCACTGTGTCTGAGGATCTCTAACATGTTTGGCCTCAGTGTATACAGAACGGTTCTCACTGGTCACCTATGAACCATTGGCTGTCAGCCTTGCTGTGCTATATAAATACCTAGCACCAAACACCATCCCCAGAGACTCTGATTAATTGGTTTGGGGAGGGGTAAAATGCTCCCAGGTCATTCTAAGCCTGGACAGGGTTGAGGGCTCCTGCCTCTGGCCCCCACCTGAGAGAAGCCCTCCCTCTTCTACTCACACTTTCCACGCCTCTCACACTCCCACCTCAGACTTCAGAAGAATGCATCAATCGGTAAGTTACTTAAGGGGAAGAGGCGTGTGTGAGGTTTGAGCAGGAACTTCTTTCTGCGGCCATGTTGGGGACATAGTCACTAGTCAGCCTGCCTAGGTCTGCTCTTTCAACTTGTATCGCTCTAGAAAGCTTTCTCATGATTCCTGCCACTCAATCCTCTTCCTCCTAACCTGCCCTGCCCCCAGGAAACCACTATTCTGATTTCTACCCTCATGCACAGAGTGGTTTTGCTTGTTCTTCACACTCACTAGGCAACCCTTATTAAATGTAATATTTATTAATATTATACATTTATTATATTGTGAAACATGCTTTGAAAATGCTAGGTCATCCCTTTTTAGTTTTAATGGATTTTCATATCCATTATCTGATTTAATTCAAAATAATAAGCATACTGTAGGCGTCAAATGAATGAGTGATTCAAAAGGTGGTTGCTATAGGAATTGAGATGAAAACATGTCACTTAGGGTTTAAGTTGGGACAGCTTCCCAGTGGTTATTAGCCAAACTTCACCTGGACCTTCCCGATGGTAGGATGTAGACAGGTGGAGAAAAATGGCAAAGGAGTTCCAGGACTTAGGAACAGGGTGGCAAAGTCTTAAGGAAGGCCACATATGTTTTAGATTAGAAGAGCAGCAGCAGAATAAAGCCCTGGGAATAATGCTGCAGTTCACACATCCTAGATCCTGCTCTGGAGCCCTGAGGGCACTGCACTCTGTGACCTGGAGAGGGAGGGACTGCTGCTGGATCTGAGTAAGGTTGGCTCCCTGCATTGGTTTTCTGAGAAGTGTTTCCTCAGCAGGGCTGACGTTACCATAACCTTTTTGTAGGGACTCATGTTGGATTTGAGTTGCTTTTCTCTTCGTACTCAGGGACAATGTATAGCTATTGTTGGAAGAGGTTGCGAGACGACGTGACAGCGGATTGAGACGAGAGGTGGACCCCTGCAAGCGGGGCGCTCCCTACCCTTTCACCCCTCCACGACCTCAGCACGAACGTTCTGCCCCACCGGCCCTCAGCGAAGCAGTCCCCCAGAGCGCAGCCGAGAGTGAGTGAGCACGTGGTGCGCAGACCCTCTGGACTCATGCGCGCCGGCACCCAATTCCTCCCTGGTGTGAGAGCCTCAGACCCTGCTGTGGGAAGTTGCGCGGTTCTGAGGCCCCTGGAAACGCAAGCCTCCTGGGTGAGTTCCCTGCTGTGAAACACGCCACCTGCTCCCGGTGGGAGGGGCTGGCCTCTCGACTCCCTCCCCGCCGTGCACTATGCCAGTTTCTAACTGCACCGTGGAACTCCAGAGATGTGAAATACCAGCTACCAACAAAACTTTCCTGATGTTCATTGCTCTTTTGGTAAATTTTATGGGGAGCGGGGGAGGGAAGCTGCTCACAGCTTTGTGCCTAAATTTTATCGTAGGGGAGATGTTTGCAAAGATTGCTCGTGTCTTGGAAGTGTGAGGAGTCCGGATTTTCCTAGGGCAGTTTCTTTAAGGTTTTTTTTTTTTTTTTTGAATTTATTTTTGACAGAGACAGAGTGTGAACCTAAGCTGGGGAGGGGCAGAGAGAGAGGAAGATACAGAATTCCAAGCAGGCTCCAGGCTGTCAGCACAGAGCCTGACGTGGGGCTCGAACTTACGAACTGTGAGATCATGACCTGGGCGGAAGTCAGATGCTTAAGGGACTGAGCCACCCGGCAGTTTCTTTAAAGACCACTGTCTTCTCTAGCCACAGGGCTGTCCTCCCAGGGGTGTGCTTATCTCCGTTCTCTGGGCTGCCCCTTACTCAGACCTCCTTGGGCCTTCAGAGGAAGGAGGTGTTAGGGAGAAAGGGCTGTGGACTGAGAAAATGTACTCTCTACTGGTAGCTTTCTTGGTTCATACCACCTACTTCCCAGAGAATTCCTCTCCAATAGGTGAGTGGGTTTGTTTGTAAGTAATTCATACAGTGGGATCACATCGTTTATGCTGAATCACCGACTCTCACAATTTTGTACAGTGCCTTATATTTGTTTTCCATAATTAAAAATAGTAATAAGAAAAACAAGAGAAATACATACAGACCATACAATGTGGTCAACATTGCATGAAAGAGGTGCTGTCTTAAGTAGCAGCAAAGAGGAAAATGGATATATTGTAGGGTTAATTCTTTTTTTTTTTTTAATATATGAAATTTATTGTCAAATTGGTTTCCATACAACAACCAGTGCTCATCCCAAAAGGTGCCCTCCTCAATAACCATCACCCACCCTCCCCTCCCTCCCACCCCCCATCAATCCTCAGTTTGTTCTCAGTTTTTAAGAGTCTCTTATGCTTTGGCTCTCTCCCACTCTAACCTCTTTTTTTTTTTCCTTCCCCTCTCCCATGGGTTTCTGTTAAGTTTCTCAGGATCCACATAAGAGTGAAACCATAAGGTATCTGTCTTTCTCTGTATGGCTTATTTCACTTGGCATCACACTCTCCAGTTCCATCCACGTTGCTACAAAGGGCCATATTTCATTCTTTCTCATTGCCACGTAGTATTCCATTGTGTATATAAACCACAATTTCTTTATCCATTCATCAGTTGATGGACATTTAGGCTCTTTCCATAATTTGGCTATTGTTGAGAGTGCTGCTATAAACATTGGGGTACAAGTGCTGTAGGGTTAATTCTTGATAGAGTAAATATTAGTTGCATTTTTGGCAACTTTCTGCCTTCTACACCCTGTCCATCTGAGTCTTTGTGCCCTTTTATTACTTTCCAAAGTTGTCTGCACCACATTGGTCCTATCCTGTGGTAAGAGCAACAGAGAGAAGACTGAGAAGATAGGATGGGTGGTCCTTTCAGATGAAGTTCATGCCCCTCCTTTATCTATTATAGACATGAAAAATAAACATAAAATGATAAAATATTAGAAACTTTCCATATCATGTGTCCTTCTACCCTCATTTCACAGACAAGGGAATAGGCGTTAAAAAAAAGGAAGTGCCTTGTTAAGTTCTCAGTGAGTTATCTGTAGGACCAGAGTTAGCAGTCGGCTTCCTGGCTCCTTCTTTATAGCCCTTTACCCTGTGCCCTGGTGACTTATGAAACAGAGAGGCAGTGGCTGTGTGCATGATCTTCTACTAGGGGAACATACTATTCCCTCCCTCTGGAACTCCATCTCTCCAGCCTCTAACTAGCTGCCTCCTCCTCCTTTCCTGTCTGAAGTAAAATATGACTTCTTCATAGAAAGTGTCCCTTTTAGTTCCAGGCTGCCTTCCACACTCTTCAGAAGAGGGCTGGCTTTCTTGCTACATGTTATACATCGAATTACCTGTTACCTCTTCTCCCTGCCCTACTGTGAGCTGAACATGGACATAGTGCCTGACACATAGTTTATGTTCAGTGGATATTTGCTGCTTGAATGAATGAATGTGGATTGAGCCCTTAGGTAGACCTGTAGGTTTCAGACACTTTCACAGAAACACATTGTGTATAGCATATAGGCATATTATTGTTAGTTTTTTTTTTTTTTTAATTTGGTTTCTCTTGTTGTTCAGACAACTCTGATTAACTGAAGCAAACATGAAATTTAATGGAAGGATACAGCTAACTCACAGAGAAGGCTGAGGACCAGGCTTGGAAGAAGACAGGAACTGAGCCAGCTCTGGAGGAGCAGAAATGGTAATGACTGAAACAGTCTCTTAGCAGGGAGAGCTGGGTCAGGGACCGTGGCTATAATCAGTGAATTCCTGCTATTTAAAATCTCTACTGTCTCTGAACAAGTTTCATGTGTCAGAGAAGGAGCACACAATTAGCATAAGGTTGAGTCTGCTTTTTGGCCCATTGGGGAAAGAGTAGATTTCTCAAAGAAGATCCTGTTAGGAAAGAGGAGCGAATGCTGAGTGGCTGAGAAGGAAAAGCAAAATAAGACACATGTCCACTCCATATATACATAGAGGGACTGTCTCAAGTCTTTCTGTGCTTTCACAGCCTGGGCGAGGTGTCCCCCAGCACACTGGACACCTCTCACATGGGGGTGCAATTCTGCCAAGATCTCTTCCCCATGAGTGTGTGAGCTCCTGAGGCCTGGCATATAGTTGGTATATGATAAACATGTGCTGAATGAATGAAAGGATGAATTTTAAATAGGTGAGATGGTGATCATCAGAGAGAGGTCTCAGAGAGGATGCCAGAGACAGAGATAATAATGAAGATATAGGCAGTAATAAACATTTGGCTTCAGGTGTATATTTGGTTCTTAATTATATCTCATAACAACCTTCTAAAATAGGAAGGACAGTTATATTCCTTGTGTTACTGATAAAGAAATTAGAGTAAATGAATTTACTCAGAGTCACAAAGCTAATTACTTACAAAGCTGGGATCAGAATACAGGTTGCCTGTCTCCTACCCCAATGCTTGATATAATGGGTTGAATAATTATTTTTAATGTTTTTATTCAAATGTTTGGTGATGGGTGATACGTCAGATGAGTATGGGGTTTTGTAATGGAACAAAAGAAGCTTGAAGACATTTGAAAATAATGAGCAGTCTTGGAAATGAAGCTATTGAGAAGTACCATGTTGATGTGTGTATAGGGTATGAGAGCAGAGAGGGTATTGTTTGTGTGTGTGCAAAGTGGGAGATATAGGGTAGAGATTATCGTGGAAAAAGGACTCTGGGATAGGGAGTAAAGAAATAAGAATGTTGTGAAGTCTTTAAAAGTTCCATGTCATTGCTCCTATTCCTGAATATTTAGGTTTTTTTTATTTTTTTAATTGTTGTTGCCATTGCTGTTGAATTATTATATCATAAGGAATTATTGAAATAAATGCCTTTGGTTTTGTATTATACAATGTATACCCCAGCGACAACAGCAACAACAGAAGATGAGAAACAATTATTGAAAAGAGAAACTTGTGTTCTTGGAGAAACAGTTTATGAAAAGAGTAGACTCATTAAACACACATTCAAGATATTTTAGATTGAGTAGTCCTGTGGTACACAAGTATTGCTGTGGGATGAAAAGCCCTTTAGAGAATACTTATGAATACTCTGAATATGGACACCGGACTTTTGAAGGGGGGGCCAGGAAAGTTTCTTATATACCCACGGCACAGTTCAGGGATCCTACAACTCTCCTGGATTGGGGAAAAGTGGATCTTTGCTGTACTAGCTCATGTGGGTGGGTTACTTCACCATCTTTTGTTGTTAGATGCTGTTGTGGAGGCATAATGTTATGTAAAC
This sequence comes from Panthera leo, assembly GCF_018350215.1. Classification (NCBI taxonomy): domain Eukaryota; kingdom Metazoa; phylum Chordata; class Mammalia; order Carnivora; family Felidae; genus Panthera; species Panthera leo. Next base: position 62,619,103 of record NC_056690.1, on the reverse strand, counting down.
CCTGCCATCTCCCAGCTTTGGTGGGAGAAACAGGAAGCATTTCAGTTCAAAAGTTTATTTTCCAGTCAACTCGTTCTCAACTCCTTGTTTTAGGTTAGTCTTGTCATCTTCAAGAATTATTTACAAATCTAGATTCTTAGGTTATCTGTGAGGATTAATCTAAGATGGAGAAGGAGCAGTTGACACCTTTGCTTTTTCTAATCTCCATTAATGACTCCATGCATATCCATGTTGGTGTATTGACTTCCGTATGTGAGAGAAGAAGGGAAATTACTGGAAAGAAACAAGAACCATGACTATGGTTAGCCCTAATTCTCCAGGATCTTAGGACAATAGTATAGAGGTTTTTCAAAAAATTAAAAATACAGCCACCAAAAAAAAAAAAAAAATAGAGCTACCATTTAATCCTGCAACCCCACTTCTGGGTATATATCCAGAGGAAATAAAGATGGTATCTTGAAGAGACATCTGTACTTCCATATTCACTGTAACATTATTCACAATGGCCATGATATACAAACAACCTAAGTGTCTGTTGAGGGATGAATGGATAAGGAAAATGTGAAACACACACAAACACACATATACACACACACTGAAATATTATTCAGCCTTAAAAAAAGAAGGAAATCCTGCTATTTATGAAAACATTGAGAGATCTTGAGAATGTTATGCTCAGCAAACTAGGCCAGACACAGAAAGACAGTTGTTGCATAGTCTCGCTTATATGTAGAATCTAAAAAAGTCATACTCATAAAAACAGAGAGAAGAATGGGCTGGGATATTGGGAGATAATAGGTCAAAGTGTACAAAGGTTAAGTTATGTTAGATGAATAAGTTCTGGAGATCTAATGTACAGCGTGATGACTATAGCTACGAATTCTGCGTTATATATTTGAAATTTGCTAAGACAGTTGATAGGAGATGTTCTCACCATGCACACATAAAAATCATAACTATATGAGGTGGTGGATATTTTAATTAGCTTAATTGTGACACTTCACAATGTTTGCATATATCAAAATGTCACATCTATGTAAGTGTATATAATTTTTATTTGTCAAGTATACCTGAATAAAGCTAGAAAGAAAAAAAAAGATTGGAGCAAACTAATTCTCGGTTAAATATTCCTGCAAGTGAAAAGGTCAAGGGAAAGGCAGAAAGAAAGAAAACCAGGGGCATATGGGGACCTCAGCATGAGGTGGACATGACCTGTAGCCAGTAGCCCTGGATGGAAAAGGGGCCCCAAAGAAATCTTCTGCTAGAACAGGAAAAGAAAATGGTCATACCTCAGTCTCATTGGATCCTTGAGAAACTCACCTTCCCTTTAAGGAAGGGGAGATGGGAGAAGTAGGAGGGGGAGAAGAGAAAATGTTAGAATTCATTGTTGGCAGCATTTTTGATAATGAGAAAGATGATTCTATTCAGAGGTTCAACTTCAAAAAATAAAATAAAATGGTGTTCTGTCTTTTGGCAGTAGGGAAGTTTAGTAACTAGTATAAAGAAGGAAAAATCAACACTTAAACGTGATGTTTTACTTTCTCACCTCAGTTCTTTTAGACCTAGTTTTTCTGAGACAGAAGAGGAAAGTCCCATTTCCCCTAAAATTCTTGCAGACTGTAAATGTAATAGGAAAGGATTCCTGAGATGTATATTTTGCCTTTCTATAGAGAGCAAAAATTAGCATTCAGCCTCCTTGTTGCAAGTCCCATTTTGATCTTTTTTTAATTGCCAGTGAAAAAGTAATGAAGAGCAATTCTAATTTAGCCACAAAAATCCTACAAATGATAAAAAAAAAAAGGTTGAGCTGACAGGTGTGCTGAAAATGGTCATGTCGTTCCTCTCACTTTGAGTCTAACTACAGCTAATAATGGTCTAGAGTCATCCTTTGAACTGCTCATGGTATCTTTCATCTGGAGAGTTCAAAGCCCTTTACAAACAATAAATAATTAGATCTCACAAAAGTCCTCAAAGTAGGAACATGGGAATTACCCTGTACCCATTTTACAGTTGAATAATGGATCACCCTAGGCCCAGAGTTGGCCATGGAACCACAGTCTTCTCTGAGTCCTCTCCCCTTGATTTCTTTCTTATGCTGGGGGCCTCTCAGCCCCCTTGGGAAAAACCACCTCCACATTCTCATCTTTACCCTGTGCCAAGCCCACTGATTTAAACACCTTTCCATTCCATCTTCCACTTCTTATTGTCCCTCTCTTTTGCTTGCTTCTTGAATAATCATTGTCTCTGTGCTTTGTGAGAATTTTTATGTCTCTGGTGTACCTTGAACTTAATGAATTAGAATAGGACTTCTACTCCTTCCTTGAAAACAGTTAATGAATAAATGTTTCCTGGTTACCTCCTATGTCTGCTTAGCGGTGGCCCAAGGAGTGCAGGTGCTACAGCATAAAACACAGATCGTCCTTGTGGAAACTGCAGGCAGGTGAAGGAACAGGACTGAGACCCAGGGTACAGCAAGGAGCCAAGCCATGCATCAAAGGCTTCATCGTGTGTTATCAAGTCCTAGGGATCCAGGAATTCAGAAGGAAGGGCTGGGGGTCAGATAGGCTTCTTGGAAGATCTTGGGTTTGGTGACAGTTTTGAAGGCTAGGTAAGTAGATTTAGGAGAGGCTTTCCACGCCCAGGGCCAAAAGGTACCCTGAGATGCCAGGGAGATGGGTTGTTAGGAGATGATAACAGAAAAATTAAAGTTTTTCTGTAGCATGCGGCCTAGGCCCCTGAGCATTTGAGCTACTCAAGAAAATGGAGTGTTTAACTGAACATGTAGTAGTGGGTACAGAGCTCAGCACAGCCCTCTGTTCACAGTGATTGGAAACTTAATCTAGTAACCTGCAAAGAGGAGATTTGCTTCCTGTCACGCAAACTAAAGGTAACATTCTTTTAATGCAATTGTTTATTCTCATTTTGTTTTAACTTCACTCCAATGCTTGGGATCTTGAAGCTTGCTTCATGTATGTCAAAAGGGAGGGCTCTGCTATATATCAGTATCTCTAAATATAAGGCAGTCTAAGCCAGGGTTCATATATAAATGAGTATCCAAGCAAGAGAATTTTTTTTCAGGGGTCTTTGTTCAGTGCTGGCTTTAGGAGGAGATAAAATATGAGCTGAAGTTGGGTTTGAATCAAAAGAGAGCAGGGCTTGGGAGGAATTCATTCCTGGGAGGAATGAAATGAGGATGTGCAATGTGGCAATAGGAGGTGATTATCTGTAGGTATATGTAGCGCTTTGCGGTTTTCAGAAGCTTTTTTTTTCTATCTATGGTATTTCACTTGATCCTATGACATCTTTGGAAAGTTAGGCATGACAGGTTTTATTACCCCATTCTATAGACGAGGAACATGAGAATGGAGAGTTTAGGTTTTCCTTAAAGATGATATAGCTGTCTAGCAGCAGTGTAGGTCTAGAATCTGACTTTTTCTCTCTTATTCTGGGGCTCTTCCTCTGCTAGTGAGCTGTGGAGCAGTGTGGGGCAGCGAAAAGTTCCAGTACCAGTCAGGTGTCAGATGATGTTTCTCTTCCTGACTCTAGGAAGAGGGAAGCAGCCGAAGAATCCAGGAGGCAAAGTTGGTCCAGGCTCTGTGGACTGGGACCTCTGCCTGAGCTGGTATTTTAACAATGTTTCCCTGTTAGACAGCAAACTTAGTGCAGGGCCACGCACACAGTAGGTGTTCCATAAACATTTGTTGATGCTGTAGACTCAGTACAACTGGCTCACAGCAGGCCCACCGTACCTAATCGCCTCAGAAAGGAGTGGGAAGAGATTGAAAATAAAAATCTCATCAATAATAGAATCTGTTGTTTTCCCTCCTCTGCCCAGGGAGACTTTGGTTCCTCAGTTGCATTTCCAGTATTTTAAGATGGGAATAATTTTCACAGTGGCAGGTTCAGCTGGTGAGATGCTGTTTTAATACGAAGGAAAATGCTAGAATAGAATTTAAGAATATTAAGAAGGGATTTGGTTTCTGACAGAAATATTAGCTGTAAAGGCCGGTATGAAGATTTTAGAGAAATTTAATTAAAATTTAATCTTCTTTCTAATTAAAGTTTCCTTTAATTAAACTTAAAATTAAATTTACTTTAATTGGAGGAATTTAAAGGGTATTACCTTTTGAGTGTCAATCATTTTGAAAGAAAAAATTTATGCTGCTTTGTCTAGTTTAAAATGAGGATTGGTGTCAAATTTCTAGAAAAGTAATAAAAATATTGTATTTAAATACAAATCAGCTCTCCTTGGTGTTTGGTTCCCCATTTGCCTGGTTCAAAAACATTTGTCTTGAGTTGTGGTTTTCCTTTATGTTGGACATCTCTGGAGAAGGTCAGGTTTAGACCATCAAGGGCTACAGTATGACAGTTCTACATTTATTTCTCCATTACTCAGGCTCCCAAGGGAGCTGCCTTCCCTTCTGGCTATATTGGTCTAAGTCTCCCTCATGCTTTTTAAGGAGAACCTACTCAATCCATAAGTCTGGGGAAATGCTTGCCTCCTGTCTTTCTCTGGGGCTCCAAGCCCCTTTTGTGCTCATTCATTCCCCCAAACCTTTTCTGTGTGATATATTAGAATCTTTTCAAGCCCAAATGCCCTCACTTCAAAAACTGAGGCTGAAAGTGAGTTAATTTCTTCTTCTAGGATGGCTCCCACTTATTAATTCACCATTTACAACAATAGCATCCTCATCATTTGATAAATCCTTCATGGTAGACAATGCAGCCATAACTTCAGTAGGCCCTGATCTCCTTTCTAGATTGGTGACAGCAATAGCCTCTAATGGCCCTGTTCCCCATTCTTTTCCCCATCTATCCTGCATGCTATTCCCAAATCATTGGTCTAAAAATATCTCTCTTTGTCTCCTGAAAACTCCAAACTTCTAACCCTGGCATTCAACAACTCTAACAGTTTGGCTTCAGCTTACCTCTTACACATTCATCTCCCTTGACTTTGTACTTAGTTTTCTCCCACTGTGCTAGTTACTCATCTAAACATACCTCAAGCTTTTTTCCATACCGTTGTTCCGGCCTAAGATGTTTCCTGTTTCTTTAAGATCCTGATGAAATTTTAAATCATTCACAAAGCAACCCCTTATCAATCTGGCCTGGCATGATGACTCATTGTTCTGTAGCCTTGTGATGTATATTGTGCATACTAATGTTTGTATCCTTTATTCATATGTATTCTATGTTTGACAATTTCTGAAGCTTGAAATGTGTTATCTTCCCATTTGATCACTTGAGCCATATGTGCAGTATGTCACAGAAATACTAGTATTCATATTTCATATCTGACCAATATGAAGCTCCAAAAGGTTTTGGCTTCCTTAGGATCTTACAGCCTATGAGTAACAGAGTGAAGATTAGAACTCAGGTTCTCTCTATCCATACAGTTTCCAGCCAAACTCTGGATTTTGGCTTCAAATCTTCAAATAGTTTAAATACTTAAGAAGAGAGGACAAAAAGCCTTTTAAAGATTCAGATTTGAGAGCTGTTGGGACTTGCTGAGCTAGTTATATAGATAATCTTTTGCTATTATATTCAAAGTAAGTACGACACAAATAAAGATCTTCAAAGGAGAATAAATGACTGACTTGCAATCACTAATGGAGAGATATACTCTCAAGAGCATTTCTGTTTCCTTCCTTCCTTCCTCCCTCCCTTCCTCCCTCCCTCCCTCCCTCCCTTCCTCCCTCCCTCCCTCCCTCTCTCTGTCCCCTTTCCTCCCTCTGTCCCCTTTCCTCCCTCCTCCCTTTCTTCCTTCTTTTGGAAAAGAACAAAAGTAACTGCAGTAAAAGACAGAATGCTGCAGAAAAGATAAGTGATTAAAGTGGTAGATAAAATGGACCAGGCTTTAAGGACAGTTCTTGTGTAGTTGCTGGGCACCTCAGAAACTACTCACTTGCTTTTGTCTGGAACAAGGAATGGTCTCAGTCAAGGGCAGCCATGGACAGGCTGGATAAACAGGAGGCTAACCACTGTACTTCATGGAATAAGGCACTAATCCAACCAAATAGTTTCTCTTGGAGGAATGAATGCTATAAGCACAGGGCTGGTGGCTTGCCTGAGGTCATGGTGAGGCCTGGGGTAGATGAACTGCTTTCCTTGGAAGTTGGAAGCCCCAGGACTCAGAATGGCTTTACTGCTCCTAAGGCAGTTGCCTTGCTGTCCTGCTTCCCTTTGTGACCTTACAAAAATGATCATTACAGAAGACATCTGAATATGTCTTATATCTTAAAAACTTAGGATCCTGATTATTTCACTTTATGTCTCAAAATCTTTAAGAATTTTGGATCCAGTACCTTTCAAATGTGATTGATCAGCCTGTTTTTAAGACTGCCTGTCATATACATACCCTTCTAAACATTCCTCTATTACTTCTGTAAATGAGGAGCCAGTAAGTTTTTTTCTGTAAAAGGCAAGTTAGTAAATAATTTAGGCTTTTTAGGCCCCATAGTCTATACTGTAACCATTCAATTCTGTAAGTGGCTAGTTACAGATAACTTTGCACAATAGAGACAGTACAAAATGAATAAGTATGACTGTGTTCCACTAAAACTTTATTAATGGACATTGAAATTTTGTTCAAAGTTTATATATTTCATGTCATTTTCACTTATTCTGAAATGTTATTTGAAAATTTTTTTTTTCATTCACTTATAAATGTAAAAGCCATTCTTCAGCCACTGGCTGTACAAAAACATGTGGTAGATCAGATTTGGCCTCCAGGGCCTAACTTTACGGGCCCCACTGTCTCCATAGATATTGTGTTCTTTTCTCACTGGGTCATTTTTATCCCTGGGGATACCTCCTGTTTTCTCACTTCCACATCTTAGTTGATGTTGGTTTCTCAAACTGAAAAGTCTTATCCTCAGCCTGGGTTTGTTGAAATTCTGCCTATGTTCAAAATCTAGCTCAAATATAGAATTCAGATTATATTCCAGATTTCCTATTCTTGAGGCATACTAGGAATAGGAAGTGGTTAAGACTTTGAAATCACACTACCTGGATCTGAATCCTGGTCTCACTGCTTACTAACTCCATCATCTTGGGCAGCCTAATATTATTAAACCTCATCTGAAAAATGGAGATAATAACAGTACTCAATTCACAGTTCAGAGGGCTATTGTAAGGATAAAATATTATAAGCAAGTAAAGAGCTTAGCACAGTACCTGACCAGGATGAAGTAATTTGTTCATGTTAGCAGTTGTCAGCTCTTGTGTCCTGGGTCCTGTGCTTAATGGTATACTGCCCTTCTGCAGTTTATAGAAGAAATAGTTTTGCAGTGAGAACAAACTCAATGCAATATTCTCTGTTTTAGCAAGTGTCTTCATTCCTATGTCTAATTTCTTTCACTTGGTTTAGAAATAAGTTAAAAGAACAGATGCGTTTTTCCCTCCCTTCTCTATGTTCACCTCCACAAAGGAAATGTTGTAATTTTCTCCTTTCTATGTTTCTTTTTTTTTTAATTTTAGGTTTGTTATATGTGGTGATAGAATTAATGTAGTTTCTTCTTTTAACAAAAATTTATGCTCTCACAGTCTTATCCAACCACCACATCTTGGTTTGGGCACTAGAACCATCAATTTATATCAACCCAGTTCCAGGAATAATGTTGGTTTATTAATTCTTTCTGTGGAGTATAGAAGCAGGGCCAGGAAACCGCAGAAAGAATTTATTTCCTTTCACTTGCCTTTTGATAAAGTGTAAAGAACATCAGGTAATTAGGAGTAGGAGGGTAAGACTTTTTTTTTTTAATTTAAATTTACTTTAAACCATGTCACATACAAGTTGGAAACCAGTTTAAACTTTTTGAATTCAAGTGTAGTTTTTCATAATCAAGGATCTTTGCTTTCTATGGTTACTTCATCTATCATTTCACTCATTCAGGGCATTTAATGAACACTTAGAGTTCACCTTAGCTAGGTTGTCTAGGGGAAAGAAGATAAATGAGGGATAGTCATAATTAACTCTAGTAGCTTCCAGGCCGTGAGAGTACAGAACCATACAAACAATGAACTATAACATCAGGCAGAGTGAAATGCCCTGGGTTAGGCACACAGCCACTGTGTGTAGGAAGGAGTAGCTAATAGTGGTAGTCCAAGGGGAAAAAGCTCAAGGGAAGTTGGATGTGTCTGAAGATTGGTGAAAGGGCTCCCCCAGCTAATGGAACAGCATACTGTGAAGATGTATGGCAGTTTCAGGAACAACAACAACAACGACAGTAGTTTGTTTGAAAAGAGCAAATAATCTGCAGAGGGATATGAGAGAGGAGACTGAGAAATCCACACCCACCACTGAAAAGCCTATCATATCCTTCTTGGAAGAAGGCAAGGACACCCAACTGAAGGTGATAATTATCTTTTCAATTCAGAAAATTTACAGAAAACGTTATTTATAGAACCAGATATTGACATACGAACATTCCTGATTGTTCAATGGTAATCTATAGGAATTGTGATCACCAAAAGGAATTTCTAAGAATGAAGCATACACCTTTTAAAAAGCATTGTCAAGTTCTCCCTCTCTGCTTCAAGCCAAAGAATCATAGAAGCTTACAATAGTGGGTTGCCTGGCTAGTTCAAGTTGATAGCATGCAACTCTTGATCTTAGGGTCTTGAGTTCAAGCCCCATTTTGGGTGTAGAGATTAATTTTTTAAAAAAGCTTGGAATAGAAAGCAACCATAAATTTCCTCTGATCCAATATATCTAGACATTTTTTTAAAAAAATTAATGTTTACTTATTTTTGAGAGAGAGAGAGAGAGAGCGCGCGCGAAAGCGAGCAAGGGGGGGAGGGGCAGAGAGAGAGGGAGACACAGGATCCAAAGCAGGCTCCAGGCTCTGAGCTGTCAGCACAGAACCCGACGTGGGACTCGAACCCATGAACTGTAAGACCATGACCTGAACCAAAGTCGATGCTCAACCAACTGAGCCACCTAGGCGCCCCTAAATTGTTAACAATACAAAAGGGAGTATATGTCATACAAAAGATGGTACAAAACAAGATCTGTTTAACTTCATTGTCTGATGAATTAAAATAAAGCAAAGACCCAGCAGAGACCCGTGATTATAAAATAAATGAAGACTGTCATAGAAATGTATTTTTAGAAGATGGCAGCAAGCCAGATTTTACCCCTCACAAGTTTCAGGGATTCTTCATCTTGGACATTCTTTATAAGCACTATATTATTATAAGTGGAAAATGCAATGTCTTAAATAAAACTGTATTTAAAATTGGCACCAAAAAATGTACAAAAAATGAATAGCAGATTTCCCCCTGCTCAAAGTCTGAGAATGACAGATGTCCAAATGGGGAAATCTGCTATTACCACGTGCTGACCAGATTGGGCGCTGACCAAATTGAGCCCTTTGAATAGAATGTTACTTCGAGTTTATTTCCGGCACTTTGGGGGTTCATCTTCAGTGACCCTGCTGCTGCAGTTCTTACCATTTCCCACAGAAGCCATCCTGCTGTCTCATTGACTCTTGGTTAGGAGCTCTTCCCTTGCAGTAGAGCATATATTTACCTTCCTTCAATCTCATGTCGTTGTTCTAACTAACACCCTCTTGGGTGAAATAGAACTATTTTTCACCTCTTTTGGGACTTGTGATCTTTCAATATTTGCCCACAGTTCCCTCTCCAGCATTACCACCCCATCTAGATAACTTAGCTCTAATATTAGTATAAATGTTCCCAATTTAAATGCTAAATCAGTAGGTGATTTTTAAAGACTGTGTGCTGGGAGAAGTAAGGAGGGAACAAGAAAAGGCTGTCGATTTAGAGGAGTGGATTGCAAGCCTGCAGAGGTGAACTGTGTGTGTCTTGGTGAACTACCTGCCATGTTCCTTGGCTGGTGAAGAGGGGAGAAGTGGCAGTAGTCAACAAGAGACCAATTAAAGTCTGACCTCTTCATCGGCACGGGTCCCGGCTGTGGGTGTCTGGGCCAGGGGGTGGCCTCTAACTACCTCTTAACCTATGCAACTGGTTTAGAAGCTTCTCTTCTGAGATTAGATGGAGGTGGGGGTGGAGGGGCATGCTGGAAAGACACTGTGGCTTGAGAATGGTTTTCAGTAACATGGTCCCCTTTGGAAGCAGACGGTGAAGCTGAGTAAAACCTTCAGGGAGAAAAGTAAGCAGAAGGTACTGGGAGGAAGAAGTGCAAGGGAGCAAAGTAGGCATTGCCAATTTGTTTTAGAGAACACGAGGGAAGAATTTTCAAGGACAAAGGGTGAGAAGCAAAAGGGGAAAGAAATACACACCCTGAAAACACACCACACCACATCACACACACACACACACACACACACACACACACACACACACACACACACGGGGTTCTCTGGTATTCTGTGCAGCAGGATTGACAGGTTCTTGTCTGCAGGCTCCCTTTGTCATCCAGAATCTATCAAACCGGCAGTTGAGAGAAGGCACTTTTCTGGGATGACAGTGTTAATGATTAAGGACTTTCTTGTTGAGTTTAGCTCTCCTGACAAACTGGTGTTATCATAATTAAATTCACACACCTCCCTCCTACCCTTCAAATTACCATTACATGAGGGTATTTATTTATTTATTTCTGTTTGTTTCAGTTGCTCTTGGCACTTCTCCCCTTGAACTCCTTCCTCTGAGAAAAATTTCTGCGGGATTCAGGATTTTATTTTATTTTTCCCTGAGAAACTACCTTGTTTTCTTAGTCTGGCTGAATAGAAATTGGATCGTTGAATATTTCCAACACTATCGTGCTAGAGATTTCTTAGGTTGGCCTGGGCACTAGTGTCAAAGGTGAACATTGTGTAAGGCCACTACCAAATTTTCTGGAATAATATGCCTTGACTCTAAGAGCTTCAACCTCATCATTAATTAGTTCTGTGTTTTGACCCTATGGAATAGGCATGTTATAGCAAAAATTAGTAAGAATGATTGATGTTATAACTTTAAAACAAGGATCTTACTTTCTATCTATTCCACTCTTCAGATTTATTTGCAAATACTTTCCAGCATGTTCCTTTTGATATAATGAGGATAGTTTCTGTGAAGTCGAAACCTTTTGGGCTCCTAGTTGTGCTCATTGATTTTCTCTGCTTTTCACTAAGTTTATCCCACTTCTACTCCCTCTCAAGTTTGAAATCAAGGTCTACCTCTTCTAAGAAGCTTTCTATGACTCTGCCTATTTTTGACAAGTCATTCTAGATGACCTTCTCTATGTATGTATATATGTACGTATGTATGTATGTATCACCTGTCTCTTTACCAATTAAATAGACTGTTTTTTTTAGAGCACTTTTAGGTTCATAGCAAAATTGAGTGGAAGGTACAGAGAATTCCCATACACCCTTGCCTTCACACATGTACCCCATTTATTTTTCATTCATTCAGAACATTCTTAAATTTTTATGGTTTTGGTGTGTGTTCAATTTTTTTAAAGTTTTATTTATGTACTTTGGGAGAGAGAGAGAGAGCGAGGGAGTGCATGCTGGGGTGGGGCAGAGAGAGAGGGAGAGAGAGAGAATCCCAAGCAGACTCCACACTGCCAGCACAGAGCCCATGTAGGGCTGAAACCTACAAACTGTGAGATTATGACTGAGCCTAAATTCAGAGTCAGATGCTTAACTGACTGAGCCACCCAGGCGCCCTGTGTGTGTTTAATTTTTATCTTTTCATTAGGGAGGGCAGGAGTGTTGTCTTCTCTCAGAGTGTCCTGGGTGATGCTAGTGCTCAAAAATGTCATGTTGGTTGATAATGCCATAATTTTTACTTAGTCGTGAAAAAGGTAAAAATTGGTGATACATTTCTTCTCTTGTCTTCCTTTTTAATGTTTGTATTGTTGTTTTTATAATATGTTAGAAATAATAAGCATATGGCTAAACATTCATAATGTACAATATCTCTATCCAGATTTAGTCTTGGGGATACACCAACCTGGCTAATCATTTGAAATAAAAGGCTGTTTGTAACAACTGCATTTAGTACACAAGAAACTGTGTAGTTGGTTTTCTTCAGATCCACCCATCCTTTCCTATCTTCTGGAAAAGGAACTTCAACTGATCTTCCACTCATGTTAGAGGGATGCCTTTGTATACCAATGATTATGCCAAATGAAATGAAAAGTTTTAGAAAGTCTCCTTGATCTCTGCTTCCTCACCTGAACAGATCGCTTTAATCTATTTATGCCCAGAGTGGAGGAAAACTCACTCATCTGGGAACCTTATGACTAAGGGTATTGAAAGGAAACTTCAATAATATGATGCCCTCACAAGGGTAGGATCAGAAATGAACTAATTTTGAATCTTATGCTCCTAATGGGGTAAAAAAAAGAAATTCTCTATCCAGACAGCGCTGTTTTTTTCCGAGCAGGAGTTCGTGAAGTAAGTCCTTAAAATCACATCTGTTCACCTTATGTGACGGGAAGGAGAGGCGACTTCTGAAACAGGGTGATTGAAATGGAAATACATTCAAATAAATGGACTCTGGAGCTCCACTTTGTTCTAAATAACCTCTACTGTAAGTGATCAGCTTATTTGAAAGTATGATGGGTGGGCTATCGGGGCAAGGCTGTATCTGATTTTTTTTTTTTAATCATTAGTCTATCTTCCTTTTTATTCAACCTTTTGGAATAAGGTCTTACACTCAGGGCATAATACAGGGTGGGGGAGCTGAGCCTTCAAAGGACACTCTGCACGTGTTTCTAATGGGTTTTCAAGTGCATTCTTCTCCCCTTGGACTATGTCTCTTTCAGAACCCCTAGATTTGAAATTTGCTGTATTATCGCTAGGTGGTCAGAAACCAAGGAATGCCATAAGTAGTCCTCTGTATATAAGAGGAGAAGAAATTAGATTTTATTTTTTGATCAAGAAAGCCATGTGCTCAATATCCTGCAGCAGTAACAATTGCACCTTGCCATAGCACAACTGGCTTCCATGGTTAAAGGTATCTGAGTTGCATGGGAATGGAGGGTCAGTTACAATGATTTGTACATATTTGCATATGATTAGCTCAGGTTTTTTCTTTATAACCTCTGACTTCACCTTAAAGTAGCCTCAAGTTTTATGTAGCTTGATCTCTACATTGTCCCTGTTAACTGAGTTGCCTCTTCTATATTTTTGCTCACTTGAGTGAGTGCCCTTTTTTCCATTCTTTGAAGAAGAAAGATGAAGAAAAATTTCCCCTTTATTTAAAACATGGTATCTTTCAGGCATTTATATTTGGGGCTTTACATTCTGCATCTTATTTTATCCTTTTAGCAACCCTAAAAAAAATAAAATATTACCTTCAGTTTATAGTCAGGAAATTTGAGGCTTAGAAAGGATTGAATTGTCCAAAATTATACAACTTATAAGTGGTGATATCAGGATGCCAATTCTCAGTCAAGGTTCAGCCTTGTCTTCCTTTCTCCCCTAAATCTGATCTATATTTTATTTATTCATGGACTCAGCTAGATTTTCAGTTCCTGGACAAAGCTGTTTATCTATTCTTCCTCCTTTCATGCTTTCTTCCCTTCCTTCTCCCTCTTCCCTTTAAATAATAGGCTGCTGGCACAAAATTCAAACAGTCTAGAAATCTAGAGACCAAGTTTCGTGTCTCTTTATCTTCTTGTTCCATTCTTTCTCCCATCTCTTGAGGTGACATTTGCAACATACTGTGTGTCTTTCTGGATAGTTGTCTGTATTCTTAGGCGTATACAAAAACACATGCATACATATGTATATATATAGTAACACATATATACTTCTATATTCACACCTACATTTATAGTTTGGATTGATATTTTTCCATAAGTGGGATTATACTACATATATTGTCCTGAGACTTTGTATCTTTCATATAAAGTATCTGTTCTAGTTATTTGGCTCCATAATAAATTATCCCAGAACTTAGTGGCATAAAATGATTATTTATTATGTTCATGGATTCTATGGGTCAGAAATGTAGAGAGAACATGGTATGGAAGGTATGTCTCCACTTACCAATGTCTGGGGCTTAGAGGACTTGAGAGATGGAAGCTGGAATCATCTGAAGGTTTATTCAGTCATGTGTCTGAAGGTTGATGTGGCTATTGGTTGGAGGTCTTAGTTCCCCTCCATGTGAGCGTCTCTGTCTCATCTCTCTGTGTGGGATAGTTTAGGCTCCCCCCCAGAATGGTGTTGGCTTCTGCCAGAGTAAGTGTACCCCAAAACAGAGAGAGCCAGGAGGATGCTGTATCTTCTTTTATGACCTTGCATGGGAGGTCACACAGCGTCACTTCCACTCAGCACTGTGCTCATAATTCCACCCAAATTCAAAGAGAGGGAACATAGTCCCATTTCTAGGTAGGAAGAAAGTCAACGTTACATTGTGAGAAAAGCTTGTGGGGATGGGAGATTTTCTTGTCTTCATGTAGGAAAACAACAAAACAAACCATCTGCTACAGTAGCTTAGATGTATTTCCAAATCAGTCTGGAGTCTTGTATAGTGTCCTGTGTTAAACATGTACTAAAATTTATTTGACCTTCTGCTTCTTAGTGGACATTCAGATGGCCTCCTTTTTTTTCTTAATATAAAAAATGCAGGAACAAATATCTTTGCTAATGTAATTTTGGGCATCTGTGTGTTTTTGTAGATTTGTATCCTAGAAATAGAAATTTGGGGCTAAAAAGTATACATATCAGATAGTGCAAAATTGCCCTCCTTAAAAAGCTGTTCTAAACTTTGCCCCACAGGGTATAGATAGATGGCCTGTATCATTACATCCTTATGAGGACAAATAGTTTTGATTTTTGTATATATGCAGTGCAAAACAGATTCTAGTGGTTGTTTTTAATTTGCATTTGCCTGCTAACTAGAGAGATTGAGTATTTTCCTCTGAGTTTGTGCTTCTTTTGTTTTTTTTTTTAATTTTTAAGTGCTTTTTTAAATTTATTTTTGAGAGAGAGAGAGACAGAGAGAGACAGAGAGAGAGAGAGAGAGAGAGAGACAGAGAGCGAGTGGGGGAGGGGCAGACAGAGAGGAACCCGGAATCTGAAATAGGTATGCTTATTGTCTCTTAATATAATTTGGCCATTTTTTTTATTATAGATTGAAATAATTGTTATGTATTACATATATTAATCTTTTCTTGGTTATATGTGTTGTAGTTGACTCCAACTCTGTTACTTGTCTTCTAAATTAGTTTGTATATCTTTGTCTTAAGAGAGTTTATAAGTTGTATGATGTAGTCATATGCAGTCACATAAGTTGTGATGTTCTCCTCTGTGCCTTCTCAGTTATTCTTACAAAGGAAAATCTTTCCTACCCCAATATTCTTCTGTACATTCTTCCAATATTATTTATGGCTTAGTTTATATATGTGTGTATATACACACACGCACACACATACATATATACACATATACACACATATGTATATTTTTAAATGTTCATTTATTTTGAGAGAGAGAGCATGAGTGTGGTAGAGGGGCAGAGAGAGGGAGAGAGAATCCCAAGCAGGCTCCGTGCTCAGCTCAGAGCCTGATGTGGAGCTCAATCCCATGACTATGAGATCATGATCTGAGCCAAAATCAAGAGTCAAATGCTTAACCAACTGAGGCACCCAGGCATTTTTATATTTGTTCTTTAATCCATTTGCATCATATATAAGTGGGAAAATGCAAAAGACCTAAAGTTTGTACCTATTGGTGCATGTTTTCTCTCAAGTCTTAAATGTTTAAAAGCTTCATACCTTGGCCAGCTAAGTTCATGCCATTTAATACCTATTTTTATTTTCTTCTCAGAAACTGAATTTAGTGGTTAGAATGGGAAATGCTTTTGTTGATGTTTTTAAAGGTTAGGGATATTGGCATTTTTATTTAGAACATGTAGATCTTTATTTTTTATTTTTTAAAAGTTTTTGTTTAAATTCCAGTTAGTTAACAGAGTGTGATTTTAGTTTCAAGTGTTCACTGTAGTGATTCAGCACATCCATACATCATCCAGTGCTCATCATGACAAGAGCACTCCTTAATCTGCATCATCTATTCCTTCCTTCCTTTCTTTTTTTTTTACTTTCTATAATTTATTTATTTTTTATAATTTACATCCAAGTTAGTTAGCACATGGTGCAACAATGATTTCAGGAGTAGATTCCTTAAGCCCCTTACCCATTTAGCCCATCCCCCCCTCCCACAACCCCTCCAGCAACCCCATTTGTTCTCTATACTTAAGATTCCCTCATGTTTTGTTCCCCTCCTTATTTTTATACTATTTTTGCTTCCCTTCCCTTATGTTCATCTGTTTTGTATCTTAAAAGTCCTCATATGAGTGAAGTCATATGATATTTGTCTTTCTCTGACTAATTTCGCTTAGCATAATGCCCTCTGGTTCCATCCATATAGTTGGAAATGGCACAATTTCATTCTTTCTGATTGCTGAGTAATACTCCATTGTATATATATACCACATCTTTATCCATTCATCAACCGATGGGCATTTGGGCTCTTTTCATACTTTGGCTATTGTTGGTAGTGCTGCTATAAACATTGGGGTGCACGTGCCCCTTCGAAACAGCACCCTGTATCCCTTGGATAAATACCTAGTAGTGCAATTGCTGAGTCATAGGGTAGTTCTATTTTTAATTTTTTGAGGAACTTCCATACTGATTTCCAGAGTGGCTGCACCAGTTTTCATTCCCACCAGCAGTGCAAAAGAGATCCTCTTTCTCCGCATCCTCGCCAACATCTGTTGTTGCCTGAATTGTTAGTGTTAGCCATTCTGACAGGTGTGAGGTGGTTTCTCATTGTGGTTTTGATTTGTATTTCCTGGATGATGAGTGATGTTGAGCATTTTTGCATCATCTATTTAACCCATCCCCCCACCCTCGTGCCTTTGGTAACCATCAGTTGGTAGAACATGCAGATGTTTATAAGAAGCTGGCTGGAAGAGGACATGGTGTCCAAGTAAAGAAGGTACTTACTAGCACAGCAGTAAGACCTCCACCCATCAACCATATGCTTTAGGTCTGGGTTATCTTTTACCTAGTTTGTGCGAGAAATAGGGTGTCCTTATTTCTATTCTGTAGTCCACATTTCACTGTTCTGAATTATTCTTTCGGTTTTTTTTTTGTTGAATCAATGGGCCCTTGAGAGAATCACACACACACAAAAATCTCTGATCAGGGGTAAAAGCTATTTATAGTAGGACCTTTAAAATTGTTTTCAGTCAGAGAAACAAGAACTCTATTTTGTTGAATGTCAATGTCCTTTTAACAAATATTTTCTGAACAATGTTGTCCTTGCATCCTAGGAAAGATGGCTATACCTTCATAAGCCATACTCATTCCATAGTGAAGCTCAGACTGCTTCTCCTGAGGGAGGGAAGAAGGCTAAGCTATGGATCTTTTAGTAGATACTTAGTACCTGCCTGATGTTTCACATATACTTCCACTACCTTTATAAAGTTGCCATTAATATTCTCATTTTCAGTTCTAGCAACCAAGACTCAGAAGGTTAAGTAATGTGACCTAAAGTCATGTAGCTAGAAAATACCAGAGGTAAAACTCTGAGTCAGATCTGACTCCAAAGCCCATTGTGTTATATATTGCCTGTCCTACTCATGGACTTGGAAATTGTTATCTCATATTTATAAAAATAAAAACAATATGTAATACGTACTGAACATTTAAGCTTTTTACATTACAATAACTCATTTAATTCTTACAAGGTAACCAAGTGAGAATGTTATTTTCTCCATCTGCAGATGCAAAATCAGAAATTAAGTAGCTAGCCTAAATTTTTCTAGCTAAAAAGTAGTAGAGTGGGGTTCCAAGATAATATTGTCCAAAATTAAAAATGTATTTAATAGAGTGGATTTACTCATGAATTATAGCTCTGTAAACTGTTATTACAGGGATGTTGATCTTGAGGCTATATTGTTACGCTGTGTAACTGTTACACTTACTGCTCCTCCAAATGCCCCACAGTGCTGCTCTTGGAGGCAGAGTTCTGGCCTGGATGGATCCAGTATGTCAACGTGTGCATTATTCAGTCTGAAGTTAATCATCAACTTGAACAGAGGAGTCCGGTTAACTCACCCACAAATCTGCTTCATCTTGAGCAGCAGGATTCTCACCCCTTCTGAAGCATCTAATTAATCTGCCTGGTCTTCTCACTGTGGCCAGATGAACACAGCCTTGGCAGAACAGAGAACCACCTCCGGCCTCTTGGAATGTAGGGAAAGAGACAGGGCACCCTGGAAAGGACTTGTTTGGAGGTCAGCAGAATTATTGGCAAGCAATTTCTCTAACAGAGGGAGGGAATTTGGAATTCAAAAGTTTCTGCATTCTAAGAGCACACACATTTCAAGGAGGTAATGTCCAGTCAGGGCTGATGGTTCAGATACCCCATTTATAGCCTCAGCATGGGAAGGGGCCTGAGGCAACACTACTGCTGTCAACTCAACTTGTGAAAGAATCTGTAGAGGAGCAGTTATAGGATGTTGCTTTTGGGGAAATATCTCCAACTGCAGACATCTGGTTGCAGAATGAGTGCCCACATAAGAAGAGCAGCGAGTCGAGGCAGTGACAGGAGCCATTGTTCTGTGGCCTTAGTGCCACATACTTAGAATCATAGCCTTTCAAAACCAGGGGCTATAGTTCAGAATTCTCTGCCTGGGGAGGAAGAGAAGTTCCAAAAAATCAGAAGTTCAAAAAAATGAATAGGCTGTACAAGTTTGCATAGGAATTAAGTGATAAAACTTGACAGGGGACCCAGCAGATGCTCAATAAGTACGTGATGAACTAGCAGTTTTAATAAATGCATCCTGTAGGATCAACTCTGTCCTCCATCATTCTTTCATTGTTTAAAAAAAATTTGAACCCGACTAATTATAACATAACAAGTATTGGTATTTAAAATCATGGCCCTGTGCTATAACAAGGCTGTGAAGTATTATCTGATTTGTTAAAGATTAAATTATATCCAGCAAAATCTCCGGGTCAAAATGTATTATTTTTCTGAAGATTTGTAATCCCTATAGAGAGCACAAAATAATTCAGTTAGTCAAAGTCTGATGAACTGAAACAGTCCATTCCAAGCAAATTGTGCAAACAATGAAGTTCGTTAAATCCTAAAGCTGCATGTGGGATCCTCTGCTGGATGGCAGGTGAACAAGATGGAACAAATATGGACACCTTGTACCATATTCTTTCTTACACAAAGACCTTTAGGTATAATCATAATTAAAAAATTATAATACATATGTCTTAATTTGTTGTGGTATAAATTTGGTTCTAACAAGGGCCCAAAATAAAATTGGTTCAAAGGATATAGAAGTATGTTTCTCTTGTGCATGAAGGTCCAGGCTGGTCTGGAAGATTTAAATGTCAGTAAAACTATAAGGTGCCTAGAAAGGTTGAGAAAAGTCCATGTGGTTGAGAAATATTATTGGGAAAGATAATTTGTCCCTACAAGATGTCTCCTTCATCCACATTTCAAGCCAGATGTCAATATTTTCTTTACTTCCACAGGAAGGGACTTTACCCTTTTCTTGAGGGCATATCCCAGAAGTTGCCAATGTCAGTTGCATTAATGTTCTGTAATGAGAACTTTGCCATGTGGTTAGGAAAGATAGTCCTAACTAGATGGCCAGTTGCCCTGTTGATAATTCAACTGTCATGTAAGAAGGAGAAAACATAATGAGAGATGATAGGTAGTCTTCCGTGTGGGAATATTAAATAAGAGTTATGGGTATTTCTTTCTTTGTGTCACTGATAGCTTCTGAGTATAGGCCATATAGCTGTATGTTAGCATAATAGAGGTATCTGTGCAACTGATCCTTGTTCTGGTTCCATGGTATTGAATTCAAAATGTACTTGGAATAGACTATACTATCATAGAGGCTGAGATAAATACATGAAAAACTGTGCTTGAGTGTCTGTATTATCCTGCATAGTCATGTTGTGTAGGCATGACCCATGATTGCAGAGTGTATCTAACCCAGATGATGTGGTTTCTGGGAAGTGTCCATGCTCTTTATCCATCTGCTCCTACTAAGAGTCTAATGGGACTCTCACTCACTCAAGTGTCACTACTCATGGTTGTGTACTTTATTAGTTGAGGGTCTGAAACCTAATACTTCTGTGTGTTGCTAAGTTCTCTTCTTTGGTTTCTAAACATGGTTACTTTCTCTTGTGTCCTTTGGTTAAGTGTATTACTCAGGGTTCTCCAGAGAAACAGAAACCAGTGAGGTATCTGTATATCTACATAGACATATAGAAAAACAGTAGATGTATAAATAGATGTATAGAAAGAAACGAGAAAACTCATGATCTGCCATCTGTAAGCTGGAGGTTCAGGAAAGTGGGTGGTGTAGGTCTAGTCCAAACCTGAAGATCTGAGAACCTGGGGAGCCAGTGGTGTAAGTCCTGGTCTGAGTCTAGAGGCCCTAAGAACCATGCGTTAAGATGTCCAAAGGCATGAAAAGATGGACAGGCCAGCTCAGGCAGAGAACACATTTGCCCTTTCTCTTTTTGTTTTATCTAAGCGTTCAAAGGATTGAATGATGCCCACTTGCATTTGTGAGGGTATCTTCTTTACTCATCCTACCCATCTAAGTGCTAATGTCTCCTGGAAACACCCTCACAAACACACCCAGAAATAATGTTTTGCCAGCTAGCTGGGCATCCCTTAGTTCAGTCAAGCTGATACATTAAAGATAACGATCACATTAAGTCAATCTGGTCTGACCCAAGTAGTGTCTGTTAAATGTCAGTCTCCTTTGTCAAGATTTTTTATGTTCATTCGCACAGGTTTTTGTTCTTAGGAAAGAGTTGGTGGGAGGAAGCTCACAGTGTGACTTTTAAGGACAGCCCTGAGTTTGGATGATCCTAGGGTTATCTCTTAGTTTCTCTGTGGAGCAGACTTCTGCATAAACTCCAAGAACAGGAGCAAGTCTGCTGACTCAGTCTGTACCCTCAGCATTTAATACAGGATCTGCCATAAAGTAGAAGCACAAGAAATATTTGTTTATTGAATTTTTGGTACTCAAATATAAGAACATTTAGAGAGGCTACCCCGTAACAGTATTAATGCTATTTTAATACAACTTTTTGTTTCTGAACAAGAATTTGCTTCAAAGACCCTAACATCCCCTTAACACGGATGTTGAATTTATCACTTATTGTTCTAAACTTTTCCAGAAGCTTTTTATGGGGTAAGAATTTTTAGTGTTTATTGTTTGAAACCAATTTAAATTAACCTAGTGCTGTTTTTACCCCAATGTTTAGATAGTGATGATATTTGAACTCTGTGTGAATAAATCAGAATAATACCAACTGGTATATTCTAATCAATGAATTTTCATTGAGAAAGACTTTTCAGAGTGAACTCAAGCCAGTTTAATGCCTTGGTCAGTTTTCTACAAAGTATAGTTAAGCCTTTTACTTATTTCTTATTTTTCTAATTCTATTTTATTAAAATTATTTACTTCAGGAACAATTCTCCATGTATAAAATTTATAATAATGATTTGATTCATCAATCATGTATAAAAAAAATCTTGCAATAATGCTTCTGCCAGTCTGAATTTTCTTGTATGGCAGTTATTTTTACCATGTCCAATTTTCCTGGATCAGATTCTCCAGATCAACATTTGGGAAAGAAAATTAGATTCTTCTGTCAATTTTTACTCAATAGCACATTCTTCCATAATGCAGTTATGGCCATTGTCAGTTTTATTTTGCAATGATTGTTTCTAGTAAGGGTAATTTTTCTTGGTCAGTTTATTAACACGGTGAGATTTTTTCAGTTGATTTTCCTTTTAATTTTGTTGTGTGCAGTGTTAACCTTTTATAATTTTAACTTCGGGGTTTTTTTTTTTTGTTTTTTTTTGGTTTTTTTTTTTGTTTTTTAGTATTTAGTTTTGGAACAAAACTCCATAGTGGATGAAAGGGTTTATGTGGTCAAGTCAAATGATGGGGTTAAAATGGCAGCATTCTACCTCATCTAGGATAAGTACCTACAGTTCTGGTGGAGAGATAGAGGCAGTCTTTCTTATACAAGGCTCATGGCAATTACTGTTTTGTGAATTTATATTTAGCTATCCCTGAAGACAAAACTGGGACCGGTAGAACCAAGGAGGTATTTTATTTCAATATAAGAAAAAAAAATGTCAACTAAAATGGAGCAAGTTGAAACAGAGTTGTGAGCTTCTTCCTAGTACTTAAAAATATGGGTAAAAATCTGTCAGAGATGCCACTGGGTTTTCTATATGTCCCTTAAAAAGTCCATATCAAATAATATTATATCAATTTATTTTGCATATGGTTTAAGGGCAGATTTGGGTTTTCTCTCCTTTCAGCCTCCATCTTTCTAAATTACAGACAACTAATTTGTTTAATCTATTTTATTTTTAGGTCTTCCTCTTCTGCTCCACTTTGTCTGGCCCCAACCTAAACTCTTAGGTCCTGTCCCTGGGTTTCTGAGAATGTCACACCTTCTACTTCTACTTCTGTGTCTCCTTCTACCCCGCCCTTCCCCTGGCTTTTCTGTCCTCAGCCTTCAGAATTCTGCTCACTTCCCAGTAGCTCTGAGAAGCCTGCCCACCCTGGCCTTCTGAAGGCAGGCAAGGTACTCCTTCAGTGTCACTCAGATGTTTAGCAACAAGTGGAATTGGATCATCTGGATGATTGATTGATTTTCAGAAGTTTTATCATGAATATCGATGACATCCAAACAGACAAGTATACCATACTTTGTCAAAATTACACAAAGAAATTTTGTGTGGCTTAAATGAAGCCTGGTATTATGCAGTCCTTCTCTAAGGGCTCCCATGCTTGTTGAGGAATCAAAATACATCTTTGTAAATGTTTAGAAAAATTCCAGGACACTAATTATCCAAGTATTCCATAGGTGTTATAAACAAAACTTGCTAAGGAGGTTTAGGAAAAAAGGATTCATGTGGGAGAGTGTTATAAAACAAGGTTTAATGGAAAAGGTAAAATTATTAATTATTTAGGCAGCTTTGATATGTGGTAAATACAGGTGTATTTACCACAAATTAAATCGTTGTTTAGGAAATCCTGCCAGTGTTTTGGCTTAAAACTTATCTGTGAGTTGTAACAGAATGAGCTTAAGTTTTCAGCTGGCCTTTAGCATGTGTGACAATCACAGACACCAAAATCCTCTTTTTACAAAAGAGATGTTAGAAAGTCTAGATTGTAAAGAAAGAAACGGAAAAAGTATGGCTAGAACTCTGGTCCAGAGAGTGGACCAGAGAGTGGTGGTTGAATCCTAAATTTCCTGGGAGAGCTCAGAGAACAGTAGTGAAGAGAAATCCCAGGCAGCATTAGATTCATTCATTCATTCCTATCCCAAATATTCAGAGTATCTATGATGTGTCAGGTGCTGTCCTAATTATTGGGAAGGAAGAAATGGACTAGACAGGTGCAGTTGGGATTTTTTCATGATTCTAAGTGGAAGAAGCATCCACATTTCCCCTTGTTCCCATCACCTATTTATAATACTCATTCTGCCTCCAGCTCTACCTTGCATGTAAAATGTTATTTTGTCATGAAAGAGCAAGTGAAGTGGCCTAGGGGAAGGGTAATGGGCCTAATAACCTCTGAACGTCCCATCTAGCTTGAGCAATCCATGATGCTCTCTAGCTGTTCATGAGTCATAAATCTGGAGAGTTGATCATCTTTCCCAGATCTCCATGTTACACTGGAGCTGTGGCTGTTCCCCTGCGAGGCTCGCAATTGACATTTAATAATGCTCCTTCGCTCTGAACCTAGGATTGCTCACTTTAAAAAAATGGATCTGAAAACCCATATGGGGGATTATTCTCACTTTATATGTATATATTTTCCCTCGAAGGTGGTAACATATGGAGGAATAATTACAGCAAGATTTTCTTCTGTCATTACCGTCTCTAACATTTTTTTCCCCACATGGAATATTCATTTTTAAAATCCTTGGCCAGAATTCAATGTTGTCCTTTTAAATGACTAAACCTTTGTTGAGTTCTCACGCAGTGTATAATATAGGCTTAGCTAATCAGCCTCACCCAGCTCATATATCATGGCAAAGTGTTTCTCAGAGCAGCTCAATCTGGTGGCAATGATGATGAAACTATTGAATTTAACAGGCCCATTTCAGATGTGCCCTTTCAAACAGCAGCTGTGATGTCTGTGACACTAATCTTCCCCCTCCACTCTTTCCCCTTTCTCCTGCATGTCTCTTTTTTCTTTTCTTTCTTCATTCTCCTCTTCCTTCTTCCTACTTTCTCCTATTTCTCTTCTTCTCTTCCTCCCTCTTTGCCACACACACAACAGGCAGGTATTGATCCTTGCTGATAATTGTCTTTAACTCATAAAGTGTGGCGAATTATGTGAATTCCCTGCTTCTACTAATAGTCTGAATTTAAGTCAACTCTCCCTAAGAGAGTTAGTTCTCTTCCCACAGGAATGTTGGGACTAAAGGGCAAGAGTTTCCCACCCTCCCTCCTGATTTAACTCTAGTTCAATTTCTACCATATTGCAGAATTTTCCCTTACTGCTACAAATGGATTGGCCTTCTCAAATTCTGTAGCCCTGAATGTGCTGCTTGCTTATCTGGTCCTTGCCATGCTCTGTATTGTGTGATTCATCAGCTTCCTCATGGATAAAGTTTAATCTACCTAGGGAATGAATGGGAAGATATCTAATGGTTTTGAACTTCTTGTAAGCCAGGCACTGTCAGAAATGGTCACTTACATAAATTATCTCTTTTAATCCTAACAACAACCCAATAAAGTGGGTGTCATTATCCCCCTTCTAAGTTGAGAAAAGTAAAGTTCAGTAGGATTTGAAACATTTGGATGTTGCAATTTGAACAAGGCTTTATTGACTTCCAAGGAAACACTCTTGTTTCTAAACAAGTTTCCAGCCACGTTACCTGAGGACATAGACCTTTTCTTTTGGATTACTTATATCTAGCATTGCATCCTTATTTAGGAAGTATCCAGACATTGTTGTAACTACCTCTGCATTCTCCAGTGTCCCAGTGGTCTCAAAACAGATGCTTTCCCCAAATAAATATTGGATAATTAACCCATTGATTGATTTTTTTGCATAACCTTTGAATATTCCCAGATATCATAAATTTTTAAGATACATGTAATGACTAACTATAAAGTCAACATATCCTACCTATTATTTATCACAAAAATATTGTTTATCATCACACCTCTTTCTGGGTTTCAGGTAATCTTAAATAGGTACCTTGTATTTGCTTTCTCCATTTCTATGTTTTTAACTTTGATCTTGTGTTTTATAAATCTGATTTCAGTCCCTATCACTATTAGGGATGGGTGGTGGTGGTTTGTGTCTCGTTATATCTCTAAATTATCTTCCCCCCTGGAATTATTGTGTTATAGGAGATAGATATGCACAACTAAACCATAGTAAAAATGCAAGACAGAATATTTTGCTGATATCTGT
The DNA here is from genome assembly GCF_018350215.1 of Panthera leo. Classification (NCBI taxonomy): domain Eukaryota; kingdom Metazoa; phylum Chordata; class Mammalia; order Carnivora; family Felidae; genus Panthera; species Panthera leo. The sequence goes on along the minus strand of NC_056690.1, from coordinate 62,593,672 downwards.
GATACTATTTCCTAATTTCCAGTGCAGTGCTCTAAGGAAAGCTGAACATGACTTGGACCAGGGAAGTCTTTTCTTCTTCCATCTTCTCCTCTGAATCTCAGATAGTCAAGCATTGCCAAGGTGGTTTTGAATTCAGAATGTTTCTCAATCTGTTCCTTCCTTGTTCTGGTTGTAGCAGATGCAGTGAAGGAAGTTAGAGAAGAGTGGAAGGGCTGTTTCTGGGAAGCAGGCCCTAAATACTTCTGCTTAGCATATTAACCATGTAGAGAGTCAGATAGGCAGACAAGATACAGGATGGCTGAGTAAGTCCAAAGAAACAGATCCTGCCCTGGCAGTTTAGCACATGGGACAAGAAATAGGAGCTCTGTCCCCATACTTGGGCATTGATGTGTAATAAACAGTGTCCTTGATTACTAGTAAGAAAAAAAAAAGGCTTTATGTTTCACACTCTTAGTTATCAGATTGAGAGCTTCTCTTCCCCATTAGAAATTAGTGAGGATGATAGGAAGAAGCCTGGGTGAAAATTTTCTTTCCAGTAAGCACGTATTCCTAAAGTTTTCTGTGTGCTCACTGGAGATTCTTCAAAAGTTGGGCATTTCAGAGGACAGACACCTTTTTTTCTGTTACCTTGTAGAGCAAACTGCATTTCTCTCTCTTTCTCTCTCTCTCTCTCTCTCTCTCTCTCTCTCTATATATATATATATATATATATATGTTCTCTCTTTCTCTCTCTCTCTCTCTCTCTATATATATATATATGTATATATATATTTCTGCTGTTTGAGTAGGGAAATGGAGAGAACAACAGTTATGCACTGATCCTTCAGGTGTGGCAGCACAGTGAGATGTAAACATGGGGATTTTCCTGTTCAGCAATGGCCGGGTCATCCCAGGCTGCTGTCCTTTACAAAGCCCAGAAGGCTAATCAGTTTGTATGTGTCATTGTAATACCATAGTGTAGGTGGGCATTATTCTTCAACAGTGGGTTAAACAGTGACTGGAGAAATTAGCCAGATAGAAGTCAAGGAGAGATGGCTATGTAGATTTGGAGGTGTGACTTCAAGAATTTGAGGCAGGTCTGAGATCCAGGACAACTTTTCCTTGATTTATCTTGTATCCAAGCCTGGGCATATGCCATTTACCTTATGTTCTCTGTCCCTCCTGCTGGCTGTCTTCAACTTAATAGTCTACATTCCTCTCTTGATTCTTCCCTTAGCATCTCTTTTTCTGCTGTTTCCTGCCTTCTCAAGGCTGGTCTAGGGAACTCCCGTTGTGTCCTTCTGAGGTCCTGTTCTTTAGCTCTAGCCTGTAACTACTTATTTAATTGCATCCTCCCTCCCCCACCAACCTCTCTTGGCTGTGAGCCCGCTAGGGCAGCTCCTGGAATGGGGATTAAGGTTCACAGAGTACCTTCAACTTGCCAGACATTGTACCAGACGTGTCCTATCCATTATCTTAATAAATCTCTATACCCTGCCCTGTGAGGTGGATTTTATTATCTTTATTTTATGGATGGGTAAATGGTGGCTTAGAGATATTAAGTAGCTTGCCCAAGGCCATTTATTAAGTGGTAGAGCTGGGATTTGAAACCAGTTTTCTCTGACACTCCGGCCCTTGCTTTTCTCCTGATGTTGCCCTTCACATCCTGTGGTAGAGTTCATGGGCTCTACTGATTCGTACATTCACTGCTGGCTCAATTAATGTTGCTGTCTTTATTTCACTTTTCTGACCTCCTATCAGGGGCACCTGCAGTCACGGCTGAACCTGTCGACTTCTCCCTTTCCTGTTTTCTGCTTCTAGGTTTCTCTTGCTGACTAGAAGATTTGCAACTCGAGTGACAGAGAGTGACTGATATCATCCCCACTCATTTCACTGTCAAGGGTTGGGCCTGTCAGCAGTTGGTGAATAATTTGCCGGCGATGGGCACTGATCATAAATCGTTCCCCATTAGCTGTCACGGTCAAACTCACCTCCCCAAGTTGTGGAGTTCCAGATGGACCATGTCCTGCACTTAGGCTTAAAAAAATCTTTCACTACTTGGTCATTGGATTTTTCACTCGAGCTGGAGGCTCTCTGATTTCCTAGTGATTTGCATTTCTGTATTCTAAGAGGAAAATGTGCATCAGTCATGATGGAGCACATATTCCTTTCTATGCTTATCATGAATTGACACTCATCAGATTAGAAAAGCAATTAACAGCTTTCTTCTCTCCTGATATCTAGTCAGAAAAGAGACTGGTTTTGCTTGTTTATTTTCTGTGTTATTCTTTGCTTCTTCCTCATCACTACTCTTTTACCGAATCTGTTGTAACAATAATTTATGCTTCTTGAGTGTTTCACAGGTATCAGGCTCTGGTCTAAGAGCCTCGTGCAGATCAACTCATGTAATCCTTGCTATAGCCCTGTGTGGTAGGGACTATTCAAGGCAGCTGAATACAGCCTCTCTGGACATGCACTGCACCAGCCCAGGGCACCATTCACGTTTGTGCAATGTGAACAGTATCCCTGGATCTGTGTGGTGGCTGTACTGCTGGCACTATTATCACCTCCATCTTAAAGATGAGGAAACAGAGAAGTAGAGAAGTTCAGTAATGCGCAGCCTCCCACTGCTATACGTAGTGCATGCTGGGCTTCAGACTCCGGCAGCCTGGCTCCAAAGTCCACCTGATTCTCTCAATTTGCTGCTTCTTTTAGTCTCTGGGTCACAGTTGAACCTCGGAAAGAAAGGTTTTGTTTGGTGACATATTCTGGGTACTCGAGAGTAATAAAACTTTTTTGCTTCAACACCATTCTTGAAGATCTTTCTAACATGACCCAGTTGACTTCCTCCTCTAGTGAGTTAAGTCCTCAGTAAATGTATTTTTATTTGTGTAAGTGAGGGTCCTGCAGGTGCATGGGTTCATCCTGAAACTCTACTTACAGTTCAGAGGAATTTCCATGTAGATGGAGAAATGTATAGGATACTAGAAGAGTCTTTCCCTAAAACTGCACCTAATTGAGACATCTGACTTTAAAAGTTAATTCCTCATCTCTGTGTACAAACTTCTTTGGGCTCACTAAATAATAGGTTTCCTTATTTTGACTGTCAGGCTAGTTTATAGCTGACCACTGAGTTGATTTGGCAGAACCTTTACTCCACATCGCCTTTCAATATCGATAAGTGTGTATATACTCTGATGATGGAATAGAAACTTTTTTTTAACCATTGCTTGATTATAGCACTGCAGGGTACCTTATTTCAAACCAAATTAGAAATCACTTTACCGCTTCTATCCTTTCTTTTTTTTTTTTTTTTTAAATTTTTTTTAACATTTATTTATTTTTGAGACAGATAGAGACAGAGCATGAGCAGGTGAGGGTCAGAGAGAGGGAGACACAGAATCCGAAACAGGCTCCAGGCTCTGAGCTGTCAGCCTAGAGCCTGATGCGGGGCTCGAACTCACGGACTGCGAGATCATGACCCGAGCCGAAGTTGGACACCCAACCGACTGAGCCACCCAGGCGCCCCTCTATCCTTTCTTAAAATGAAATCTCTGCTTTTGGTATCTTTATTCACAGGGATCTCACCACCTCTAAAGATTGCAGTGGTCCATTAAAAGAGCATTTGTTTAGATTAACTTCTGGCTCACCTAGTTCATACTACTCTTAGGGAAAAGGCTAGGCCATCTGCTCAGAGGGTCCACAAATCACAAACATATGGAAAATTGATAAATAGCTTTAAAAGTTCTTGTGTGCCTCTATCAATTAGGGTCTGATGCAGCATGACCCATGACTCTAAACATCTACTGTCACAACTAACACCATTCAGGCCCCAGGGAAAGTCTTTTCCTCATCTCTTTCTCTAAGTCCTCAAAACACAAATATCTGTGTCTGAGTGTCATGGAGGCTTGTAGATTGAATGAACACTGTGGAAGCCAGGGGCAAGCAGTGCTTTGGAGTATGGGAAGGATTTGAGCAGACAAAGTATATAGTGAAGATCAAAGACAAATTAATTAGCATGTCAAGTCTTCTCTCAGAAGGCATGGAGGCAATCGATTTCTGCAGTAGGGGTCCATTTCTTATTGCTCGTCAGGTTCCACATCATGATTCTGGAGGTACTCACAAAGTGCCATGGCTGCTCAGAAAATTTTGCCATATTAAATAATTTGCTATTTTCAAATTTGTATATAGTTTTAGCTATATGTAACAGACATGGAGAGTAATACTGATTCTTTACCTTGACAATTAGATGAGCATTGAAAGCTAGTACAGTGAATGTTTTTATTTTTAAAAAAGTGTTTACTATATGGGCACATGGGTGGCTCAGTCAGTTAAGTGTTTGACTTTGGCTTAGGACATGGACTCATGGTTTGTGAGTTCGAGCCCCGTGTTGGGCTCTGTGCTGACAGTGCAGAGCTGGAGCCTGCTTCCAGTTCTGTGTCTCTCCCTCTCTCTTTTCCTCCTCTGCTCACACTCTATCTCCCTCTCAAAAATAAATATAAAATTAAAAAAAAGTGTTTACTGTATCTTACTATATTGTGAAATTATTAAATTCATTCAACTTATAAAGATAATAGTTTCAAAAATTTTATTCATTGATTGTAATTGATATTTTACCTTTTAATTTTTAATACTTCAGGAGAAAACTTTAAAAAATATATATGAAAATATTTTTAATTTTTACTTTTTATGTTATTAGTTTTTTCAAGATACATTAAAATGTATATACTTTGAATATAATTACATTTAAAATACAGATCATTATGTTCAGTAAAATCCAAATTACGTGAAAATACTGATAACAGCATAATGAGTAATTTATTAAAATTAAGTCAAGAAAATACAGTTGGTGGAATAAATATATGACTTATGAATTATTAACATATTTTTAAAATATCACAGGCACATCCATATAACATTCAGACCTATGGTAGTAATTATTAATAATAATTAAATTCAGTCATCTTTTATATTTTGCCAAATTTTAGTCATAAAAAACATACATGTTTTTGATACTATGGTTTGAAGATACATTTTCTAAGGGAGAGAATTAAATCCAGAGCTTTAACTATTTTTGTTTGATTTATAACTTTTAAATATTTAGGTATAAGATATGTGGGCCTTCAGTTGCGCTCTTGCCCTGAGTCCTGCAAATGTGATACCTTAGGACCATAGATTAATCTCTGGAGGGCTCAGTCTGCTTATTTATAATCTGGAGACCGTGATCTTTGGTGGCTGTGGTGATAACTGATATGCATATCATATCACTTTGTAAATCCCAAGGCACCATTCCCATATTTATTGTTGTCTAGTATCACTAACTGTCTTAAAACACTTTTTAAAATGTTGAATGAAAATCTATTCCCACATAATATAGAATAACAGAATCTTCAAGTTGAAAGAACCTTACAGATAGTATAGACCACTTCTCTTTTCTTCCCTCTGCACTTTTGGAGACGGCCCATTTTATTCTTTGATAGCTCAGTTTTTAGAGAGTTGAAATGTACCCCTCTTTCCATCTTTGTAATCTGCCCTTATCAGCGGCATCATTACTGCTATACCTTTTTCTTGAATGTTACTTCTCTCCTGCCTTGAAAATTGAAATAATTTTCAAAGACATAATAAATTGCAGTTTAAAGATACTTCTACCTCTTATGAGTCTTATTCCCTTTAAAAACCATTTATCAGGGCACCATATCTCTATTTTCCTTGACATTAAAATTTCCCCCCAAATATACATATCCACGTGCTCCTCTCTTCAATGTCACCAATTCCAGGTTGACACGATCATTTCTCTCCTGCCTTATTTCTAAGCTATTAGTTTATTTTTCTCACTGGTCAGAGTTAAACCCAGAATAACAACTTTCCTCTTTGCTCTTCCTCCTTCAGTGCAACCATGTTCATCAGCAAGACAAGCTGAAGGTGTATCAGATCCTGTACCTTTAACATAATTGTATCACTTCTTTTGTTGATGAAGATTGTGCATATATAAGCAGCCTATGTGAGGTACTGAAATGCTGCATTAATTTTCATTTCGTATAACTGAAATCATCCGTATTCCAATCTAGCAGATGTCCTGAGCTATGAGAATTGAATGTAGTAGGAGTAATGGTGGGAGCCCTATGATAAGTTAGAGAGAATTCTAAATATTTGTTTTAGTAAAATTCCTGCCCAAACCTTGAAACACTGTTCGCCCCTCCCCACTACAGAACATTGTGTCCAAACATTTACATTAAATAAAGAAAAGTACAATTGTATTGTAGAGTTGACAGTGTGTGTATATAACATTAACTGCGTGGGGTACCATGGCAGTAGTTTAGAGTGAAGTTACGGAGGTTCACATCCTCCTCCTGCTGCCTTCCTTCCACATTATCAAGTGATAGATCATTTGAAGTCAAAGGTAAACCCTGTTGAGTTTCTATATTCAACTTAGGTTGTACCAGAATTAATTATACCTTCTGCTACTTTGCAAAGGATTGTCACCAATAAATTCTAATAAATAGGAGTAGAAAGATTTTATTCATACTATTCCAAAAAAATTAGAACATAGTAGTGTTATTTAGTAATGCAGATGTTATATTATTGTGTTGCTTATATGAAAATAGATATGACATGGAGAGGTGTATCAAATGAGTAGGAGAGAGATTTGAGCTGGGCTACTGTTTTGATTATGCATATTTATTCATAATACAAAGGTCGCTCTATGGAACCTCTTCTCCTAAGATATTTTTGGAAGCCATATTCTATTTTTTTTAAATATTTAGATATGTCAGTACTATCCTGTACTATATTTATGAATACGTTATTTAAATTGTACCTTAATTGGTTTAGTCTCCAGAATTGTAAGACATGATGCTAATACCTGGTGTTGTCCAAGTGAGCAGGGGAGATAATGGTGTGGTGCTGTTGGTTGGTTGCTGGGGAATGAGCCTGCTGTACATGGTCTGAAAACAGTAATTGCAATGTGACTCTGATTTCTTGTTTTGAGCATAATGTTGTTTTACCAGTAGATCACCTCATTTTCTATTATGATTACTCTGTCAGGACCATATCCGCATGAACATATTTTATTTTATGTACTTGATGGCAGTATGCCAAAAGAAGATCTATGTTAACCAACTGATTAAAGAATTAAAACTATTAGATGACCCCTATGCACACATGTGCACACACACACACATGCCATTCTTCACTCTCTTTTCTCGTGTGTGTGTGTGTGTGTGTGTGTGTGTGTGTGTGTGTGTGTGTGTTTCTTGCTTGGAACATTAATCACATTGTGGTCAAAATGATTTAAGGAGTACTTTCAATTATCAGTATCATGACTCAGTATTATGACTGTTTCTTCAGTGGAATAGTCACACTCAAATATTTCACGTCTTTCAAAAAGAAAGATAAAGAGTAATAAATTATTATGGATGGAGAAGTTAGTATCTTCTAAGTTAGTATCCTATGTGGGGCAGATTAGAAGGATCAGGAAAAAGAAGGGGACACCTGTAGTAACTTTACAAATAATTTTCAACTTGGCACAATAATTACATCCATCTTCAAAACTGGTACAGGTCCTACACCCTTCCACAAGGCCTTATAACCTTATACTCAAAACTCATTCCCACTTCACATTACTCCTCATCTCATCAAGCACAGAAGATAACACATTAATTTCAAGTTTTTCTAGTTATATCTCACTTGATTCTAACATGCTAATTCTTCCAAGCCTGCACCATCTAGTCCTCCAATGTAGTCTCTGCTGATTTTTCTGTGTCCATAATACCCAACGACTATCACATTTCATACAGTGGCAGCTCTCCCTCCCATGTGTCTGTTTTATGATTGGTTATACCTAGCAACAAGGACAACTTAAAGCATTTTATTTTTGTGCCAAAAGTACACATTTGTTTTTATTTCCACTCCCCACCGTCTTTAAGCTAAGTAGATAAGAAGAGGGATGAACCTAGCTGAAAGACACACTCCGCAATTTCAACCCTCTGATGGTTCCTATAACCAGTCAAAACAATGCAAAGGGATTAAGGGCCTTTCCTGCCATCTCCAGATTCTCTTAAGACTGTAGTTCTTCTTCCTGTGGGCAGGGGTAAGGTAGCATTTCTCCTTGTGGGTCCCCAGGATTGAAGTTGTCAAGCCCATGATTACCACTTTGCCAAGATGCCCTGAAGAGGAGGTGCAGCATCTTCCTTTTCATGAAGTTTTTGAGGGTGTATCTGTGATTTTTACAAGTTACTCAGATGAGCCCAGGTGGTTCACTTCTTTGACAATTGAACCACTCTAATTAAAAATTCAAGGTCACCCTTGCATCATTAGAAAGATCTGATAGAAAATTTGAAATTTCTACAATTAAATCCTCAATTAATTTAGTGGGATGGTAGCCACCATCCAAAGGGATCTCATTATATAGTTAATAAAAGCCAAGAGCATGGAAAAAAGCCAAGGCCAAAGAGATTTTCCAGGATTTATTCCGGCTATACTTTTGCTACTTCAGGTCCCAAATCCCATCTTCTCCCTGGCACCCACACTGACCATTCCAACTTGCCCACTTTAGGCTTTAAAAGCATGTCTTACATACTACATGTATTCCTAGTTACTTAAATGATTTCTGATGTATCTTTGCCTTTTTCTCTTACTTAGGATGTAAGCAACTTGAATGAAAGAGATTATTATGATTCTTTGTATTCTACAAAGTCACCTAAACTATGATTTAGCAAATACTGAACCACAGTTCCTAAGGGAAAGTGATTAGAAGTGTTAAGTGATTTGCTGGAGGTCACCATTAATAAATGCCAGAGTTGTGATTCGAACCCTATCCATTGGCCCCAGAACTGGAGCATCTTTCATCACACTGCATTGCCTCCTACTGTCTCCGTTCCCTGGTCGTTTCTGTTTGAGAGCTGGGACAAGATGGCAGAACATTGTTTTATTTGATCTCTGCTGGGAAATGCAAGTCGGAGTCTTGAATTTTTCACCACTTTGGGCATGTCCCTGCATGTCTGCAAATTACCCAAAAGCCGGTGAGTATTGATTTGGGGATTACAAATCAATTTTAGCAGTAGGTGAATTTGCAAATGCGGAATCCATGAGTAATGAAGATTGATTGTGTATGTCATATTTTTTTGGATGCCCCAAACACTGAATATAGCCATTTGCTGGTAGTGATTGCTCAATAAAGGTTTGTTCAGGGATGGGTTGGGTGAGTCAGCAGCTCAAGAATCAAAGAACTAGGTTTATTTCTCATCCTTTTGTAGTATACCTCCCAGTGTGTTGAAAGACATATAGTGAAGGAGCTGAGAGAATGGACTTGGGAGACATAAGGGCTGGATTTGAGGCCTAACTCTATGATAACTGTTAACCCCTGTGACATTAGGTCTCAGTTCCCTCATTTGTAAAAGGGGAGATAATAATAGTATTGGTCTTAAGGAGTTGTTATAAGAATAAAATGAGTTAATATTTGAAAAGAACTTAGTGCCTGGTACAAAGTGTTATATAAGCATTTGGTAAAACAAAAAGCAGAGACAAAAACAAAAACAAACCCCAATACCATGTTCTCAATACCTGGCATTACTATAAACTACTTTTACCGTATTGCTAAAAATCTGTGTGAGTTTTCATTTCTCTATCCTTATTGTAGATAACAACATATAAGAGCCTTCTTCATAAAAAGACTGGGAGAGTACAGTGAAATCTATATTGCAAAGTATAAACTTAAAGAAATGCAAAATAGTACTGTGAAAGTCTGGCAGTCTCTAAAACCAGGATGTGGTCTCTGGGGACTGTCCTGGCACTACTCTGAAACTTGTCCTTTGTGGCGTACCCAGTCCATGGACAGGTAGCAATTTTGTTGTGACTTTCTCACACTTAATGTCTTTAAATGAGCTGACAGAGCTCCCTGCTGCACTGCCAGAAATAACTGCTTAGGGTGGAACTGTATACATTTCTTCCCTTTTCCACCAATCAACAGGTTGTAACTTAAGATAGAAATGAGGCCCCTGAGTTCATGCTGGAAATGGGGGGAAAAAAGTAGGAAATGATAGGTTGTCAACTTCACTGAAAAGGTGCAAGGCATCAGAACTGAAAATAAAGACTTTATTGCCTTGCAAAGAAGGCTTGGTAGCATTCAGATATTACCTACATCTGCTTTAATGATTCCATTTAAGCTGTCATTTTCTGCATTTACCTTGCAGCATTCAAAAGCAACTATACTTACATGTTCACAGCCAGTGCATTGCCAGCATTACAAAAGTGGGAAGATGGGGTGGAGGGGGGTAGAAAATGGTATATGATGTATTTCAAAGAACAGTTTCCTTGCAGAAAATTAGCAGTAATTTTGAGGCTACTCTTAAAGTGAAATAAAGTTTCTTTGGTTATAAAAAATGCTGACACTGAACGGAAGAGAAAGTGGTAGGGGGACTAAATTCACTCTCCTGTCCTTTCTCCCTCTACCCTTTTGCTATTTGCTAGACACCTGGTCAAGCACTTCAATGGGAAGGGCAAGGAATCTGGGGACAAGGTCACCTTGGTTTTATTCCCACCATGATCAGTCCTGATTGATAAAGGGACCAAATAATAGTGGTTTTCCTTGAGATTCACTTGGCTGCTTCTGGAATGGGGGTGAGAAGGTCCCAAGATTTTCTCAGTGCTCCTCAGAAGCCCCACAGTGATTGACAATCTAGAAATTCAAATCATGGGGCACCTGGGTGGCTCAGTTGGTTAAGCTTCCAACTTCGGCTCAGGTCATGATCTCACGGTTTGTGAGTTCAAGCCCCGAATCAGGCTCTCTGCTGTCAGCGTGGAACCCGCTTCAGATCCTGTCTCCTTATCTCTCTGCCCGTCCCTGCTCATGCTCTTTCCCTCTCTCAAAGATAAATAAACATTAAAAAAAAAAAAAAAGAAATGCAGATCACCTTGAATATAGCACTTTTGTTATGGCTGGCCAAATATTCTCAGATGCTATAATTTCTTCTCTAAATAGGCTTCATTTTTCAAGTTCCCCCTTAAATCTTACCACCACTGCTTCTGGTGCCATTAACCCCCAGAAGTCTCTTCCTCCTCCTGGTTCCTATGGTTTTGGTTAACTTGACTCTGGGTCTCTACTTTGCGTGCTGAACTATGGCATTTGTTTACCTGTTTCTGTATCTACATTCATTTTCTTAGGTCTGCAGGTAAAATTTAATTTTGTGAATTCAGAGTTACACTTTTTGGGGCCACTCATAACTCCTGCACGGCACATTTTAAAGAGGAGGTATTTCACACAGTAATAGTCTGTTTGCTGATTTTTACTAAAGGTGAATTCCAAATCCACACAGTTTATATGACTATGTCTGTTTACTTTTTGGACTCCTTCTCTTGTCTGTTTTGCCTGTTAGGGGATTCTACCCACATTAAGTTTCCAAGTGGTTTCAAATTCATTATGTTAGTGCTCCAAATAAACTTGAGCTAACAATTCAGATCAAGCAAACTTGGGTTCATAGAAAGAACACTGAGGACTAAGCTGACCTGGCCCATCTGCCCATTGTTTTCCACTGTAAGCCTCTTCAGGACCAGGTAATAGTGAAGCCAACTGTGTGGTCTTCCTTAGTATTGAGAACAGAGAGTGCTCAGGATTATAAAGTGGAACTTCATAAATTTCTTTTTAATAAATGAATGCACTAATGAATTAATAAACAAATTCAGCATTCTTGCCCAATTTGTTTAGTCCCCTTTAGATCTTCTGTGATCATGGGAATAATGCATAGTGTCCTTTTAATTTGGCACATAATTCAACAGATTAATGCTCAGTTATGATAAATCATTTTTAATCTTTTTTTGAAGGAATGAAGACTTTAAAAGAGGAGAAAATTAGGGATTCTGAAATAGATGATAGGGTCAGAAACAGAAGCAGAGAGAGAAAATGTTTATTAATGTTACTGCAAGCAGTATTTTATTTCATGGGAGGTGAGAGAACCCTAAGAAACATGAGCTAGAGTTTAGTTATGAATTTTAATTATTTTTCTTTCTTGACTGAAGGGAAGATATCTTGTCTTAATTTACTTTTTCATTCAAATGCTAAGCACAATGTCTAGAATATGGTAGGTGTTCAGTAGTTATGAAAGGTAGGCCAGGTGGATAGAAGTTGACAGCCTAATGGAGAACATTTTATCTGTGTTTCTGCCTCTCTTTCCAGATACACTTCCACATGGGAGTTAGAAAGAGAAAGGAGTAAATTTTTTACTGCTGCCATTTTTATTCCATATCTCTGCCAGGTCCTGGCTCTAATTCCTTGTGTTTGCAATTCATAAAAGGACTGCATACCTCACTCCACACCACTTTCTCACTTCTCATGAACTCATCTGTCTTGTGGAGAGAATTTGAAGAAATAATTGCCCTGGAAGTGCTAATAATTGAATGAAAATTATTTAGTTTTTCACAAATATTTGGCTTTATCAGAAAACAAATTCTGATACCAAGTATTTCATGCCTAATAGAATTTAAGATAAGATTCACCAAAGGTATTAATAAATAATTTAAAAAATACACATTCATGTATTTTTTTCTGAGGTCCAAATAAGTTTAAAAAGCGTGGCTTGAACACAGTTAAACAGTTTGGACTTCGCAGTTTTATGTCTTTAATATACAAGAGACCATGTGAATCTCCACATTTCTCAAAGTTATTTTCCCCATGGAACTTTGTTTTTTTAATAGAGTGTTTTGAGATGTTAGCATTCTATGCAGAATTCTTTGGAAAAATTTGTAATAAGTCACCTCCCAGAGCTCATTCACAGAGTGAGGGCTATAAGCCTCAATCTGAAAACAAGCTGAAATGGAATAATTTTCTGATTCATTTTTTTCCATTTTGGAATTCACACAGCATTATTCATCTCAAGCTGCAAGAATGTTGAGCAGTACTTTCCCTTCACCAAAACAAGAAAGAATATATTACAGGTGTGTGCAAGAAATTTTGCAGTAAAACCACCTGCCCTGCATAATGACTAGTTTAGTTATTGATAAGGTTAGAGACAATAACTCTCTGAAATCTATTCTGTGACATTTCTCATAAGCGGTATCTTCAAGTTTTTCAGCTGCTTCGAAACCATTAATTAGTGAAGAAGTGTATTCTGAATGCAATAATTTCCTAATAAAACCCACGGGTATCAGACTGAATGGATGCAAGCTGATCAAAATGTTATGTTTCCAATAATCATGGCGGGTTATTTGCTTAGTATTGAAATTTAGACTTTAATTTTCTGCCATGACCAAAAGGAAATTGCAGCCAAATATGGCAGAAACTCAGGAGGCTGTGCTTGCCACAGGTGTTTAATCATCAGGGATGCTCTTGGGGGAAAATAGTATTGATGGCTGGCAGGCCGGTGTCTACAGATGGGGAAAAGCTAGTAGGGGGTGGGAGGAGAGGCAGGTTAGAAGATTATCACAATCTGGACAAGCACCAAAGAAATCTCATCTCTCATTTCACACCTTTGCTATTTGCTGTCAGTCTCTCTGCAGAAAGTGTTATTACCTTGCAGTGCTCGGCAGGGGTCGACGGGCAACCCCAACACTCCCCTTGGCTTCACTGCCTCCTGGATGGACTTCTTCATTAAAGCGCACACCACACTTCTCCTGGTTTAATGGGCATAAATATAGCTACTCAAAAAGGGGAAGCACTTTCCTATCCATGAAGATATTACATCCAAGAGACGAAAGGAAAACCTGCTAATTGAGAATCGCACTTTGGTTTAATTACACAGATGCTAAAATAATGTAACTGAAGCGCCTTAAAAATATAATTATCCACTATGCAATGCTTGAGAGCATGTTTTATGTTTTTGCTTTTAATGCATATGATCAAGAAAGAGCCAACAAAAGAATCGTTCCTGGGTAATTTGGGAAACTGGGACATGTTTGGGTTTGAAAGATGTTTCAGAAAGTATCTTGCTTTTGGAAGGAATCATCAAAGGTATTTTGTGAGTAACTACACATAAAAGTCTTCTTCTTTACCTGGATGTTCTTCAAAGGCACCTGGGATTAAAATAAATAATAGATTTTAGGGTAGGCTTGAAATTGTATACAATTATCTTCTCCAGTATAGTAAAGAGTAAGGACTGCTATACATTTGGAAAGACATACTGTGTTTGTGGTGTAATTTGAAGAAGATCTAGAAAGCGCTTCTGACTGGCCGATATTCTTTTCACCTTTCATTCCCCAACCTTAAGCCCCATCCTGTTGAAGTTATTATTAATACAGTGGTTAGTTACTATATATTTTTTCAAAATATTTGCATAGAATGCTAATATCTCAAAACACTGGTAAACATAAACCCGAGTATTGTTTTCTATTGGCTAGTTTGTGTTTTTATGTATGGTACTTTGTGTTTTGATGTTTATTTTCCTTGTAGATGTTGTCTATTTCTATAGGTAGTGTTTGCCATGGGTTATAGTAAACACTGCCTGATTGATGCTAACATTGTGCATTTATGATTAACATGGTGGGCAATGTGGACTATTGCTATCCTTCTAAGACAGAAATGTGTAGTAAGTTAGGGATAAAGTGTACTTCCATATAGCAATCTAGAAATGGTACTAAAATCATTTAGTAGACCTAATTCGAGCCTTCAGGAGGTCAGAAACTTGTAGACACTGGCAAGAGATGGGTGTAGCCCTGAGAGGGGGAGGAAGGAAGCAGGAGATGGACTACATGGAGCTTCTAAGGCCAGTATGAGGAGGGGAACTGTGAGTGACATGGTGCATCTATAAGCCATCTTGGTTAACCTCTTGATAAATAGGCTGCAGAGGTGGGAATGTGACAGAGAGGGAATGGAGCCTGGGCTGCGTTTAAGCTGAGGGAGGTGTTGATTTTTCCCTCCACCCATGAAGCCAGAGAGCTATGAAGGAGCGCAGGGGTTGAAAGCTCAGGCTCTGGAGTCTGAATGCCTGGACCCTAATCCTGTCTCCATCTGTCACTAGCTGCAGAGCCTTGGGGAAGTGACCCATGTGTTTAATCCTGAGTTTTTTCCTTTGTAAAATAAAGTTAAAGTACCCACTGAGTTGAGGTGATGTGATAATTAAATGAAATAAACCAAATGACACACTTAAAAGAGCACCTCGCCTATTGTGAACAACTCAAAAAATTAGCTGGCATCAGTTCTCCAGAGCTGCTTTGCCAAACCATGTATACATTTCAAACACTCTATGTGTGAACACTCAGAAGGTGGTCTGTAGCTCTCAGAACCTTGGAGAAGAAAGAAAAATTCCTCAAAGTTTGAGGAATCTTGGATTTTAATCCAGTGTCAAGCCAGGCTGCTCCATTCTTGCTCTACTAGAAGAAGCAGAGCATCACAGCTAAGAAATGGAACTAGAGCTGTACCGGACATCTCGCAGGTTGGATAGTCACAGATGTGTTTACATTTACATCTAGATGCTACATGGCTCATTACTTCAGGGTGAGAGGCCACTGCATACATGTGCATCTGCTAATGAATCTGGACCTGTCCCAGCAGACTGCCTAGACAGTGCATTTTTTTGGATGATGTGTTTTTGAGTGGAGTAAGGAAAGAAGAAAGAGAGGTATTTTATTAATCGCCAAACATCTTGAATAGTCAGTGTTTCTAGTCAACATTCCCTAATTTTTGTATTGATAGAGTTGTAATAATGGCCAACGTTTATAGAATGCTTTATATGTATTACATTTAGTGTAAAAAAAAACCCCACCAGAAACGTTAATGGCATCTTTTTAAAGGTGTATTTGTAAGCTCATGTTAATAATGCTATTCATTATTTTGACACTGTTTGATATAGGAGTTTCTTGACAAAGTTTTCTTACAAAGGTTGGTTTGTGCCCTTCAGGTCTTTAATCACATGAGAACTCACTGTAAAGAGGGAGGTATAATAGTGTAAAGAAATTTGGGAGTTAAATGGACCCAGGTTGAATCTTAGGTCCCCTACTTATTAGCTGTGTGGCCTTGCACAAGTTAGGCTCTCTGAGTCTCAGTTTCTCATTTATGGTATAGAAATATTAATATATACCTTTGGGTCTTTGTAAGAGTTAGAACTAATACATGTAAAATACTTAGAATATGGCAGGCACTAAAGGAAAAAAATTAGCCATTTGGTAGGTTGAATTTTGATCCATTAGTATAGTAGCCCTCACACCAGACACTAAGAATACCTGCTAAGTCCTACCCATATGGTCCCTGCATCCCAACAGGTACTTTCTAGCAGCAGACACAGAATTGTAAACAAGTAAGGGAACCAAGTTTATCCGTGTTGATTCTGACTTCACAATCTGTCTCAGACCTGTTTGCTTCTCTCTTCTTCCACTGTCCCATCCAAGGCCAGGTCACCCTCACCTCACATCTCAGCTTCTCTCATAGTCTCCCAGCTGGTCTCCAACTTAATACTTCAGTTCTTTCCAGTATGTTCCCCACCAGTGGTCAGATTGTCCCTTTTAAATTTAAATCAGACTTCGTCATATTCTTGCTGAAGACCTGTCTTCAGGTGCCTGTTAATCTTGGAGATCCAGATTCTATTGGGAGGTACTTCCCTGCACTGAATGTTACTTTTTTTCATCTGTAAAATAAGTAAATAGGTGCAAGTAATCTCCAAGGATGCTCGCTTCCTAGATTTTAGAATTCCACTCTGAATTTTTCCAGTATTAGTTAACCTGCCAGAGCTAAAAGTACCAGATTCTTATTAGTGTGATTAATTCTAGCTTCTGTAACTACCACCTTCATTCCTTAGAGGCTTAACTAGTGGTGTGGTAGCAAAATTTAATAACTATTCAAACACAAGGGAGGAAAAAAAAACTTGATTTGTAGCATTTGCTATTTTCATGGGGTAAATACTCCCACCATGGCTGATGTTAAGATTTAAGTTAACAATGTTATGTCATTCATTATGTATGGAGTTGGAAAGAGATGCTATTGGCTCTTCTGAGCTGGTATGAGCTTTCTCCAACACTCTGTTGGGTTTAAGTCAGTATTCTCACTTTTGAGTCAATTCAGTGTGATCAGTGGGATGCACTGTGAGGCTGTGCTGCTCACAATCTTTTGAGGGTCCCTGTTGATGGAGGCTCCTCTGTGTTCGCTATGTTGCTCCTTAAGTGATGTAGGGTGTTGACTAGTGGCTGTAGGGCAAAGGTTAAGAGAGAGAGGGTCGTGGCACCTTTGGCTACCAAACCTAGAAGTGGCAACAATACTTCTCTCATTTTCTTTTGACTAGATTCAGTCACATAACCACACAACTGTAGGGGAGACTGGGAAATGTAGTCTTGCTGTGTGCCTAGAAGTAAATATATAGCATTGTCAGTGACAGAATGTGGCTTCTGGTAACCAGCCTGCTCACATGTCTTATTTCTTTCCTACACTGAAATATAGCTTTGTCTTAAGAGGTAGGCTGTCCAAGATGAATGCAGTGCCAGCCTACTGTATCTTCCACAATGAAGTACCACAAACTGGGTTGCCTTAAATAAGAGATATTTTTCTTATAGTTCTGGAGGTCAGAAGTCCAAAATCAAGTTTTTGGTAGGACTGTGCTCCCTCTGAAGGTTTTAGGGAAGAATACTTTCTTGCCTTTTCCAGCTTCTGGTGGTGGTTGATAATCCTTAACATCACCTAGCTTATAGATGCATCGCTTGAACCTCTGCCACCATCTGTACATGTCTTCTCCTCTGTGTCTGCATCTCTATATCTGTGTCCAAATACCTCTCTCTTATAAGGGCACCAGTAATTGGATTAGTGCCTACCCTACTCTAATGGACCTTACTTTAATTTGATTACACCTACAAAGGCTGTATTTTGAGAAAGTTTACATTTACAGGGATTGGCAGTTAGGACTTGAACGTATAGTTTTAAGGGACATAATTCAACCTGTAACATTGACGGAACTTCCCCCCAGAAGAGTTGGCCTCTTGCAAACCTTTGTCTACCTAATGCAATCAATCTTGATAAGTTCCAAGACCTGGAACCTAGAACTATAATCACCCCAAAGGAGGGAGTAGAATTTCTTTAACTGTAAAAGTCAGGCCAGCAGAAAAGTGCTGGGGACAAGTTTCTGCCATGTCATTCTACAATTGTTTACTGTCCTCTGACCATGTTGGGGGAAGATCTTGTGTTTTCTGGTGTCTGGTTTATCATTCTGCCAAATATCTGTGCTCTGTCTTACAATGAATGGTCTACAGGGGTCCTGCACACCTACTACTGACTGTCTCTGGGAGCTTTTGCCAATCAGTACTGTTTGAGGGTGCAGCTGTGGGAGCTGCTTGGGCATGTGTCCTGTTTGCATGACCCATCATCTTAAAAGAAGCAACTCAAAATCCTGTTCACTTACTGCAGCCAGAACTGACTGCCCACTTATGCCATTGAGCATTGATATGGCTCTTTTTTGGCTGTGCAAGAGAAGAAACAAATATCCGTGTACTTCCCACATTAAATCAATATACAGTGGTTGGGTAAGGACAGGGTTATGGTAATTAAAACTCCCATTTGGAAAAAGAAGAGATAGAAAACATATAGATATCATTGGTCCGTAGTAAATTGAAATGTAGGTCAAGTGTTGTGAAGTTTTCTGCCTTGGCAGTGGGGAGATTCCTGAGGAGACTAATTCATCCTCTGGGAGTATTTCCTTTTATCTCCTTGGCTACTGTACCAGTCCATGGAGAAAGGGCTTCTTTCTGTTCACTGTCCTCCCTGCAACATTTGGGGTCGTCAGAGTTCTTCAGAGAAGCAATAGGATGTAACGGAGATTTATTATCAGGGATGGGCTGAGGGATGCAGCTATGAAGCTGAGAAGTCCTATGATCTGATGCTCTCTTCAACCTGGAAGTCCAGAAAAGCTGTGGTGTATTTCAGTCAGGATCTATACGCCTGAGAACCAGGAGTGTTGATGACATAAAGTCCATTTTGAGGGGTGATATGTCCCCAGCCCACACAATAAGGCAGAAAACAGAGGACAGATTCCTCCTGGTTCAGTCTTTGTGTTCTATTTAGGTCCTCAACAGATTGGATGATGCTAACCCATCCTGGGGAGGGAGATCAACTTTACTGAGTCCTCCAATTCAAATGCTAATCTCTTCCAGAAACACCCTCACGGACACACCCAGAAATCCTGTGTAACCATATCTGGTCATTTCCTGATTCAAACTGACAGATAAAATTAACTATTACTGTAGGCATTGGGATGTGTACCCTTCTTGGGGCTGTGCCATTTTCAGAAGGCTGAGGTCACAAGGATTTTTTTTTTTTTAAATCCTGAGTGGTCAAGGCTTGTATTAGTTTGTTTATGGTTTCTCCAGAAACATACTTCCCTTGAAAACTAAGAGGGTGCTGATCTGTTTGCTTAAAGTCAGTCTCACATGCTAGTAACTGAGGCACCCAAGTTTCTTTCCCTGGAAAGTGTCCAAATCTGCATTATTTATTTGCTTCCTCTCAGTCACGTTTTCTTCTTTCAGCTTAATGGCAGCTACCTTGAGGCTATTGGGTTATCTTTAATTTGATTTTTTTTCCCAGAAAGCTGGCTCCTAGTGGGGCTCTGTTGCTCAAAGCCTTATTTGATCTTTTTTTCCTACTCCTTGGAGCCCACGAAACAGTCAATATTTGTAATCCAAGGTCCCATATTACTGGACTCTCTCTATTCCCTTTTATTTTTTTACAAGCTGATCAATTTTCTCTTGAACTTATCACTTTATTATAATTTCTAACCAAATTCAGCATTAATTGTAAACATATACTAACACCCTACTCTCCTTCCAACCACTTTACCTAGAGCAACAGGCTCAGTAGGTAGGAAGTCTTCCTGTCAGGTTATTGCCTGTATTGCCTTTGCATAATGTGAATCACCATCTTTCCAGCCTCTGATATCTTCCCTGTTATTTGCCACCTGACTTCTAAGTCAGTGCCATGCATTTTTGGTCTTTGTTATAATAGATCTCCATTTCAAATTATCCATTTCCATACCAGGGTAACTAATACTACCTGTTGTAAGAGAAAAAACAAAGCAACAACTCTTCAATTCTCAGTGGATTAACACATTAAACATTTATAATTTACTCTGATTGGCAGGGGAAGGTGGGGTATGGGGCTCTGCTCCATGTGGTCAGTCAGGAACTCAAGATCCTTCCATCTTTAGTCACTGCCATCTTCAGCATGTAGCATCCAACCTCACCACTGAAGCTTACTCAGTTTGTAAGTCACCAGTTTTCCTTACATTCTTCTGGCTCCACTGAGACACAGAAAGTTGGGAAATGCAGTTTTGCTATGTATCCAGAAAAAGGAAATGCACTGGTGAACATCTACAATGGTGTCTGCCAGTGATCTGGTTGTTTATTTCATTTTTTAAAAACTAGTTTTTCCCTAGGTCATTTCTGAAGAAGGCAGCATTAGAAAATGAGGAGAGTGAGAAGTATTGACTGGATAAAAGCCTAAATCGGAATGACCCCCAATTCAATACAGCTAGCATTTATTGGGTGTTTACTATGTTCCTAACTCATCTGGGTAGCTTTGATTTCACTGAGTCACTTCTAGTACAATATCTCTAAATGTCAGCTAGAAACTAAACATGCATGGCACCTCATGATTGTGCCACTTGGTGTTCTGTTGGTTTTGGGTGTAGAAATAAATCTTACAAGGTGTTAGGATAATTTTGTTTTAATCACAAGAGAAGTTTCTCCATAGGTTCTTTATTCTCCAGTTCATTTGGCTCTTAACCTAAAATGTGAAAGAAAGGACAAATATTATTGATAAAGTAAATCCCTTTTAGGTTTAGTTGTATCTGTTTCTTGCCCTGCAACATAGCCACATAATGTCCAGGTATTGGGGCATTATGATAACCAGATACTCACTGGTTGAAGCTGTGCTGAATAATGCATTAGCACAGCGTTATGCTATACCCTCCCCATTCTCATTGAGTGAAGTGCTTTGTTTTTAAAAACCTCCTTTGGGAGGCTTCACAAACAACTGCGGTTTAGCTCATAGATTCCAAAGATGATAGACAGAGGCCTTTTCCTGCAGGTATAGATGGCTTACCTTCTGATGGTGGAAATCTGATTATTGCACCCTCCCTGCAAATGACCCTGTCCAAAATCAAACAGAAATCTGGGATATTCAAAACCAAGTGAGAAAAGACTGAGAGTCTAGCAAAATTCAAATTAATGCTGACCTCCACTAGCAGAATACATAAAACGGCATACTTATTAAGAGGTGCAATTGAGCCATTTGGGGTTGAGAACTTTGTGTTGCTGAATTTGAAAGAAAGAAAGAAAGAAAAAAAGCAAACCGAGGCAGCTGCCCTAGTTTCTAGTTGGACACGAGAGTATTTACTCAGCACAGAACCAGTCGGAGCTAATGGTTCTGAGTGCCTCTAATGGGCCTTGGGGTTGGGCAGAGCCAATTTTGGCAAAAGCAGAGAGGTATGCCCGTTTGAGAGTGGGCATATCTCCTCAGATGGGACTTACACTACCTTCTCTCTCCCCCCACCCCCTCTCCTCCGGAGATTTCAGATCCTCCCTGCCGAGTGTGTGTGCACGCTTCCAAAGCTCAAGAGTTTGGATCAATACCTCAAAGTTTGGAAGTTTATGAAATCTTCCAAATTGGAATGAAAACATCTCCCCGGGTATTCTGCAGTGCTAGTAATTGGAAATGAAACATCTGAGTGAAGGCAAAGCATTCCCCAGACCTTCATCTTATTTCCACTCAGATGTAATCCAAAATTAACACTTGCTCCAGACACCCAGCCTATTAGCACCCGGAACGATTCCTCAGCTTCAACAAGAAGGGCAGAGGCTGGGGGCCTGAGTGCGTGGCGAGGGGCTCCCCCACTTGGAATTCCACCCTGGTAACCCAACAAGAGACACGCATTACCATTTAATTATAACGATGGAGCAGATGTGATAACAAGGTTGTCTTCTCTGGCTCTGCTCCTGATGTCACCACAAGGGTTTCCAGTTGTTGCTCTTTCTCATTTTGCGCTTCCTCATTAATCTCAGCTTCTCCAGCTGCCTCCTGCTCTCCTCCCTGACATGTCTGGTCGGCCTTTGTGCCAGGCGATCACAGCCTTTCAGAGAAGTGGCTGCGTGGGGCTGGGTCTTTGCTTAGTTTGCTTCCAGCCATCTGTGCCTTCCTGCAGGCCACCTCATGCTCCTCTCGAAGCCCTGTGACTTCATCTTCACCAAATTATTGCATTTAAGAAAAGATATTTCACACCCAAATGATTCCTTTGTGGTGTCCATAAAAGGCCATTTTCTTTGTATTCTGTGACTGTTATTTGGAATTTTCTCCTCATTACGTTCCTGACTGCCTCAAAGCTCCCTCCTCACTCTTTTGTCTGTTTTCCTAAATCCCAACTTGAATATAGTTATAATCATTTAATTTTCCTCAAAGTTTGAGCTTACCAGACCCCAAATCAGGAACAAATGAATGGATTCATTAGTCTGACATAGCCTAGGATTCTGTATCTCTTCCTTTGAGAGTGAAATCTGAGGGTGAGGTGGATTTTGGCCAAGTTTTATATAAATCTTTCACAAAATTAATTGTGTTTGAGAGTTTGCACACAACTGGGCATATGTATATTTTCCAGTTTGGAGTTTTCTAGCCCTTGTGGGACAGGCAGGTGGTGAGTTCCTGTAGCAGGTATGACATAATAGGATATATATAAGCTCTTTCTTGAGAGAAAACATATCTTTTTCTTTCCAGCACTTGACATATGATAACCAGTTCTACAGTGAATAATAATAAACTTCTACATTTTTTTTGATCGGTTAGTATACTCCCGGTACTGGGCTAAGCTTTTTATATAGAGAATCTCATGACAGCTCTCTAAAGCAGGGGCTCTTACACCATCCCCATCTTACAGATGTGAAAACTGAGGCACTGGAGAGTTAAGACTTGCCAAAGTTATATAAAAGGTTTCATTGGAGGCTGGTTGGCAACCCAGGCAAGGTTATTTCGTGGCCTGATATCTTATCATTACACATTTTTTTTTCTGAAACAGCAAAATAACTGTCTATGAAGCTTATAGTTTAAACATGGAAGCAGTGCTCAAGCACAGTAGCTGAGAATTCTGCATGTTATGTAGGTGGTCATAAGGATCCAGAGACCCAAATGGATATATTTGCCAGTCTCTTAGAGGAGAATATATGGAGGGGAGAGAGTACTGCAGGTGGGGTGACACCTGATGTAAGCACAGGGAAGGGCATTTGATCACAGAAGATAGAAATGGGATTGCCATATCTGTGCCTAGCTGCAGCTCTGAGCAGGGAGTCAGGCTCCTGGACCTTCCTGAAGACATGTTAAAGCAATGGAGAGGGCTACAGATCTGAGGACTAGATTATTATTTAGAGGCTTTATTATTGCTGCCCATTGCATAGACCAGTAGCCTGACTTGTGCTGTATGTACAGTTATAACGAAGTCAGAATGCATTGACATCTCTCATCCACAGGTGGCAAACCAAGGAGAGGAGCTGGAAGTCCTTGGCATTCACAGGTGAGCTTTGCTTCCTCATCCTCTGCTTGCTCTTTAAGCTGTGGAGTTGCAGTTTTACCCAGCAGGCAGACAGGGCTGCAACATTGCTGATCTGATTCTAGCTGTCTTCCCGATTGATCCTAACTGGATCAATACAGAATGCTCATATCAGAGGTCATTCTTGAAAACTGCAGGTATAGGTCAAATAAAAGAGCCATTATGACACATAAAAATGGGAGAATTTACAGATTTTTAGAAATAATTACATCATCGCTGAGCTGAAAAATATGAAGAATTTCAAGGAGTGAAATATATTTAGAGATACATAAACCCTTAGATAGTTAATTCCAGTCCCTAGAGAATGTTATCCAAAGATGCAATCAATTTGCTGATTATAAAATCATGGTCAGGTGTAATGTTGTTCTTGAGTTTGGGCCCCAGGTAACTAAGTATGTATCCGTGATTACATATCCAGGGAGGTGTATGGTTCCAGGACTATCCATGGAGAGATGTGGGGGAGAGCCAGAAACAAAACCACTTAACCCGTTTCAAGTTTATTGTTGTTCCGGTGGTGTGGCTCTTGGTAATTTACGAGACTGTCTGTGGGGTTCAGGAGCTCTTGAGACCTCCCGTCTAATAAAATAGCCATGTCGTTTTTCCTGAGTGAAGGGACCGACATATATCAAGAAGTGCAATTTGTTTGATATCCTTTTGTACAGGAAAAGGAAAGGTTGTGGCATTTGTAGGTTAGTAAAAAGAGGGAAGAAGTTAAGGTATATAGGTATGTTGAGAAAGACTTTGCAGTTGAAAGTACATAAAGGTCCTTTTGTATTTAACATCTTGGGGGCATACTAAAGTTTCAAGTTGGAGCTGTCAGTTTTAAAGTCTTAAATGTAGCCCACTGCATATTCCTTCAGATTTTACAGATACCAAAACAGCTCTTTCTTTCAAATAATTGGTTAAGCCACCCCTTACCTGAAGAAGCAAGCCACTCTGCTTTTCCTATTTGCAATAAAAACTAAAATCCTGATGATGAAAGAAGACATTCTGACAAGTCTTTGTTTCCAGTGAGTTGTCCTTCTATAATGGAATTCCTCAAAGAGGGATTTTGTAATTACATCTGTATATAGCTGTATATATATTTGGGTCATTTGACTCAAAGACTGTGTCACTGAATGAACAATCTGACTCACCACACGGCTATCCCAGGAAGTAAAGACCCAGTAAATCTCTTATTTAATTTATAAAATTATGATTTTTGCTGACAAAAAAAATAAGCCTGTGTTACATAAATTAATGACACAAATATTGGATTATCTATGACCCTAGGCCACAGGTAGGCCTGGAAAATTTGATACAGGCCATAAAACTAGAAGTATGTCTTTATGCTCATGGAGTATGTGTGTGTGCATGTGTGCACATGCGTGTATATGTGAGTACATGAATGAGATAGTGAGATCATAAGGCTGAAGACTCGGGATGGTACTGGTGGCATTGGGGCCGTCAGTTGGCATAGAGGATTCTAATTAGGAAAGCTGAGATTTTCTGACTAAAAAACTAGGAGTTTTTATCGGCAGGACATGAATGTGCAAATGAATATATTGAACCATAGGCTTTTGTAACAGCGTATTGATGACAGTGGTGTCATGCATTCAGCACACACCTTTTCATGGCAGGGTATAGTATAGCTTCTTTCTGCCAAAGGTATTTTTTTATCTGGCTAGAGCTTCTCTCAAAAGTGCTGAGAGTTCAACTAATGCACAATTCAGAGTAGAGAGATCTGGTTTTAAAGCTTGGATCTTTTCTGGTAGAAATCATTTAGTTCGTTCCTTCCTGGGGTCTCTGCTAATAGCATTGTTGAGTCACTGGGGAGTGGTTATGGGAGGGGCCCAATTGCATTCCTCTTGGGGGTCCCTAAGAATGGGTACTGCTGGCATTGGGCAGAGTACTAGCCAGTAACTTACATGAAGCTCAGGCAATTTTGCAATAATTCTTCCAACTGTCTGACTCAATAGCAGCCTTTGGAAGGGTATTTTTTATCTATGACAGTTGCAGCTTTCAATCCTAGATTGGATTTCTCCCTGTCCTCCCAGAAGATGTTTTAGTGATGTACCAGCTTTAGCATATGATTGGTAAGGCCTTGAAATAAATCCCCAGCTAAAAGAGAGGCATGGTGGGGTAGGGTGGAAAAGGGCGTTCAAATTCACTAGTAAATCTAATATCCTGCTAACACCATTTTTAAGAAAGGAGGGACTTGTTCATTTCTGTATCCTTTCTAAGTTTCTTAACTCTCTTCTCTTGTTATTCTCATTGTTCTGTAGAATGAATTAATCAGATCAGCTGTCACTATTCTGAAATTTGTGATGTCTTATTACTGCCAAAGAATTGATTTTTACATCTGACGTGGTACATGGGACCACTCAGTGACATGGTCTTCATGGGGTCTGAGTGTCCTCTGTCCTCACTGGTACTAACTTGCTGTGGCCTTGGACAAATACCTTTCTGCCAGGGCCTTTGTTCACTTTATCCTGAAAACAAAACGAAGCAGAACTGGTTTTGTTCCTAAGCCACCTACCAGGTAGAAAGGAGATCGATAAGTCAAACTTGGAGAATAATGAATGGATGAGAAGACACAGAGCAAGAAAATTACACTCAAGGCAATGATCAGTGATTGGAACGTCACAAAGAAAAGCTAAAGGAGAGGCAGAATAGGAAGCGCTGGGGAGATGGAGAAGTAAACAGAAGATACATTGAGACAAAGGAGGAAGAGAACAAATTGGCATAAAGAAGGATGGGCGCAAGAATTGCCGAAAGGAACGAAAAGCTAAAGTTTCTTCAGAAGGAGCTTTTGAAACCTGGGGCCACTGGATCTCTCTGGGGCACAAATTGGCAGTGTGGCCAATGTGCCATACACAGACAGCGCCACTTCTCGTGCCTGGATTCTGCAGGGTGATATGCGAGTGAATATTTTCAGGCCAATTCTGCCTTTTAAAGGTGTCTTTTCATGGCCTCCTGGAATGTCTGATATTCTGAACAGGTATTAGATAAGGGCAGGCACAGTGTCTCCTGAAGAGTCCACAAAAATCCACAGTATTTATCTGAGAATCCACATAATTTTCCCATTAACATTCTGGTGCAGCTCCAGTAATAAGTCTGGCACAGTGAGGATGGAGGGCCATTGGGCGATGTGCTCTGCCTTTGCAGAGTTATAGTCAGGGGAAAGCAAACCTAGACATAGGGCAAAGGTGGTAGAGGTGTGTGTGTGTGTGTGTGTGTGTGTGTGTGTGCGCGCGCGTGCGCGCACATACATAAGTGCATTTTTAATTTGGTGGCTTAAAAACTAAAGAGACAGTTATGGACTTGAGAAATCAGAGCCATCTTCAGAGAGGACATGGGACATGACAAGAATATGGACAATTGGAATAAATGGCAAGCCATGAGGTAAAGCATTCCTGCTGGTAAGAAAGATGAGGACACCTCCAAAGGCATGGAAAGTCATGGCACGTACAGGTGACAATTAAGAAACTCTGCTTATATTGGAGTACAGTAAACAGGTTCTGGTGGGGAAAGGACTTAAATATCAGGATAAAATGTGGTATCCTAAGCACACAGGATAAAATTAGCCTATGATTTGATAGTAGGTTAATAGCTATAGAGCCTGTATTTTCTCTCTTAATACAGTTTGTTTTTGCATTTGACAGTTTTTAATTCACTTTTAGCTATAGAAAAAAAGTCAGTTTTTCAGATGGATAGATAACAATTATATCGATCTTGAGATCTGTAGGTGATGGCTACTGATACTCCAAATTGTGAATTTCTTAGATTTAGTGAATTATATTGTATCACTGTAGACTGTATTCAGATGCAAATAATACAAACCTGATTACAGATTCTTATTATGCAAACAGGGTTGTATTTTTCTCACATAACAAAGAATCTAGAGGTGTAAGCAGTTACCGGGTTGAGTCTGTGGTTTAGTGATGTCAGGGCTGGATTCTCTGTGAGTCTCCTGGCTTTTTCCTTACTGTCTTGAGATGGCTCTAGCCATTGCTTGCACAACCAAGACAGGAAGAAATGAGAAAATAGAAGGCCTAAATTGGGTTGTACAGACTCTCTTAGTCAAAGAGAAAGCTGAGAAAGGTATTTCTTGGCTTTGCAGGCAATTCAGTGAGGTTCAGAAATGAAAAAGAGAGATGGGAATAGTTTCTCTTACAAATACCTACCATGTTCATCCGGGTATTTATCTAGTGATTAAAAGATTTATTTTGTCTTTTAAATATGACAACACCTGCACAAACAAAGCCTATGGTGGCTTTCAGTGTCCAGATATTAATATTATGTAGCAATCAACTGGATTTTTCAACTTTCATTTAAGATTTATCATTTCAAGTAGCCTTATAAATATTATTTACATCTCTCCCTATTTTTTGGTAAACAATTGCAGTGCCAAATATAAGGTTCCTTCCAAGATGCTAACCAGTTTTACAGCATACTGTCTTTACACCAGTTCTCTGCTTTAAGTCATGATCATGATCATGACCATCCTTCTAGTTGTTAACATTTATTGTGCCTCTGAATGTGAGGTCTTTCTATTTGTAAGTCTCATTTTCGTGATACTTCAAAGTAGTTGTTGTTATTCCTACTATATTTATAAATAAGAAAACTGGAGGCACCTGGGTGGCTCAGTTGGTTAAGCCTCTGACTCTTGATTTCAGCTCGGGTCATGATCTCACAGTTTGTGACATTGAGCCCCACATTGTTAGTGCAGAGCCTGCTTAGGATTCTCTCTCCCTTGTGCATATGTGCTCTCTCTCTCAAAATAAATAAATAAACATATAATAAAAAAATAAGAAAACTGGAGCTCAGGTGAAAGTAAAGTGAGTTGCTCAAGGGCATATGGCTAGAAGGTGGCAGAATGAATTGAAAGCTAATTCTTTTCATTCCAAAACCTGGATTTTTTAGGGCGTTTATTTGGCTTCAGAAGATTGTGCTGGCTTCCTGTACCATTTGAAGGAATTTGCAGTTATCTATTTCCCAGATCCCATCTGGGTTAAAACTATAATTCTGAATTCAGGGATAATTTTTCTTACTTTAACTCAACTTTGGGTACTGATTATTTGGAGTCAGAATATAAAGCACCAACTCCAAGGATTGCAAAAATTTCAGCTATTATAGAGAAGTCTTTTTTATTTTATTTTATTTTTATTTTTTTTAATATGAAATTTATTGCCAAATTGGTTTCCATACAACACCCAGTGCTCATCCCAACAGGTGCCCTCCTCAGTACCCATCACTCACCCTCCCACCCCCCATCAACCCTCAGTTTGTTCTCAGTTTTTAAGAGTCTCTTATGTTTTGGCTCCCTCCCTCTCTAACCTTTTTTTTTTTCCTTCCCCTCCCCCATGGTCTTCTGAGAAGTCTTGCTTCAATTACTAGGAAGAAGATAATGATTAGGTTTGTAATAACTTTAATCTTTCCCTGTCCTCTTTCTAGCTGCTTCATTTTGAATATACAGTTTTTGTTCTTCATGAGAGTCTCCATCAAGAGCTTTTGATTTGGGTCTTACTTGAAAAGGACTGGTCAAATGTATTGCTGTCAGTGAAGTTCCATATTGTGTCTGGAACCATTGTGGTGTCAACACTTGTTAGAATTACCTCGGAAGCCTGAAAAAATATGCAAGCCTGCACCAATGTTTAAATTCTAATTTAAATGGTGTGGAGTGGAGTCCAGGGATCAGTATTTATTATTTTTTGTTTTGTTTTGTTTTTAGCTCCCCAGGTGATTCTAATGCTCAGCTTGAGTAGAAAATCACTGGCCTAGATGATTAATAGAGGTACTAATGGAGGAGAGGGAAGAGAAAGCCCCAGAGTGAGTGGTCCTCAAACCTTTTGGTCTATGGACCATTTTATCGGGGTGTTGAAAGAAATGGGTCTCTTTAGAATTAGTAGAGATAATTGCCTGGCTTTTGATGAGACACCAATGAGTGAAAGCATACGTAAATGACTAACGAGAGAGAAGTTATATGTAGAGAATAACTTCATTGTGTTTCTGGGATGCTTTTATATATTTTTAAGTATGATCATCCAAATTTACCAGTGAAAAAACTAAGATCTTTTGGGATAAATACATTAAAGAGACTAGTTTTAGCATGTAGCAAAACTTGAGTTAGAATTTTGATTTGCTAACACTTAGTCCAGATTCTTTCTTACTTATCCTGAAGATCCTGGAGAAATACCCCAGTGGTGAAATCACCCTTTATGAACACCCCTGGGAGAGCTCATGGAATGCACAGATTTGTATTCTAGGGGGAAGAATAATGATCTGATTTGGTCCCCAAATTTCATTTTGCAGAAGCTCTGTTCTGAACAATTTTCTTACAGCAGCAAGAGAAGCCTGTTGTGTACTTAGACACTACACTGTGTCAGTGTACATGTTTGCCATGGCTATTTTCAATTCCCTGAGCTTAATGTATTTCCTTTCTGTTTAGTGGCAGATGCCCCTTTGTTTCCCAAAGCCCATTTCTTATACTCCCCCCCCCCGCCCATTTTTGAGTTTGATCCATCTGAAATCTATACATTATTTCACAGATATCAGTGACTTTTTTCCAGGTTAAATTATTTAATGGTATTGTTTCATTGAAGGCCTCAGATTAGCTGCTGACACTTATTGGCAGAAAGAAACACGTTTTTCCTTTGGGATAAAACATATTTTGTATTAGAGAAAAGAGCAACTGAATTGAGTTTCTGTCTTTTAAATCTTAGCTGTGGCAAATGAAGACATCTGGTGCTTTAAATGACAATTTACCTTTGTATCAAAATTAAGCATTAGTCACCCAACCTATATTTTATCTTTCTCCCTCCTTCCCTCTTGCCATTTCCGCCCTTCTGCTTTCTCTCCTCTTTTTCCTTCATTCCCCTATCCCTTCCCCTCTCTCTCACCCTAGATCCCAACTGCTACCCTCCTGACTCCCTCCCTCTTCCCCTCCACCTCTCCACCCCCTGCCTCTCTCACCTCATTCACTTTCTCTTCTCTCTCTGCCCTTGCTTCCCCCGCTTTTGCCTTTTCTAACCTACTCTGTTTTGGTTAGCTTAACTTCTCATCTTCCAAGCCTTTATTCCTTTGGGTTTGGAGGTTTTAATTCCAAATGCCACTCATCTCGTGGAGTGAATAAATCAGGCATCTGAAAGGAAAGAGGAAAAAAAATGAGGTTTGATTTCATTTCTCTTTCTTTTTCTGCCAAGCACTTTTCTTGGGAATTTTATAGAAACAAATGGAAAGAACATAAGCTTTCCCTGTTTTACTGTCCAGGTGAGTAAATGGGGGTAAGGAGGTCAGCAGCTATCTGGGTGCTCCTGCCTCCCTGGGATAGAAGCGTGTAACTGCAATTAGGCATCTGTTTTCCTGTCCTTTCAAGACATCTGCTCTATCTGCCTGGAATGCCAGGTATTGCCCTGGCATAACACTGGTTTATATATTTGCCGAAAATAACTCCGTAGCTACAGTCTGACCATTTATCATCACAGTAACCTCTCTATGCAGCATATACCCATTTTCCAGATCAGGTCAGTGGTCTAAGCATTGGTAGGATGAATCCTAAGCTGTTAGAGAGGAGAGCAGTGCTATATATTGGAGAGTCTGGGACCTAGGGTAAACATTAGCAATCTGGAATAGCATCCTTTTGAATGCCAAGTCCAAATGGGGTCAGATGAGTTGAGGGACAGCAAAGCTGAAGGTGTTTGGAACATTCTGCTCAAGGAAGGGGGGAGCAGGAGTAGACAGGAGAGGTCAGGAGGAATTTTCCCATATTAATGTCACAATGCTGGAGGCTCCTAAAGCCTGAATTACACATTCAGAGGGCAGGTTGGCAAAGGACAGCCAGGCAAGACCACCTCCTATGTGTGTGCCTTGAATGAAGATGCCTGGCGGGGGGCTAAATGATGATGAACCCCAGCCACTCTGAGCTCACTGACATGGGTTGTAGTTCTAGAGGGAGAAAGGCCTTTGTCTTAGCAGAAAGGTCATTTAGGCTTACCTTATCAGGCACTGCATCTTGAACTCAGGTAACCTACTTGACAATTAAGGTTTCCTAATGAATGAGAGTGGGGCCCCAGACCAGAAATTGGGACCCTTGATTCTTAGAGTGGTTTCATGTGTTTCTTCCACCTGCTGCTGTCCACTGGATAGCACTGTGTATTATTACTGCAAAAAGGATGAAATGCAAAAAAACTAAGTGGTAAGCTTTTCTTTCAAAATGGTTTGAGAAGACAACCTCAGAAATTTCTTTTAGAGAAGAATGTAGCAATCTTGTGGAGAGCAGGTATTTTCCTGTGCCTGATTGAACCAACCACTTTTCAGCCATACCATGCTAAAGACAGCACTCGACTGCTACATTGCAACCTCTTAGTCCTAATGGTACTTCCACCTCCGCTTCACTGGGATTCTTCAGAACTTGCTTAGCTATGGATGTAGTAATTGGAATCAATTATTCATTCCCAGTAAATGAGCCGAGTAACTGGGAGCACATGGGGTAGAAGTGGGGGGTCATTGCCTCAGCACTGACAGGCAAGAAAATGGCGTGAAAGGCTTCTTGAATATAAGGAAAAACAAAAGTATTTCAGGAAATGATGAGTGGTCCTTGTTTTGGATCCCTTATCCATCTAAACTGAAAACAACGAAGAGAGATTGGGGTGATGGAAAGAAGGGGAGCTGGCAAAAAACAAGCCAAGATCATTCTTTGTAGTATCTGCGTAGCACAATGAATTGAGGCCAAGTTAAAATAGTCATTATAAACATTGAGTTGAATTCTGGAATTGGGAGATCCTTAACCTACTAGCTGGGTCTACTTTGAGATATCAGCTTTCTCATCTGTAATATAATGTGTAATGTGTGTGGAACTACAGGGGTGCAAAAGGAATAATGCCTATCTGGCTTCCTTGGAATCATCATGAGACTTAATAGAGAAAATACATTCAAAAGCACATTGGAAAATACAGTAAGCTGCTGCACAAATAAAAGGCATTTTTATCATTTTATAAATTCCCTTTTTATTCCTGGACATTTTTCTAAGTCCTTTCGTCCTATGCCGTCTCTCCTTTCCATATCTTCTCCCTTTATCTAAGGACTACAGTTACCTGATTTGAGGAGTCGGTGTTTGGCAGATAGATAGCAGAGCTCTTGCATATGGCATGCTCATCACAAGAAGAAAATGAGAGGACAACTTGGACCACGTTCTTCGAAATGGAGGACCATGGAGGAACTACATTCATTTATTAATATATGAACTTATTCATTTGTCACATATTTGCAATGGGTCCACTGTATCATAGGCACTGCACCAGACACTTAGGATGTGGCAGTGAATAATGCATAATCATCCTCTTGAGAATGTCACAATCTAGTACTTCCTTGGAGGTCTTCCTGGAAAAATACAGTCATATATTTTCTAAGAAAAGTCCAGAACTTTGCTAGACTATATAGACATCTTCTAAGTAGCGTATGTATGTTGTTTTGAAGGAATAGACTTTTCCTTACCAAATGCAAGTGTGACTGCTTATGTTGGGAGTGAGTTTCGTATTTATTGCCTCTTTCTCTTACAGGAAGCATAACAGTGATAATTCATTCATCCAAGGAATGAACCCGTGATTTTTCTTATTCTCTTGTGTTGGGCCAAACTAGAGAGACAAAACTGTTGTCAGAAAGCTAGCCAGGTTAGGAGCAACCTAATTACATGGGCAAGGCAAGGACACAAGGATGGAATAGCTATAAAGTCAGCAAGGAAGTGATATGAGTAAATGGAGTGAAGAAGGAAAAACCTTACAGTAGCAGGTGAGGTAAGGAGTTTAGGAAATGGAAGAAAGGAACATGTGGCCGGATATGGATGAATCTGCCATGGCTGGAGGGACTCATAAAAGTTACTAAGCATGTCATTCACTAAATCCTTCCTGAGCCAAATCACACCATTCAGAAGAACTCAGAATGAGTCTAATACCAAAACGGAAATATTTTTAGTTGCTTCATCTGACTTTATACCAAGATTTTTGTCTTTTATATGAGTAAATTAATCAATAGCAGGTTAAATCAAGAAATATTTACTGGGAACTTCTCTGTTTAAGAGCCTTGGGTTTCAAAGATAATAAGATTTTGGATTTTTCTAAGTTGAATCAAAGTTTTGGGGCAGATATTGCCTTCGGGGAATTTACAGAATGATAGCAAATATGACATACACAAGAATGACTGCAGAATTTAAGCCCTGAGAAAGTGATGTCTAATAATCTGTGGGGGTTCAAATAAAACAATGATCACTGCAGTTGAGAATCTCAGGGAGAATTAGGGAAGGGAACATGAGGAAGTAACATTTGACCAGGAAAGTTATGAGATGATGAGAAAATGAATATTTTGTATGAAAGAAACAAATTGAACCAAGAAATTGAAGGAAACGTGACATATAAATAGGAGACAGTGAGCTCTGTGAGGGCAATAGGGGGAAATTACAGTCGGAAAGGTCATTTGGGGCTCCGTTATAAGATACAGAATGACTTAAAGGCTAAAAGTCTTATACTTTATTCTACAGCCAACAAGAAGCCTGTCACAATTTTTGTGTGTACAATAATGTTATAATCAGAACTGCATGTCAGAAATATTAATTCAGTTATCAATCAACAGTTATTTATTGGGTATCTACTCATTGCAAGGTACTATACCAAGTGTTGATGAGAATGCAGAAGAAATATATCACACAATTCTTGATCCAAAGGTCTTGCATTCTGAGAAAGGCAATAAATGTCATATTCAAAAAAAGATGACTAATTACTAATTATTGAGTTATTTTACAATTATATTGGATAAATAGTGATACCTGTAACACTATTCTGATTTCCACTGAGTATAATCTGGAATCTTCTGTGTTGAAATTGTTACAAGGTTGTCTCATTGTTCTCAGTTTGTAATCAGTTGGTTCTAAACTACTGCTTGTCGAAGGAAAATTACATACCAAATGAGAGTGCTGCAAACCCACTACCCTGAGCAGATGTGTAAAAAAAATCTTACTAAGCTCCCTTATCCCCCCAAATGTGAAGTGTGTTTAGCTGAATGGAGATTCTTCGTTTGTCTCAATGATTAATTGTATCTTGTACTGTCCTGGAACCTGATATTTAATTATCCTAAAATGCTTTATGAATATAGATTATGTGTCTCCAGGATCATGTGAGTGGGCCGGGATGTTTGTTGAGTGATCTTTTCTCTAATCAGTGTAAATTTTGCCAGAGACAGACCATGACTTCTTCATTGTCTGACTTTGAGCCATCGCTACATGTGGAAAGAAGGACATACCGCCATAGGGTGCCATTTATCTCAGGCCACAACTGGAATTTGGATGTTTGCAACAGTCTCAGCTATTAATTCTGACTTCTTTCCTTTTCAGTTAGGCACACACCACACACACACACGCACACACACACACACACACACACACACGGACGCACACATCATTGACAATACAAACAGCATAAAATGAGTTTTGTTTTTGTTTTTGATTTGTATTTTGCTTGTTTTATTTATTTCTTTATTTGGTGGTTGGGCACAAGAAAATTACTTTACCTTGACGGCTAGAAATATTGGAGAAGATCTTCTTTGTTAATATCACCTTCATCACCCCCATCATCATGACAGCATTGTCAACCTCATCCTCAAAACTTTACTAAGTACTGCCCATGAGTTGGGTTCTGTTTTTGGCTATTTTATTCACTATAAAAGAGATGCATTTAGAATCCTTTATGGAGGAGAGATGCCACCATTATATCCATATCAATGAACTGTTCTGTCAGGCAGTAGAATCAGATTGTGCTCTTGCCCAGGTAACTTTGTAAGATGACTAACTGGGCTATGGAGCTTAGCCTGAGGCCACAGGATATAACACATGTAAAGTTAGGACCTATACTTTTATATGGGTTAGATCTCATTCGCTCTGTACAGAATCCACAGGGCTAATTGCCTACAGGCAAATATGGAACTGAGAGTTAATGTATTAGGTGCTGATGAAGGTACGGATGTCTTCTCAAAATAGCTGCTTCCTTCAAAACCTTTTTTTTTTTTTTAATATTTTTTTCTCCTTATGGGAAGTCCTTCCTTGTCTTTTCCAGCCATACACTAAACCAGACTAAAAATTGGCATAGACACAGGCCCACATCTGGAGGATATTAGTCTGCCCAAAGGAATTCAGCCTGTGAACTGGTAAGAATCTAAATAAAATATTTGAAAATTAGGTTCATTCCATTGCTCTCATGTTTCTACAGGTATTTACATTTTCTGGGTTAGCAGCCACATCACTCAGTATTGTTGAGTGTGGAAAGGGTTTGTGAAAACGTTGTGGGCTGACAGATGTTTTGAACCTCTCTGTCTCCCCAGCTGCACCAGATCTAACAGCCTGAAAGTGATTTCCCTTTATGATATTTCATACCACATTGCAAATCTAAATTGAGGCCTGTTTCCTAAATACATTTAAATATTAGCTGAATATAAAAAATGTGAATACAGCCAACAATCCATGAATACGCAAATGTATTTCAAAACATTCTTCACCCTGAGAATCAGAAAATGGCATATCTGGGACAAGTGAAGATAGATACAAAAGACCAAAATGGAAACATGCCTATCTGTGTATCTAACAGTTACTATTGTGTCTATCACCATAGTGCCTGGGCCTTTTGTTGAGAAACATTTCTCCTCCTTAATGATGATAAACTCAGGAATATGCAGGAACAAGAGAGCTAATTTATAAATAACGTGAATCTCATCCATAATGGCCAGTATCGGGAGGCCATTATGTAGATGCATCCAGATCATTAAGTGGCAAGGTTGGCAACATTACAAATTCTTTATCCATGTGCAGAGGCTGGGAGAGTGGGAGAGAGGAAGAGAGGTGAAAGGCAGGTGTTCTCTTTTGGTTTGGAAATCCAAAATATAATGGGAACTTCTCAACTTCAGATTTTAGCATTGTTTACACCTGTAATGCTTTGCTGCCCTTCATAACCAAGGTCTTAGTTTATAGACCTGCTGATCACGTGTATGCTTTCTTTGTGAAATTTCTAGGAATGAAAGATCTGGATGGATTCCATAAAAAGCACATTACTGTGCCATGGCTTTGTTTTTATTGTTGGCTACATGAAATTTCCCATTTACATAGTTACTAATGATGCAACAGAATCCATGATGATATGCTTTATAAGAAATATGTAGATATCCATCATTACTGATAACTAGGCCAAGATTGAGTACAATTTCATAGTATTCTCTTCAACTTTTTCCTAGAAAATCTGTCTCCTATTTTTTTCCTGAGGCTAATCTCAGTGTACTGTGTGAAGAATAAGGATTTTTTTTTTTTATCACCTTCTGGTATAGTGCAGGTCTCATAAACAAATGTTTGTTGATGAAGTAATTTTTAATGAGCATGAACTACTGTTTCTTCTTACTTTTTAATAATCATCCAAAGATCAAAAACAATTATTTAAAAAAAAATTTTTTTTTGAGAGAGAGTAGAGGGAGAGAGAGAATCTTAAGCAGTCTCCATACCTAGCACAGCCCCTATGTGGGGCTCAATCTCATGACCATGAGGTCATGACCTAAGCCAAAATCAACCAACCAACTGAGCCACCCTGGTGCCCCCCAAAACAATTATTGAATGAATCCCATAACTTGAACTATTTTTTATTTTATATTTCTATATCATTTTTACTTCTGTATTACACTGGAAGTTATTAACCAAATAGGGGTTCACTTTAAGAGAATGTATGATGTTTGTATTTTTTTCTCTTTAAAGGATGAATGAAGTTTTCTTTTTTAACATACTGAAAATATCTTAAAGACACTTCAATTTGTCTGGCATTGTCTAATGAGATCTGTAATTCTACAGGGTGGTTGAGAGCAGGTGTATTTGTATTTTGAGAAACCCAAAAGGAAAAGTATCACTCTCCAATGCGCAGCTCCTGAGGCTCTATGCTAACTTCTAGAAATATAGTGGTGAACAAATGACCAATTCTGGACCTTACTGTGCACAAAGTCTGGGGAAGGTACTATGCCAGCTGATGTAAAGAGGATAAAATATTTTTATCAACAGATCTTGATCTCAGGGAAGTTACATTTAGAGAGGGAGATTAGACTTATATATGTAAGTAGGTAATTAACCATATAATGTAATGTGCGATGTGGTAGTGGAGATATCAAGCACTACCAATACTCAGACAAAGGTATTTCACAATGAGACTGCAAGGAAGGCTCCCTGAGAGAGAAAGTGACCGACTGGGATTTAGGGGGAGATTTTGATTGGTGGTGAGAGGTTCCTAGTGGCTGGCAAATAGGGAACAATGTGGTATAGTGTGTGGGGACAAGTTTGAAGAAGGCATATCCAGAGGGCATTGTTCAGATTAATATGATTGGGATAGAATGTATATGGGAGGGCAATATGAGAACACTTTGACTGGGTTTGGTGAAGTTTGAGTAGCCTGTTAAGGAATTTAAGCAATATAGACCATAGGAGTCCACTTAAAGTTTTTTGAGTAAAGTAAAATTAAATGCTTCATAATTTTACATAATACATACATAATACATAATTATGTATCTGAAGAATCTTGTGAGGCCATCAGCTTCTAGCTCATGTTTTCATATAACAAAGTGTTATATCAACCTGGACAGGAAGTACTTCTGGAACATTCTAATTCCCTAATCCAGTAGATTACTGTGTTCTTTCAATTAAGATGTTGACTCTTTTTGCGATCAAACTCAGATAAACCAGATTTTCACAAATCAGGACCTAGTCTTGTTAATCTCAGACACATTTATGGGATATCTATGATTACCTCAGATACTGTACAGGCTGGCATTTGTCAGAAGTTGATATACTGGTCACCCTGCTGAATTTCAGCACTTTTATAATTGTGATATATAAAGATGAAATGAAGTGATAATATTCCACTTCCTCATGTGAAGATCCTTCTTACCCATCTGCTCTGATGTCTCTGTAACAATATTAGGAAGTTATATATGACATGCTGATCCAGTGAGGATCAGGGCGGTTCACAGTGCAGGGATTTTAGTATCATGTTCTGCATTCCCTCTTACTTCCGGATACTGTGCAAGTTAAAGCTAGGTAAGCATTATTTCTTTTTTTAAGTACATTACGGATGGGTAGTGGGCAGCCAACGGGATAAATTAATTGTCTGCTTAATGCAGCTGAGTGCATTATCTCACCAGAAGTGGAAATCTTTAGCTCCCAGGTAGCAGCACAATGGGAAAAACCAACCATTTACTTCTAAGGGATTCAAAATACCCCGAAGTTAGGCAGTCAGGGAGGCCCTTGGATAAAAGTGAGATGTATGCCATTGTTAAGATAGGGCATGGGCCATATTTTGGACTGTTCAGTACTTTCTTCTCTTTATTCCGATGGCTATACTCTGGCCATTTTCTGCCCCCAAAAGAGGACTGGGCTCACTGCTCTCAAACATGCTCTGTTTCCCCAGGGCAGCTCTCCGTGATCTGTAGAACTAGTAGTCTGTTTTCCTGCAGGATGTGCTCACCTGGAATACCTGCTCTTTTGTTCTTGCTCTGTTTATCTTCTACTCATTCTTGAGGGGCTGCCCTCTCCAGGACACTTTCTGTGTCTGTAACTAACTCCCATTGGTTTCACCTCTCAAACACCCACAGTGGCTAAAGTCCATGCTGCACTATCTGCAATTGCATTTCATATGCTTGTTCTCATTTCTGGTTGCTCAACAGAATCACCCATGCAAGGATTTCTTTTTTCTTTCTTTTTTTAATTTGGAGTCATTGGCTTTCAGCTTGGCTCTGCATCAGGATTATCTATGGAACTTTGCAAAAGCAAAAAGTCTGCACCCAGAGATTGGGACTTTGGATGGCCTGATCTCTGCAGTTATGTCCTGCAGGCAATTCAGAGGCATAAAGTTCAGAAATTTCAGTTGGATGTGTTTTGCATTGCCTGTTTTTGTTTGAGTTAATCTTTTCTTTGTAACTAAATTATTAGGCGCTAAAGTTTCTTTGGAGTATTTTATCTTCCAGCATTTGCATTGCCAATAGTATAGTATATTCCTTTGGTTAATTTACTTTGCTAGGATGTTGGGAGAAGACATGGTTCTGATTCCAGACCTGTTTCTCCAGGGCAGTTATTAAACAATTCTGGTCACGATGTACATGCAAAGACCCCCCGCCTCAGGGAGCCTTCACAGGACAAATACATTTCAAGAGAACACTGTTTATTTTTCCAGGAACAGCAACCTGAAGGCATTTTTAGATATTTCTGTTTTAGAGTCCAGAATTTATATGAATGACAGTGGCCCAGATGAAAATAAAAATTTGGGATTAATCTGTTGTTCCAATATACATTTACCCTGGCTGTTATGGAATTTACTTGAGAAAAGAGGTTATGGAATTTACTTGAGAAAATAGTAGAGCTCCAGAATCTCATCAAAATCTGCAAATAGACCAAAACAAAGCAAAACAAAGTCAGTATACCCCATTCCTCAATTGCCTGTGCCCCTGTGCATCCTGGAAAGAGTTGAAATCAGGTGGGGGAACATTCCATCTCCCTCCCACTTTGGACTTCCCTTTCTATTACGGTGGGGATTTTTTTCACAGTAGGATAGCTGTTCTGTAGACTATCTAGACTATCTGGAAACTTGCGGATATGGGGTTGCTGATAAAGATGCAGCCACCTCTGGGGTAAGGGCAGGTGACCATCCTTATAGTCTCTTCAGTAGCCAGGGTGGTCAGATTGGATACGGCTATGCCACTTCCTTCCTATTCTAAAGGAGAAGACCATGTTTGCCTGTAACAGGTCATTCTGCCATAGAAAGCTGAACCAGATATGTTTACAAAGCTGTCTTCTGATGATGGTGCCCCCCCCCCAGACCCTACCCCCTCTGCTGGCCCCCAAAAGCCCCATCCACCATCCCTGTTTCAGCTTGGCTGTTGTAAGAATTTTGTTAAATGGGGCTCAGAGTAGTGAGAAAGGTAAAGCAGCTGTATGTGGAAGGTATTGCCCTTGCCTTGCTTTTAGGTCAGAGAGTCTGCTCATCTGGCTAAGCTACTTTTAGGCCTCCTTTCTTCTCCCCCCTACGGCACTGAGGGGAGGCCTATTTTCACATATGCGCTCAGACATGCAGAAGCAAATGCCAAAATGAATTAACTGGAATAGCTCTATTAATTTATGCCTCGACAGTAATGACCTTAAGACACAGAAGAATTATATATTAATTTGTTTCTAGTGTATAGCACTGCTAAGTTAACACATTTAGGAGAATACACTTCCCTGTCTCCAGCTGTGAGGGTAAATGAGGCCGCCTGTGGCTGCAGGAGGAGTTCTGGCAGAGTCCCACTAGATGGCAGGGTGGCCTCAGGGATGGGCTGGGCTGCTGGTGGCTGCAAAACACTTTGTTTGCAGTCATTATTTGACACACTCAAAAATTGACAATTTTTCTCGTGTTGTTCATTTGGAAATTATATTTAAACTTATTTATTTACATGGGCACATACATAACGTGTATATTTACAAACAAATATGCCTACACTGTCCGAGATAAGGGTGTTTAAGAAACAATGCGTCCCTGCACCAGCCTGGCTGACTTCTGTGAAATTTCCTTGCTCTGCAGACGCCCTGCTGTGCTCCACACCAGCGCACACACCACATCTCGCCTTATTGATGTTGGGAAGGGGAGAGATGTCTTTGAAAGTCAAAGGGCATAATCCCTTCCAGGAGGGAAACTGTTTTTAACACATGGTTTGGTCAGTTAGGGGTGGCTCAGAAAAAATGCAAGAACAGTCAGCATCATACATCCAACCTCCCCCACCCCCCAAGAAGATTAAAAGTAGAACCAGATTAGAGATTTGAATTTTATTCAAATCGCTTCTTCCCTTTCCTCTCCCAGGTTCTCTAATCTCTCCTACTCTTTTACCTTCCTGTCTCTCTTTGTTCTTTTTTCTATCAAATCTCCCTCGTCTTTTTCCTTTCCTTCTCAGTCTGAATTTCCACATCTCCCCTTTCTGCATCCTTCATTCTCTCAGAATTTGATGCTGCCAAGCTGCCTCTGATCCTGCATCCCTTTATGCAGCCTTTCCCTGTTAATGAATTGTTAAAATTTCATAGGGAGCAGTGACTATGCTCTTCCCTGCTTCTGGACACCACAGCTGGCAAGCTGCTTTCCTTCTGAGCAGGAAAGTCACAGCTATGAGCTGCTACTTCTTGTTTGCAAACAGTTTTCCCGGTTTACATAGTTTAGTATGCAAGAGGGTCTTTCATTTTTTTTCCCCCCTCATCCAAGTTTAGGTAGGATTAGTATTTCAGTTAATGAAGGCTTCTGGAAAAGGGAGCCTCTATCCACAGTACAGAAAATAGACCCCAGCAGTCTTAAAATGCCTGGCTTTTGCAGGTTCTTGCAGTGGAAAGATTGCAGGAAACTCATGTAAAAGTAGAGGACCATTTTATTGCATTTTCAGAGTGGGATTCTTGGAAATACCTTTGCCTCAATTGTCTAGCAGGCAATCTTGTATTAAAACTTGCAACTTTGGGGCACCTGGGTGGCTCAGTCCGTTAAGGGTCCATTTGGCTTGGGTCAGGATCTCATGGGTTCAAGAGTTTGAGCCTTGCATTGGGCTCTGTGCTGACAGTGTGCAGCCTGCTTGAGATTTTCTCTCTCACCCAATCTCTCTCTGGCCCTCCCAAACTGTGCACATGTGCATGCACGTCTGTGTGTTCTCTCTCTCTTTCTCAAATAAACTTAAAAATTGTAACTTTTAGGGTGCCTGCGTGCCTCAGTCGGTTGAGTATCTGACTCTTGATTTCTGCTGAGGTCATGATCTCAAGGTTCATGGGTTCGAGCCCCGCATTCGGCTCTGCACTGACGGTGTGGAGCCTGCTTGCAATTCTCTCTCTCCCTCTCTCTCTGCCCTTTCCTTGCTTGCGTGCCCTCTCTCTCTCTCTCTCTCTCTCTCAAAAATTGTAACTTTTAATATAGTTCTTTCTAGATAAAACTAAAGTCATTTTCTTGATTGTTCTCCAACCAGTTACACACATGAGCTTCTGTCCATTGTGTGTGCCTTCTTCCTTTTTGATTGTAGGATAATTGCTTTATGGATAATATGTGTGGGTAAAGAAAAATAGAACAGAAAGTGATCAACAAATTGCAGTCTAGATTAAAAAGGGATTTTTCCCTTAAAATATACATAGAGGGTATGTAGGCAGTTATAGGTGATTCTGTGGTAACAGGTACAAATACGGTTATGACCCCCTTTGATATTTACATAACAGTGTGTACCCTC
Source organism: Panthera leo (assembly GCF_018350215.1). Lineage (NCBI taxonomy): Eukaryota > Metazoa > Chordata > Mammalia > Carnivora > Felidae > Panthera > Panthera leo. The sequence continues at coordinate 62,550,941 of NC_056690.1, read as the reverse complement.
CTGGCAAATTGTGTTATTGTCACACCTCTGATCCACCATTAATTATACATTTTACCAATGTGATCCACAGAATATATAGATATTATCAGCCTGATAATATCCCTCACTTTATTGCCTTGTAAAGTTATTGTTCATGGTAATTATCTCAGGCATTCAGAATTCTGAAGTTCTTTTAAAAATTTCCAGAAAAAGTTATGTTTAATTGGAGTTTCTGTGTTAAATATATTATGTTATATCCTTAGTAATAGGGAAGCTATGTGTTGTGTGCACAATACTTTGCAGTCATAAAGAAATACTGACTAAATAGAACATCCCATCCCTTCAAGGTGTTGGGTAACTTAGTATTTAAGTATTTGTATCCTTTTATTTTTTTCTCTTTCACTTTGTCTCTCCCCTTTTTGTCTTTACATCTTTCCTATACATCACTGTGGTCATTAATGAGAAATTCATGTCAGCAGTTTGTAGAATAAAAAAAAAAAAGGAAAGCAACTGAATTTCCTTCTTCATCTTAGCATTTTCCTCAGACTAGAGATGCTGACCATCTCAAAACTAGTAGATAGGTGCTGACATTTTATAAATTTGTGCCCTTACCATAAACCTCGACCAAGTCCTCTAGATTATTTCAGGAAAATCTTTCTTCTCTGCCAATATTGGACACGTTTAGAGATCTAGGAAAAAAAAATAAATTGTTCTTCTTGTCTACTGTGGCATGCTTCCTGTTGTTAGGTGAATAATCAAGCAGTTTATTTTAATCAGGAGCTCTTTGCAGAGGGGGGTGCTGGAGAGGGTTAATTGCTAGGGTAAAACAACTACAGGAGTTCAGCGTACTGGGGTGCTAATTGAGTAACAGGTGAACATAAATAGTGTGGAGAAGCAGGAAATTAGAATATAGGAGGAAGTAGGTAGATGTTAAGCTCCACAACACTTACAAATGTACTTAAGTCATTGGTGCTACAAACTGAGTAATAAGCTATTTTTAGAAATTTCAGGTGGCAGGCCAAGACTGGGATTGGCATGGGAGAGAAAGGGGCTTGGCTTCCTGTTGAGTAAGTGACCTCAGCTGGATCCAGCAGTTGGGTTTTAGGCTTTCAGCATCATTGACATGTGTTGCAGGTAAAGACAACTGTGGGTGAAGCCTGGCTTCTTCCTAGTCATGGCATGGCCAGGAGGCTTGAGTATAGCCCTGTCTTCCTGTAGCTACTCAATGCTTATGTGTCCTTTGATAACATTTACCAGTATTCACCTCACAAATAAGAGTTAGATTTAAATCATCAACATTTACAGAAAAAAATATGATGATTTGTTTCTATGTTTAGGTATATTGAATTGAGATCCTATCCCTTCTTTTCCCTAGAGCAGGTTAGAAAGAGAAGAAAGGCTAGACAGGCTAGTCTTCAATCTTGGCTATAAGTAAGAATCACCTAGGGAGTGTTTAAAACCCTGTTCCCAGGCTGCAACCTAGACCCATTAAATCAGAATCTCAGAGGATAGGACTAATATATTAGTAAACTTTAGAAAACCCCAGGTAATTCTGATGAGCCAAGGTTGAAGACTGTGGAGCAGAGACAAAAGCAGAGTTTGGTTAAGAGCAACTTTCCTGTAACTGTCTGTGATAATGTAATTGTTTTGCACTTAATGCCATGCATTTGGATGTCTATGGGGGATAAAGGGAGATTGTGTGCAGAGGGCAGAGGCTGCAGAGTCATTAAAGGTCGTGCAGTTCTTGTGCTACAGGCCTGGGGTAAGAGTTGTATGTTAGACTGCAATTAAGAAGTGGGATGGGAGAGTACTGTAGAAATGGGAGAGGGGACTCTGTTTCTCTTGGTCCAGAGTGAGATGGGTGAAGATATCTCAGAATGTTCCGGATATCAAACCACTGAACATGTCAAAATTCTAATCTGAACACTGGGTGATATCTCCTAACTATTCCTACTCACTGGGGAATGCCACCCTCTCTAATAAACTTAAGCTTTAGGCCAATCTAGAGTAGGTGTGTTTGGACTTTAGCAAATCCATTAATCTCTCAGTATCTTTCACTTCCCCTTTAGTGGTTAGTTATTAGTTTCCTGTGGCTGCTGTCACAAATTAGCACAAACTTGGTGGCTAAAACAACAACAGATTTTTTTTTTTTTTTTCACAATTTTGGAAGCCAGGCATACATACATACATCCTCTTCCCTCCTTGGAGAAAGTCATTGAGAGGGCTTGACTGTAGGTTGACCCAAGAGCTGGCCTGGGACAGTAGGAGGCTCCTTACCCTCTCCCCTGTCCTGGAGTGTACCTTCTGCCTGCTGTTCCCATAGCCAAAGCCACTTTAAGGATGCCAGCCTTAAGAGAGCAGTGTGTTATTGAGATCATCTGGATAATACATGTGACTGAGCCAGGTTAGGGCCTTTCTGTAAACTCTTAAGACTCTGGTGAGGAGATCCACTTGTCTTGCTGCTGCCTAAGATAAGCCTCCTAGGTAAGTTCCCCAGCTTATTAAAACTGTCACCTACCAATCTGGAGTTGTCTGATTCTTTCTTCAGTCTCTCATTACACTGTGTGTACGGGGGCCAGTTTCAGATTTTACCCTTGAAGCTCCCAAGTGTGCATACCAACAATATGTTTAAGTATCCCTAAACTTATGTATATCCTTGTAGAACGCATACTGTTGTTTTGTATGCATATGTAATTCCATTTTTCAAAAACATTGTGACATGAGACTGATAATGTTTTTTTTAAATTTTATTTATTTATTTTGAGAGAGACAGAGACAGTGAGAGTGGGGAAGGGGCAGAAAGAGAGGGAGAGAGAGAGAATCTCAAGGAGGCTCTGTGCTATGAGCACAGAGTCCGATGCGGGGCTCGGTCTCACAAACCATGAGCTGAAACCAAGAGGTGGATGCTTAACCAATGGAGCCACAAGGCACTCCCTGATAATGTTTCTTAATTTTGAAATTCAACATCATATTTTTAAGATCCATCCATTTTGCTCTGTGTACTTCAGTTGTAACCTTTGCTTCTAAAGACTGTAATAAGCCACAGGATTCATTGACCACATTTTACTTTTCCCTTCCTCCAGTTATGGATGCCTAACTTGTCTCCACCTCTCTGCTAAATGAATATCCTTGTACATGTTGTAGAGCTTGCTCTGAATGATAGAGTACATGATTACTCAGCTGGACCACATGTTGCCAGATTGTTCTCAGAAATACCTATTCCAGTCTCTCTTCCCACTAGCCGTGGAAGAGACTAATTCTTTTTCTATATTCCCAGCAACATTTGACATTATCTAGTCTTCTAATTTTTGTTATTCAGATAGGTGTAAGGATATCATTTTAATTTCTATTTCTCTGATTATTACTGAGCTTGAATACCTTTCCATGTACTTGAGAGTCAGTTTCTGCTTCTATGAGTTATCTGTTATATCTTTTGACCATTTTTATTTTGGTTTCCTGTCATTTTCTTGTTGATTTGCAGAGATATCTTTTATATTATAGAGCTATGTCCAATACAGTAGCAACTAGCCACTTATGAATATTTGAATTTAAATTAATTGAAAATTAAATAAACTTAAAATTCAGTGCCTTGGTCACACTAGCTACATTTCAAATGCTAAATAACCAAATTTTTTTAAATATTAAATTTATTGTCAAATTGGTTTCCATACAACACCCAGTGCTCATCCCAATAAGTGCCCTCCTCAATGCCCATTGCCCATTATTCTCAGTTTTTAAGTCTCTTATGGTTTGCCTTCCTCCCTCTCTAACTTTTTCTCCCCCCTTCCCCTCCCCCATGGTCTTCTGTTAAGTTTCTCAGGATCCACGTAAGAGTGGAAACATATGGTATCTGTCTTTCTCTGTATGACGTATTTCACTTAGTATAACACTCTCCAGTTCCATCCACGTTGCTACAAGAGGCTATATTTCATTCTTTCTCATTGCCAAGAGGTATGCCATTGTGTATATGAGCCACAACTTTTTTATCCATTCATCAGTTGATGGACATTTAGGCTCTTTCCATAATTTGGCTATTGTTGAAAGTGCTGCTATAAACATTGGGGTACAAGTGCCCCTATGCATCAGCACTCCTATATCCCTTGGGTAAATTCCTAGCAGTGCTATTTCTGGGTCATAGGGTAGATCTATTTTTAATTTTTTGAGAAACCTCCACACTGTTTTCCAGAGTAATAACCACATGTTTCTACCATATGGCTCCCGTATTGGATTATGCAGAGAATACTTCAATTATTACAGAAAGTTGTTTAGGACAGAGCTGTTCTAGTTTTTTGTTGGTCTTATTATTATTATTTTTTAAATGTTTATTTTATTTTTGAGAGAGAGAGAGAGAGAGAGAGAGAATGGGGGAGGGGCAAAGAGAGGGGACACAGAATCTGAAGCAGGCTCCAGGCTCCAAGCTGTCAGCACAGAGCCTGACATGGGGCTTGAACCCAAGAACTATGAGATCATGACCTGAGCCCAAGTTGGACACTTAACAGACTGAGCCACACAGGTGCCTGTCTTGTTGTTTTTAGATATGGCTAATATTTTCTTTAAATCTGTCATCAACATTTTCTGTGATACGGCAGATTAAAGATGTCTGCACGTTATTTCATGTTCCTCCTAAAAAGACATATAATCAATGGCCCCTCCCCTTAAATCTGGGACTCTTTTGACCAATAAAATAGTGTAGAAGTGACATTGTGCCAGTTTCTGGGTGAAAAACTTGATAAAACGTAAGGTTCTAATTTCTTCTCATGGAGCACTCTCTCAGCTTCCTCTCTATGTGAGAAGTCCGATCACTCTGAAATGGCCAAGCTAGAGAGACACAAACTAGAGTGGTGCTCTGTTCTACAGTCTCAGCTGAGCCCAGCCTATCAGTCATCTCTGCCTAGGCACCAGCCATTTTTGTGATGCCCTCTTGGCTGTGTACTGTGTTGAATGCTACCAAATGCATTCAGTCAACAGTATGTGGAATAGGAGAGTAATCCAGTTGAGACTTTCCTGAATTCCAGACCTATGGGATCATTAGGTACAAAAACATGTTTTTTTTTTTAAACCATTAAATTTTAGGGTAGTTTGTTATGTGCAGTGGATAGCCAGTTAGTTTTTTTAAAACAAAAACTTTGATGTAAGTGATGCAGTTTAGTATGTAGACTATTGCATAGCAGCTCTGAATGATAGAGCCTTAGCAACAATCGCTCTGCCTCTTGGATGTGTGCAACTTTATTAGGTTGAAGGTACTGATTTTCATTGTCTCAATCTCAAAGTTCAGATACTAATGAATCACAACACAAATATTGTAGTGAGGAAGAGATGAGACAGCAGATGTTAAGAAAGCTCTTCTCACGGTACCTGACTTCGGAAGGAGATGCTCTAATTGTTGGAATGTGCAAGGTACAGAAATGGCACAGAGGATAGATGAATGACTGCTTAGTCAAGTGAGGTGGAGGGTGGCTGTCAGGCTAGGGTCCTCAGAATTAAAAGGTTCATGGTATGTTAAAGGTACTACAGGAATTTATCAGACTAACATAAGGAGGAAAAGACATTTGAGGTAGAGCAGTTACAGTGTGTCAAAGCAAGCTCAGTCATTTATTTATTTATTTAAAATCTGTTGATACATGTGTATAATATATATCTGCATTTATTTAATGTTATCTGCATATATTTTATATATCTATGTCTGTGTATTTACATATGTATATATAATCTTTATTGTCTTCAATAAAAACATATGACTAATTTTAGTATAGTCAAATTTACAATCTTTTTCTTTGTGGCTTTGCTTTTGGCATCTTGTTTAAGAACTTATTTCCTACCTAGAAGTAACACAGGTAATTTCTTGTATAATCTTCTAAGATTTATAGTTTTGCCACTTATATATACATATTTAACACATCTGGAATTCATTTTTTATGTATACTGTAAGGTAGGGATTTGATTTCACTTGGATACTAATATTCCTAGAAAAGGCATTAAATAGTTATCCTTTCCCATTGATTTATAATGTCCACTGTGTCATAAATCGTTTCCAAATAGGCATGGGTCTATTTTTTTTCAACTATGCTATATATTTGATACTATAACAATGTTTTAATTACCATAGAGACCGTGTCTTGATATTTAGAAGGGAAAATTTCTTTCCACTTTTGTATTAATTTTTTAATATTAAAACTTTATTTTTTTAGAGCAGTTAACAACAAAAGTGAGGGAAAGATACACAGATTTTTCGTATATACTTGTCCCTACAATGCATGCTGTAACCTTTCCCCTATCAGCATCCCCACCAGAGTGGTACATTTGTTAAAACTGGTGAACCTAGATATAACTGTATTTTTATTTTCACATTTCAAAGTTTATTAAATGATGTAGGAGAATACCATATTGTTAAATGAACAAAAATAGACACACAGCATCTTGTTTCCAAATCTGCTAGAGATTGTAGATATTTGTATTATTAAAAGAATGGAAGTAAACATCTCAAAATGTTAACCATGAATATTTCTAGGTGATGGATTCATAGGCCATTTTCTCAGTTATCTTCATAATTTTTTGTTTTGAAAATTTTTTAATACTATAATTGCTTTTATAATCTGAAAATCCAACACATCTCAATAGAGAGAACATTCATTTTGAAAATATTTACGTGCAAAGAATCCCCAAGTAAATGCCTTACAGGTCTTCTTTTTCTTTTCATTCTTTCCTCTCACATCTGTCTCTTAGGGCTGCCCTATTGGGCACCTACAATCTGATATTTTCAATAATCCTATCATGAAAGACATGTTATGTTGCTGCAGAAAATAGTGTCCTGTCTAGTGAGTAGTTCTTCAGCTGGTCAAATCAGGTTTGCGTTCATACTCAGTTATATGCAAACTGATGTTACAGAACTCTCTCACCGCTTTGTCAGTCTTCAATCCACTGCTCACTTAGTGAAATTTCTCTGCTGCCAGGGTTCATCACTTATGCTCAGAGACCACCTCACTTGAGTTTGATGTATCGAGACTATTTAAAAAAATGTTCCTATATAATTCTTTTTTCTTCTTTGTATAGTCTCTGCTGGTGTTGACTTGTGTATCCCTATAGGAATTGATATGTTTTTTTTACAGTCTGACCCTGAGTGTGTCTCCACTCTTGCCCCTTGTTGTGTGCAGAAATGTCTGTACTTGTGGGATCCAGAGGTCACCACATGAGTGTTGGTGGCAATAGTGGTCAGTCTCTCCTTGAATCCCGATTAGTTGGTCCTGAGGCCCATTCTTAAAGAGACATTGCATTGATCACATAATCTCTACTATCAAAGCAACTCTAATCTTGGCTCAGGGGTGGAGATGATAGGACCTTCAGTGGATGCCTGATTCAGTGCTTGGAGACAGCTTCTGATGGTTGTTACTTTTCAATTAGGTTTGCATTTTGTCATCATGTTCATCTTCAACACTGAAATTCTGAATTCTGAAAAGATCACTGAAAATCAGTGTGCTTTGCAAAGATACTGGTCCAGATGTCTGTAATTTTAATTCTTTTGCTGTCCTTTGGCCTATTGCCTGCCTATACTGCACTTTTCACATTTGCAGGCAAAACAAATCTATAGACACACAGCTTGTTGTGATATCAGTGATCCTCTGCTCACTATTTTATTTTTTGTTTTTGCTTTACAATTCATGAAAAGTCAGGTTTTATCAACAGGGTATTGCATTTGAGGCTCTGAAAAACATGACCCCCTCCTCCGGTGTCACTTCCTACTATAACTCTTAGATCAGTAATTTACCAGGCTCATCACCATTTCATAACAGGATTATGTACTTTTCAGTCTTATTCCCATGTTATTTTCTTAGTCCAAAATATCCTTCATCAAGATTCAAAATCTGGGAAGACTTTCTCGTGCCTCACCATGTCTCAAGGAAATTCTTCTTTTTCAACAGATCTCACTTTCTGCTGCACTATTGTGCATTTAGGAAACATGAAAGAAAAAAAAGGAACTTTTAGAAAAGCTTATTTTAAAAACAACCTTCTCTCTCTCTTTTTTTTTACCTTTGTGTATATTGACGAGCCCATCAAGTTCTGTATGGCAGGAAATGAATCAAACTACAAATATTGATCAAGAAACATGTTTGTTGCTGATCAGAGATAACATTCCTTGTAAAAATGTGCATTTTGGTCAATATTTATTCCTTACTAAAATTACACAATTATGTTTTCTTCTCTTAAACTCAATTTGTCCAATTTGCTATAATGCAATTTCCTGTACCGATGTATAATTTATTTATATGATTAGCGTATCCTCTGTGGGAACTTAAACTGATATAACTTCCTTTGAACAACATATCTGGGGCAGTTATGATGTGTTATCATCAGCTAAGGGAAATATCTTGCTCATGAGTCACAAAAACAAATGTGAGCAAACAATTGCTTATAGTGATCAATTTTCATAGTGTAGTTCTAGCAAGAGCAGAGGTGGACACAATTGATTCTAGTCATATAACTAAATTGTCCCAATCTTAAATGTAGTTAAATCTAATCTTTGGTAATAAGGTAATAGTAGTTAACAAAGGATTCTTAACTATTACTACCTAAGACACATTATAATCATTAACTGATTCACGTAACGTGTATGCCATTTATGCAGGTAAAACTGCTAAATGAATAATCTGGTAACAGCATAGACCGTGTTTGCTCAATGAGCATTTATAAGGTGTCTGGGGGTGTGTACAATACTGTGCTTGCTTCTGAGAGAAATGTAAATGAGTTAAGATACATCCCCGCAAGCTAATGGGGAACAGAAATTTATGCTGATGAACACACAGAGCCTAAAATACCGTTTGATATGTGATGTGCTTCCGTTGCTTCTTTGAAAATGGTCAATGCATGTTAGCTATTACTGTTATTAACTTCACATGGAATAGAAATGAAAAGAAGTTCTAAGTCATTCTGGAGCCAAGAAATAAGGGAAAATTTTATGAAAGCAGTTGAACTTGAGATGGTCTTGAAAAATGGTATATGTATTCGTGCAGAGGTAGTGAAAGGGTGTGGCTGCTATGTTGGCTGTTGTCTGAACAAGTTCAGGTTGCTAGAAATGAAAGTGGCCTTTGAATGTTAGGCATACTGATGGGAGATCAGGCTTGTTTACTGGAAGAAATTAGAAATACTACTGGAAATACAGATTGGTCCAGTTGGTAGACTGTTTTGTTATAGGATAATAAAATGTTGGATTAGAGCCAGAAGAAATTATTTTTAATGATTTTCTGTGATTAGACCATGTCATACAGTTTTTCTGTGTCTCAATTTCTTCATCTGTAACATGCATTAATATTGTGAGATAATTTTAATTTTTTCTTAAGTATGATAAAATTTGGTTTTGGATGACTCCTAAATATATAGCAATTTATACAGGGAACACAGTACTGCTAAGTGCTTTATATATACCTGTACTTCATACATGCACTTTATAAATACACTAAACACTCCATTTTACAAATATGTTATTATTATAATCATCACTATTGTCATTATTGTTAATAACATTTGTAAGTTGAGGAAGTGAGTTATTCTGTAGGTGATAGAGCAAATGGATTTGTTTTACAATAGGTAAATGTCATAAGGAAAGTAACATTGAAGAAATATTGACCCTGAAATTCATTAGCATGTGACACTGAGAAAATATTTATAACATTGAGACAAAATAATTCCTGTACTCACTACATTAAAAGCTTGTATTTTCTCAAAAAAAAAAAAATTGGGCAAAGGACATCATGGGTGGGAAATTCACAAAGAAGTTCAAGTGACTGATAAACTTAGGAATTTATGAACTTATAAAAACTTGTTTAACTTAATTATGTTCAAAGGACCTAAATGAATAGGATTTTTTAATCATCACCGGGGTGGGGGGGGGATGTAGTTTTGATGAGGAATATAGAGAAATGTTACTTTAATACGTTGTGGTAAAAGTAAAAATTGGTACATCATCTGTGGAAGAACAATTTGGTAATATTTCAGAACTCCTAGATTTTTTTTTAAATCTTTGATCCCAAACTACAATCTTAAAGGATTTATTTTAAGGAATTAATTACAAATGCATTTGTGAGGATTACCTTCATGGATGATTATTACTGTATTATTTATAGGAAAAAACAGGAAACAACTTATATTTTCAATATAAAGAATTATTTAACTAGATAATGGTGAATCTACATAAAGAAATACATTGTTGGCATTTAAATTGTGTAACAATGGTATGTAATAACACAGAAATATATACACAGTATACCAAAGCAATTTCAAATCTAACTCTGTTATCTGTGTATACAATAAATTTGTATATGTATGTGTATATAAATACACACATGAATGGGATTATATTTAATAGGGATTATCTGTGAATGGCGGGCTTATACTTTTATTAATGTCTTTGATCTATCTTTTTGAGATTTTCTCTACTGAACTTTTGTTCTATTTTAATAAAAAAATAAGATGAACTAGGTGGCCTGGATAACTTCACAGGCTGAAGCTCCCTGAGGAGGGAGAACCAGATCTCTACGGTAAATCTTTTCATTCTAGTTGTTAGGATGCACATGAAACTCTTGTGACTTTTGACCTAGGGTGAACTCAGAGGTTTATCATATATTGACCTGTATTTGATTTTCTGTCCTAATGGGAACTTCATCTGAATTTGAACAGTCAGTTATTTAACTACCTGACCATGCCAATTCAAAGACAAAGTGATATCAGTAAGGTTTATTTTGTGACAATTCCCTCTATACTTTAAACTTCTATGATAGCATAAAACCTTAAAAGCACTAGGAGATATTATTCTCATCTTTCAAAAATGTTGTAATAGAAATTAATTCAATGACAAAAATTACCTGGTTAATAAGTACTTTTTGTATTTATTTGTTCACTTAAAGGGCCAGTTCACACTACTTCTTGGCCAGTTTGATCAACTGTCCAAAGAATTAAAAGTTAACACAGTTCTGTTGTTCCAAACAATTGACCCTGTACTGAAATTGTTAAATGATTATGCAAAAACACAAGTACAGTTTATAAAAGCCTTTTTTTCACTTGTGTTATGTTGCCTAGGATAATAAAGGGATTTGCAGGTCAGCTTCTCTGGTTCAGCCCTTGCCGTTCCATAATCTCGCAGGAAGGGTTAAAGACAGTGGTGTGAGTAAATGTTTAACAAATGATTGTCTGGGGTGGGGAAAGGGTGGGAGTTCTGATTTGTGCATTTGCCTCTTCCCATGGTGTAAATATTCTCAGTATAGTTGATTTTGAAATCCCAATGTGTCACTGAATTCAGTTGGGAAAAGAGGTGTACAACTATCTCGAGTCAGTATGAGTCAGCTACATCACATGCTGAAAGAGCACCTCCAACTACTGCATGTTCTGCTTATGTCTTTTGTCCTACAGATCACAGTGTTCATTATGATGTCTTTTTCCACTTAATGGATTGTGAAGTTTTTAAGGGGGCAATGTCTTGTTTATTTTTGTTTCCCCAGTGTCTCACACAATGCTGGGCACACAGTAATGTTCATTGAAAAAACAAACAAACAAACAAACAAACAAAAAACAGACTTAAATTGAAATTGTAACAGTTTGTAGAATACATGGGGAAGACTGTATGGGAAAAGTATGGACTAAAGAATTTAATCTATATTTAAAATATTTGTGCATGGGACATTTGTATATAACTACTCAGTCATCAGCCTTATTTAAAAACATGCAGCAGGTACCAAATTCTTGTTTGATGAGAGTTAAAAATAATTAATATTATTATGTGGGAGAATTTGTTGTAGAAACATAAACAAAATGGTATATGTATAAAAACACAGTAAAAGAGAAATACTTCTGTGGCTAAAGCTAAATGCCTGGGAAAAAAAGCAATTCAGTTTCCCAATATTAATTATTGGGCCATATCCTGCTATTGATCTGTGCATGTAAAAATCAATGCCAAGATAAGGACCTTCATAATTGACAGGAGTAATTTTGAGGTATATACTCATTGACATTCAAAGAGCCAGGAAACAATGAAGACATTATGGATGAGAAAACTTTGGGATTTATCTGAAGTTTTAATTACTACTTTTCAAACTTCTAAAGGAAGTGGAGGAGGGAGAGGGTAAGAGAAGCATGTTATTTTATTCTCTGTTCCTTCTAGGTTTGCAAAAAAAACCAAAAAGAAAAATATTTAATATTTATAGTATCTTACCTTACATTCATTGAACCTTTTTTAGTTTTGCAAAATTCTTTCACATTCACATTAAAAATTTTTTTTTTAATATTTATTTTTGAGGGAGAGACAGAGCATGAGTGGGGGAGGGGCAAAGAGAGAGGGAGATACAGAATCTGAAGCAGGCTCCAGGCTCTGAACTGTCAGCACAGAGCCCAATGCGGGGCTCGAACTCATGAACCACATGAGATCATGACCTGAGCTGAAGTCAGATGCTTAGCTGAGTGAGCCACCCAAGCACCTCTCACATTCACATTTGATTCTCATTTCAGCCAGTGAATAGAGGCCATTTACATGTTTTTCTCAATTTCTAACAGATGGGGAATGAGACTATTACTATGGACTCTGACTCTTACTGCTGTCTACTTTTAATTAGAATATATTTCCTCCCTGATGAGTATATGTGAGTATATGGAGTTTTGCTTGGAAAGACAAGACATGTGGAAAATGAATCAAAGGATCTTAATAAACTCATATTTCCTGGTGAGGAAAAAGAGTCCTGTTTTTTTCCTGCTTGTTCCACTTGTGTCCTGCCGTCTGGCTCATGACAGACTTGGCAATCTAATGGGAAGTTTGTGGTAAGAGAACAGCACAGTTAATAAGAATTGACTGGCTTAGGACTGTGTTGCATATTTTTTTATTATTTAAAACATGTAAATATAAACTATATATTTTATTGTTTTTGTCCACTTGGGTTAGTTATTTCTTCAATTAGGTATGATGTCCCTTAAGATTTCTTTTTGCAGCTTGGGACTCATCTTTATGCTACCCCATATCAAAACATCCAAACATTATTTTGCTTTTTTAAATTTCAGAGATAAAGTACACAAATATTTCCACTTCATTTTTCCCTCTTTTCATCAAGCTCTAGTTTTAAACACTTCCATTTTCTTATTATACAAAGGAAATAACATGAAATACTCTTCCTTTATTCATTTAACTTTAAAACAGAATAAAAATTTTTTAAAAACCCAACATATTACCATCTGTTTCATCATAGTCCTATATATTTTTTTCCTGAAAAAAGTATTGGGAGCCGTGCTGGTATGGAGTGGTTAAGAATAAGTTAGACTCTAAGAGAAATATGAGTAGATCCTGTAGGTGTGTCTTGGGCAAGGATTACTTTGCTGCAAGAACAGAAGCTCATTGACTCTGGCTCAAGTAGAAAGGAATTTTATTGAAAGAACATAACAGTTACTATCTCAGTTAAAAAGGTCATAAAGCCAAGTCCTGCTCAGACACCCATGAAAGGACTGGAATGGGCAAGTTGTGAACAGAGGCTCCTCCCCCAACCACTGCCGAAGGCACATGGTCTCTGGCTTCTGTGACTCTTGCATGCCTGAGCCATTTTTTCTTTTTCTCAGTTGGCTTATACTGCTAACTCATGGCCTGCCGCTCATCTTAACTTTTCTCTATGCCTATTCATCTTAACTTTTCTCTGTTCTTGACCTCCATCTGCCTTGCTGGTTACTCTAGCTCTGATGACACAGTACACTAATTTGAGAGCTAATGGTCTTCCAACTGGCTATTGTTTACATTCTGACAAGATGTAGTCTCATTGCCTAGTGTGGAGTGGATATTCAGTTGTGAGCTCCCTTTCCAGGCTCTGAGGGTATGGTGAATTCCATTAGAAGCGAGTGTGGTATGAAAGGAGTAATTTGGAAATGTTAGCGCACCAGGGTTAAAAGGATGAAAGCCAAGGATTAGAACCCCTTGAAATTGTAATCTTCTTGAGTATACTGAAATGAAAGACCTAAGTAGAGAAATAGTATCAATTAAGAGTAAAGATAGTATGGAAATTAATATTATTGTATTTTACCCCTTAGGTAATGAGAATACATTGATGGATTTTGAATTGGGAGTATTGTTTGCAGGAAATAAATTTTATGGGATAAATTATATTCTGAAAATGGTAGAGATTAGGAAACAGGAGGAGATCACTACTACATCAAAGATGTATATATAGTATAGCTGTTATATAAAATGCTTCCTGTATATTGCCTTTTTTGCCTTCCCATGTTAGAGCATATCTCCCTCTCCTTTACTCTCCTTCATCAGAAAGAAAGAAATACAGTTCTTCTATATGATTATAAATTGTTTGACTCATTTGAAAGAATAGCACATATCATGATGAGCACTGAGTAATGTATAGAAATGTTGGATCACTATATTGTGCACCTGAAACTAATATAACACTCTATGTTAACTACACTGGAATTAAAATAAAACTTAAGAAAAAAGAATAGCACATATCACATTATTTTTCACTGTATTTATCTATATATTTAACTGTGTCCCTTTCCCTCCAGAAGATGGTGAAATTCTTGAGAGTATTGTATTTCTGCCATTTTTGTGTCTTTCTCATCTTTGCATTTAGTACAGTGCCTGACACATATGAGCCCCTCAATAAATGACAGTTCTCTTTTCTGTCCAGGGAATGTTTGACTTCCATTAAGAAGAATGGTTTTCAAAGTGGAAAAAGAAAACCACCTTGTGATTAGGAGGAGATGAGATAGGAACATAGCAAGAGGTGAACCGTCTTCTAAGAAAACCTGCAAGCGTGATCACAAAATCTCACAGTGTGGCTCTTTAGGTGCCTGTAGAGAATGTGAGAGGTGATAAAGAATGTTAGTGGGGAGAGATTGTCCTGAGGTTGAGTACAAGAAATATATAAATCTTTAGAACTGTAGACATCTAGCTTAGTTCAGCCCTGAGCTATCTTGCGGAGGGGAGATTGTTACTTATGTGGTTCCAGATGACAAAACTGGCACTTAGGATGAAGTTAAAGGAGGTTGATTTCAATATTCAGTAAGTTAGAACTTTCAAGAGGTAGAAGAACCCCAAATGAGATTCACTTTCAAAATAGCTTTTATCGGGGTACCACAGTGGTTCGTGGGATTGAGCCCTGTTTCGGGCTCTGTGCTGAGAGCACAGAACCTGCTTGGGATTCTCTCTCTCCCTCTCTCTCTGCCTCTTCCCCACTCATGCTCATGCTTGTTCTCTCTCTCTCTCTCAAAAAAAAAAAAAAACAACCTTAAAACAAAACAACTTTCATTAACAGAAAATGTTCAAACAGAGGCTAATTATCTGAGAGAAATGACATAGAGATTCTTTTACTGGGTTGAAGTTTGTACTAAACTCTGAGGAACTTTCCAGACCTAACATTTCATGGTGCTATATTTGTTAAGTTGAATTGAAGCCTATGTTCCTTTAAAATGTAATCCATAGCCATGGTGATGTCTATATTCCTTTGGGGGAAATTCACTAATCAGGTGGAATAGCTACTTCTTTGATGCATTTATATGATTTTTTTTTCTCACAAAAGTCAAGAGACATAAAAAATAACATTTTAAATCATCTTGTACTTAGAGAAAAATATTTCGGAGAAGGAAATGACAGGCTTGTTAAGAGTAAGGAAGGCTCCCAAGAAGATTAGCAAGTATGAATCATGCGTCTAGATCAGAAGGGTTAGTTCAATAAGGCAAGCTTTAAAAAGGTCCATTGGTCCGATCCCCAAGAGACAGGTTATGAAATGACTGATGCCAATCAAATCTCAGTTGAAGGCTCCGTGTATGTGAGTGTGAGTGAGTGTGCCTGTGTATTTCAGCGGTTGAAATGTCAAATCAAAACCAATGTCAGTCATCATGGTGTCAGTTTGGTAGAGATGAAGTTGACATGTAGCTGGAGATTGGGGGAACTGAAAGGTCTCTTTAAATGTTGAGAATTCATTTTAGAGTGTTGGCAAGAAAGAGAGGATTTAAGGCATAGTACATAATTCTAGGCATATATATGGCTGGAAAAGTTCCTACATTAATGATGGAAGAATAACCATTTACCATAATAGCAAACACTTTCCCACAGACAAACTCCAACAGAGGCTTCTTATTTCTAATTCATTTAATCCCTGCGTTATTGTCCCACCCTTTCATTGTGTCGCCCACAACTCTTTACTAGTGACTCTAGCCAGCCCTTTATCTACTAAGATCCTAAGACTGATGGTTTATAGTGTCCTGATATGTGATTTCTTTGGTTTTTGAAATGTTCTTACACCTCCCTTCTGGTTATTCATTAAAGTTTAGAATTTAAAAAAAACCTGAAAATAGGCCATATGTTTTTAAATCATGGTATAAAAAGTAAAAGTATCACAGCAGGTCCTATCATAGTATATCACTCATTCCTAGCTATCTAGCACTGTAATTTCTCCTCAGAGCTGTCCCTAGCCGTTGTTGTCCGCAACTTTTCCTGTTCACTGACTTGCTACTGAAGGACAATGCAGCACCTTCAAGAGGAAAGGAAAACAGCATTACACTTTTTCTTCAGCATTTCTGTTGTGACATCAATAAGATAGTACCTGACTCTGAGTTTACCACATTTCTCAAGATTCTGCTGTATTTCCCTCTAATGTGTTACTTTTGCGAAACACCACTTTAAATTTAAGCTCAATCATAACAACATATTTTAAAGTAATAGCAAGGCTGTTGAATTTAAAATATGTGGAACAAGGTCAAAGCTTTAAGCATCCACCCTGTCTTCATCTTATTGACTAGACTTTACCTGTTTCATTGGGATTTGATGGAGTGTGAGGTCCTCAAAGGCAGGAGCTGTGACTTAGTTGGCTCTTTGGAATAGTACTTTACATAGTGGCCAGCATGTAAAAGGTACTTACTTATTCATCTGTCTTATAAGTAATTTTGAGCCGTAATTATGGTACAAGCATTATGGCAGGCTTGAGGGAATAGCAGTAAAGAACAGGACAGCCTAATTCCTGGTATCTAAGGCAGGCAACATAGCCTAGTGGTTAAAAACAATCTGAATTTGATACTGTACCAGTTCTGCCTCTTAGAAAATGTTATGACCTAGAGGAATCTACTTGTGCTTAAGTTTTATTTATTTTTGAATCAGAAGTAAGAGGAATATCATTGGTGGGAAGACCTTAAGGATTCACTGAATTGAGGCAAAGTGCTTTGACCACTGCCTGACATAATACATGTTAATTATTTTTATGATCGTAGGGTTTATATTCTAGCTGAAGGATGGATAATTTAAAAATAATAACAGGAAAGTGTGGCAAGGTTTATGAGACAGGAAATCCATAGTATTTATGGAGAATCCCACCAATTCTGACCTAGTCAAAAGGGCAAGGGAAGTATCTGGAAGAAGCCAAGTTTTCTCTGAGACCTACTCAGTTAATGCTGGCTGACCTTTCCATTCCTTGTGAGACTATTACTGAGTTTGTGAGTTATTCAGGTTTCCCCATTTTCTTCTCTAATTCTTCTTCTAGGTCAGAAGCTGGCAGCAGTGGTGGCCATTTTGGCCTTTTGTGCCCTTCTGAAGTTTCTGCTTAGCAGATGAAATGCACAGTCTCCTGCACGTGTATATTATTTAGTTGTTGTATGCTTTTCTTGGTGGATTTTAATTGATAGAGTGGTTATAACTAAGTATGAGAAGTCCTGCGTTATATTCCACATGTCATGAGGGAACTGCTGGAAATGAGGTATGGATAGAATAAATGTCCCAGAAGCAAAATTATGAAATAGGTGACATTTATCTTCACTGCTCAATACTTCTCTCTTACTAGCACATCAGTATAACCAAAGACCCATTATCATCATATTTCTCTAGGGTTTTTTTCTGAGGACAGCAAACTAATAGACTGAACGAAAGTATGATGTTTATAGGGTAAGTGTATAATTTATTATTTAATATGACTTTTAATATGAAGGAGGTTGCTAATTATTATTTCAGGACAGTAGTCATAACCCAAGACTGTCTTGGTCAAATGAGGATGTATAGTCATCTGAAGTGTTAAAGATTTAATATATTAGCCTTTTGGAGATACTTTATTGCACACCTAATAAATGCTACCTCTTGCTATAGGCACTTAAAATTTTTTTTTAATGTTTATTTACTTTTGAGAGAGAGAAAGAGAGAGAATGAGAAGAGGAGGGGCAGAGAGAGAGGGAGACACAGAATCCGAAGCAGGCTCTAGGCTCTGAGCTGTCAGCACAGAGCCGGATGTGGGGTTCAAACTCACGGACTGAGAGATCATGACCTGAGCCAAAGTCAGAAGCTCAACCAACTGAGCCACCCAGGCACCCCAAGGCACTTTTTACTTACAAATAAAAAGATCAAGTGAGAAGATAAAGATGAACTCATATTAATGCATCTCTAATGATAGAACTTTAGACACTTCAGGCCATGGTGAGGGATGTATTTATTGGTATATCACATTCCCAGTACCTGTTGAATTGTATACTTCATAAGAGAATCTAAACTTGGCCTATGTATATATCCTTTAAGGAACATTGGGGTATGTGTGTGTCCATGGGAATATACAGTCAGAAGAATTGGAAAGTCATTTCAGTTCATACACACCAAGACAAAGCACAATTAGGACTAAGATCAAAGCTAAACTACATCCAGTGGTAAATAATTTATAACATACTTCCTTTTCTCATCTCACTTGCTTAACCCAAACTGAGACCCATTTTGTGTTCCACTGCTCCTTTGAGAAATAATCACTCACCACCTCAGCCCTTTTCCCAATTTCTGTCTTTCTGACAATGTCCGCTGTTTCAAAATACCTCATTATCTCCACTCTCCCACAGAGCCTGCAATGTGATGGTATTTGCCTTGCCTGAGGAATGAAGAGACAGTTTTTCCTCTCTCAACAATCCTATACATTGAGATCTGACCAGAGCATTCTCAAGCTGACTCCAAATGCATTCCCTGGAAAGGGGAGAGCAGACTTGCTCATCTCCATTGTCATCAAATGGGAGAATGTTCTGCCAGGTCTCCTGACAGATTTCTTAGTCAAAGAGAAAAGGTCTGTAGTGCTTAGAAAACAAAGCTATTTCAGGTTGCTTGGCTGTGAGCTGATAAACAAGGCCTGGGGTGAGAAATGCAAAACATGTGTACGTACACACACACACACACACACACACACTCACTCACACATACATACATATACACAAGGGCCTCCGGTCAGTTAAAGACAAAACTGACATACTTAGTAGTCAAGCCACATTGCTTTCTTTCTGACCTGTTGGCTACATATTCAGTTGATAGCTTCCTGCTACCTATCACAAAACAATAAAAATCTTTTAAGAAGACAGTCCAAATTGCTCTAATACCTTCTTTAAAGAGAACAAAAATGCAGAAAGTTAGCCTGTAGGGACTTCATTTTTCATAGATATGCAATTTATGGTGTTTAAATATAAGCTTTTGATTTTAGGTTGAAACGATCTTGTCAAAAAGGTACATGAAAGACATTTATGCCAGGCTCTTTTTTTACTTAGGGTTATAGCTGATCCTTCTCACGTCTTTTATCCCCAGAACACTTGACTGGCACCTGACTTCACTATTTTGTTGTAGTAACTGATTCAGAGAAGGCTGTTTCTGCTTTTCCTTTTTTTTCCCCTTCCTTCTTTCTGTCTTTTTTAGTTATGAAGAGAGATTTGGGTCGGAACTAGAGTGTGGTGAGTGAGGGGCATTTGCTTCAGGCACATTAAGAGAGTACCAAAGAACCCAATAATAAAGATAAGTAATATTTTAATGTAATGTTAAAAAAATGAAAGTCACTGCAAAAATCCATGATGGGGAAAGTATCAAAATTTTAAAGTAAGGCAGGATTAGTATTACTGATTTTTAGTTTTACCTCAGGCTCCACCTAAGGCTGTGCATGGCACTGGATGGACTGTAATAGCAACAAGCTGGAGAATGGAGTGGTATTTCTGAGGCAAGTGCACATCTATTTCTCCATCCCTTCCAGGAGCACATTGGCTGAGGACACCATGGATCAGAGTCAACTCAATCACAAGCATTCATAGAGCAACAATTCTCCTCAGCCCATAGATACTATAATCACATAAAACAGCCCTGAAGGCACAGTTCTCCAATTAAGTCTAAAGAGAGAGATGGGGCAAAGGCAAACCAATTAGATGGGGGATTACACATCTGAGTGGATTTGCTCAGTAGAAAAGAGGGAAGCGAGGAAGGAATGGGAAGTTGGAGTAGGAAGGGATCAGGCTATTGTGGAAGATTTCATGGTAAGACACTCAGAGGAACTGGATTGTGTGCACTGTATCATTGGCAATGGTTCTGTAGGTCTCTGGAGAAAGGTGCTGGCATAGGAATTGCAATACAGAAAACCTTGGATATGTTACTTAGCCTGTCTGTGATTCAGTATTTTTATCTGAAAAATGGGACTTGCAGTATTTGCTAATCACAAAGAAATGATGAAATATTCACTTGGTAAACCATTATTATTTTTATCTTCATGGTTCCTGTTGAGACATAGGTATTGATTCATAGCTGGGCTCTGTGAGTCTCCTTCCTAAATAATCTCCCTCATATTTTGTTGTATTTATTTGTGTATTTATTTATTTATTTATTTGTTTATTTAAGGGGGGAGAGAGAAGGAGAGTGAGAGTGAGAGGGGGGAAGGGCAGGGAGAGAGGGAGTAGAGAGAGAATCCCAAGCAGGCTGTGCACTCTCAGCACAGGAACTGTGAGATCATGCCCTGAGCTGAAATCAAGAGTTGGATACTTAACTGACTGAGTCACCCAGGTGGCCCCTGTTGTTGTTTTTGTGGTAAAATATACATAATAATAAATTTACCATTTTAACAATTTATAAATGTATAATCCCACAGTATAAGTACACTCACATTGTTCTGTAACCATCACCACCATCCATTCCCAGAAATTTTTCATCTTTCCAAACTGAAATTCTTTATTCATTAAACACTAACTCCCCATTTCCTTCTCTGCCTATCTCCTCAAAACCACCATTCTATTTTCTGTCTTCCATGAATTTGACCACTCTAGGCATCTCAAATAAGTGGAATCATAGTATTTTGTGCACATGTGTGCGTGTGTATGTGTGTGTGTGTGTGTGTGTTTGACCTATTTCACCTTTTATAATGTCTTGGAGCTCATCCATGTTGTAGCATGTTTGAAATTTCCTTCTTTTTAAAACTGAATAATACTCCATGATATGCATATATCACGTTTTGTTTATCTATTCATCTGCTGATGGACACTGGGTTGCTTCCATCTTTTGGCTGTTGTGAGTAATGCTGTGATGAACTTGAATGTACAAAAGTCGTTTTGAATCTGTGCTCTCAGTTCTTTTGGGCATATACCCAGTCATAGAATTGCTGGATTATACAGTAATTCTCTGCTTGAGAAACTGCCGTACTGTTTTCCACAAAGGCTGCACCATTTTATGTTCTCCCCAAAAGTACATGAGGGTTTCTTTTTTCCACATCCTCATGAACACGTCTTATTTCTTGTCTTTTTGATTCTACGCATTTTCACAGGTATAAGGTGATATCTCATTGTGGTTTTGATTTGCATTTCCCTGATATTTAATGATGTTGAACATATTTTCTTGTATCTGTTGACCATGAAATCCTTTGCTCATTTTTAAGTTGGGTTATTTTGTTGTTGTTGTTGTTGTTGTTGTTGTTGTTACTGAGTTTTAGGAGTTCTTTATATATTCTGGATATTAATGCCTTATTAGGTATTTGATTGGCATATATTTTCTCCCATCCTTTCTGTTGCCTTGTCACTCTGTTGATAATGTCCTTTGCACAAAGTTTTAAAACTTTGTCGACATTCAATTTATCTATTTTTTTCCTTTGCTGCTTGTGCTTTGGTGTCCTATCTGAGAAATCATTGCAAAATCCAATGTCATGAAGATTTTCCCCTATGTTTTTTTCTGTAAGAGTTTTATAGTTTTATCTCTTACCTTTATGTCTTTAATCCATTTTGAGCTAATTTTGTAAGGGAAGGGTTCAGTTTCAGCCTTTTACGTACAGATATCCAATTTTCCCAGCACCATTATTGAAAAGACTGTCCTTTTTCCATTGAAATGTCTTGGCAACCTTATTGAAAATTATCTGACCATATATTCATGGGTTTAATTCTGGGCTTTCTGTTTTGTCTAATTGGTCTATGTGTTTGTCTTTATGGTAGTACCACACTGTTTTGATTACTGTGGCTTTGTTGTAAGTTTTGAAATCAGGATGTGAGAGAACTCTAACTTTGTTCTTTTTCATGATTTTTTTGGATCTTCAGGGTTCCTTGGGATTCCATATTCTTCCTCATCTTAAAAAAAAACCTTCCAGTTCCCTATTTCCCTTATGACCACTAAACCAACATTTTGAAAGAAGTTTTCTCCTCACTCATCTCCCATTTTACCCCTTCTCAACTCATTGCCACCTGTCTTTCACCCCTACTACTCACTACAGCTAATCTTGTCAAAGGTACAAACTTCCAGTTATGAGATAAACAATTATTAAGGGTGTGGTATACAACATGATGACCACAGTGAACACTGCTGTATGTTATAGGATTTATTCTCTGAATTTTCCTATATGAGTTCTCATTACAAGGAGAACATTTTTTTCTTTCTTTTCTTTTCTTTTCTTTTCTTTTTTTTCTTTTCTTTTTCTCTTTGTTTTTCTTTCTTTCTTTCTTTCTTTCTTTCTTTCTTTCTTTCTTTCGTCCTGTATCTATACCAGAAGATGCATATTAGCTGAACCTATTGTGATGGTCATTTCACAACATGTAAATCAAACCATCGTGCTACACATGTTAAACTTACACAGTGATGTAAGTTAATTATTTTTCAATAAAACTGGAGAAAAGATACTTCTGTTTCTAAATTTAGGAGACACTCACCTTGCCTACCTTATCAGCAGCATTTGAGAGCTTGAGACTTGTTAAGTCTTTTAGTATTCTTTCTTTGGCTCCTTGGAAACTGCAAGGAGCACTTTCTGATTTCTTCCTATATCTTTAGCTGCTCCTTCCCAGCCTCCTTCTTGGACTCCTCTAACGACATTCTGGAACCCTCTCTGTTCTACTTAGTAGTTACTTCTAAGTGATCTAATGCATTTTCCTGACCCCAATGATTTCATGAACTTTATTACCAGATTTGGCATCTTGTAATTTAAAAATGTATGAAAAATTAAGCAGAAGCATAAAATTATAAAAGCTCATAAATATATAAAAAATAGGCATAACTTGGGGCAAAAGAGAATTATGTTAGGCCTAAGCAAATATTTTCTTATTTAAAAATTTTTTTTTAAATTTTAATTTAACTTAATTTTTTTGAATCACTTTAGCCAAAGACTGTGGAATTACCTAGCATTAATTTTAAACACATTAATTAAACTATGATATCATTTTTTTTTTTTTTTTTGCTCATTAATTTGGCAGTGATTCTAACATATGAGATAGGGGGCTACGAGAGGAGTTCCAAACTATACATGATTGTGCAGGCAAGTTACTCAGCCTTAGCCTGGAGCCATTTTATATTGATTGAGAAGATGATTTCTTTTTTTTGTTTGTTTGTTTTTAACAGTTTCATTTTGCAGCTGAAGAAGCTGAGGCACACAATGAATAACTAGCAGAGCTGGGATCTGTAGTCTGATTCGAGGAGATGATTTCTTAGAAAACAGAAATTGTTAAATGTCAATAATAGAGAATATTTACATGGTGGAGCCTTATCTGTTATTAGTGCTAATCCAGGCATATCTGGGTTTTCAGGGAAATTTTATAAGGAGAGAGAACAAGCACTTCCTGGGGATGGGGCAGAGGGGAAGATAAATGACTGGGCAGACATGGGACTAATGGCTCTGAGCAGTTCTCTTGAAAAGAAAGAAATGGTTACTGTAGAAGGTTGTGTGGTATAAGAACCTTAGAGATGGGATAAGGGGACATTGAAAGGGTCAGGTGCAATGACATAGAATGTCTTTTGACCCAGGCTGCCTTGACCAATGTCACAGGGCCTAGGCCACAGGGACTTTAACTAATTATCAAGTCAAATAAAAAGATTTAGCATTGGAATGTCTGGTGAGGCTGAGCAAATTTAGAGAGCCCTGCTTGGTGGCTTGGTCACTGGAAGAATTCATAGGGGTATTCATCACAGCTTGCTCTTTATATCCTGCTTACCCTACATGAAAGCTAGAGGTTTAGAGTTCTATAGAAAAACCAAGGTAATGTCAACATTTATATGTGGATTCCTCCACTCATACAGATAGCAGCTGAATCAGGCATAGTCAGGACACATACTTTGAACCAAAGTGAGGAATTTGGGGGGTACCATGTTATTTATTTTCTGTATAGTTTCAAGTTATCCAGTTGTAGCAGGACTTCTCAACACATTTAAATGCCAAATTATGTGACCCAAACCATGTAGATCACAAACTCTGGCAAGAAAAGAAACATGATTGTCTTCACACCTAGATGACCAGGTGACCTTTCTCTTTGGTCACTTTCCAACCCCACCACCTAGGCCATTAGGCTGGCTTTGCCCATACTGATCTGCCATTGCTGTGTTTTACGTGGACCTGGCTGCCTTGATTTTTTTTTTAATTCCTTGGGATCAAAAAATCTGCCATTCTTTTGTTCTCCTGGGTAATAAAAGCTCTGAAAATGTATTATGTGCCAAGGCATTCGAGGAATAATACTTTATAGATTAGTATACCCATAGAAATTGTTTGTCTTTGGTCAGGGCCATTTAAGTTTTTGTCCTATAGCAGTTAATTTATGATGCAAGTGTTAACACTTGTGACATGTAAGCTTATGGGGGGAGATACTGCCTAGGGTGGGTGATGAGCTGGGCTTCTCCTTATCAGAAACTGAGTTTTCTAGCATGGAGGAATGGTTAGAGCAATCAGTCGGCCAAGGATCCAGCTAAACTGACTTTGTTTTCTTTTCTGAGGGATAAATTGGGGAAGCGTTGGAGAATAGGGGGTTGGGATTGCTTAGGATGTTTGAACTGATTCCCTCTTGATAGTTAAGAAATCAGTCTGGCATAGCCGTTTGCCGTGGTATTTTTCACACTTTATCTAGCATCCCGTGTCTCTGTTGCCTGAGAACTGTATTTATATTTACACTGTGAAGCGTGAATATGCTGTTCTCCTTTGGGGAAAAGGATTCATCAAATAATCCTTTTGCTTGAGTATTATTAAGTGGACCATGGCACTTCCTTTGCTTGTTTTTTCTTGGAGCCCTTGGGACATGTGAGGTGGCCTTGTCCAGTTCAGTGGGTTTCGGCAGGGTGAGCCAGATTTAAAGAAACATAAATTCAGTTGAGAGAGTAGGTAACATGGCATAGCTGAATTATGGGCTTTAATAGGCAAACCAAATAGTTAAATGCAAGATGCTTGCTGCATGCTAAAACTTAAGGAATGCATATTCAATGCAATGCATTATTAAATACAACATTGAGCATATGGGTACCCACAATTAATGTATATAAATAGCTGATAAAATTGCTCAGTATTAGAAAGCTAGCGGCAAAAATGACCTCATATGTCAAGCAGACAAGTAGGCAGCTACCATTTTCTTTGTACACCTTACAGATGATAAATTAGTTTTATGGTCTGCATGGGGCCCTTATCACACTACAGCACCAAGTGCATGATAAAGAAAAAAAATGCCTTGGCTCAAAAATCGAACTGGAATTTGGAGTCCCAGCGGAGCTCATTTTTTAAATGTAAAGAATTTTAGCCCGCTTCCTTTGGGGAAGATTTATTGTGGCCAAGAGAAATGTAGATCTTGGTTATGTGTTTTGATTAAAACTTGATTTTTGTTTTTATTGACACTGGGTAGAATGTGAATCCGTCATAACTGGCTGCCTATTGATTGAGAGCAGTTTGGTCCAATGGGCACAGGACAGGAAAAAGAAGGGGGAGTCCTGACTTTTATTTCCAGCTCTACTACTAACAGGCAAAGCTGACCTTGGATAAAACTTTGTAACTCTTTACTAGCCCTGCTTGCTCTGTTTAATTTCCCTTAACTCTGGTGAATAAACACTCTCTGTTTTATCTTAAGTTCATAGGATATAGAAGAACAGTTACCCAATATAGATGAAACGAGGAGAGACTATATCCTAGCATTAGATGGGGGCAAGCACTACCTAAATAAATGACATTATTGTACTGTGTGCGTGTGTGTGTGTGTGCATGTGTGCGTGTGTGTGTGTGTGTGTGTGTGTGTGTGTGTGTATGTTGTGTGAGGAGCCACTGATGTTTAAAAATCTTGAATAGAAAGAAACCCAGAAAGATAGCAGGCTTTGTCACAGGGTTTGTGTGTGGTTTCTCAGCCTTTGTAACACTGTGCCCCCCCTTTTTAATGTTTATTTATTTTTGAGAGAGAGAGAGAGAGAGAGACAGAGACAGAGAGAGAGAGAGAGAGAGACAGTGTGAGCAGGGAGGGGCAGAGAGAGAAGGAGACAGAATCCGAAGCAGGCTCCAGGCTCTGAGCTGTTAGCACAGAGCCCCACGTAGGGCTTGAATTCATGAACCACGAGATCATGACCTGAGCTGAAGTTGGATGCTTAATAGACTGAGCCACCTAGGTGCCCCCACACTGTGCCTCTTTTTGACAGACAAAAAATTATCATGTGTTCTTTCCTACAATCTGAAATTCAAAATAAATTAAGTATTGTGACTGAATTCAATTACTGTAATGGGACAGAGGCCTGCTCTGTTTTAAAGTGGCAGCGGAAACCCCATCCTCGCTGAACTCTGCTCCCCTGCAATCACTGCTTTGCCAGCCAAGGGTCTCCTTAGCAACCCCATCAATGAGCTGTTGTTTCCTATCAGGCAAGCAGCATCTTGTATCTATGATAGGATGCACTCCTGTGTCTCTGGGGTGTGGCTGAAATTTCAGAGGTGGTTAGTTCCTTGTTTAGAACTAGCATTATTCAGGGAGCTGGTGTGAGAAAGGTTCAGTTGGAGGGACACTGAAGGGTAGCTTGAAAAACAGAGTCTTCCCCTTTATTTCTCCTTTTTCCGCTCTTGTGCTCCCCTCTCCCCAAAGTGTCCTGGGAAAATGGTCTTTTCTTTTAAATTATTTTGGAAAATTGCCTTAATTTCTGAATATCACTGGGAGCAGTGCTCTCTGTTTTCAGTTTCCACGTGGTAACCAGAAATGAAGTGTCTGGACCACCCTTGAGGAGGTAGGCGGGTCCTTGCTATGATGCCCTAAGGGCAAGTCAGGCAAAACCTTTCTGGCCCCTTTCTGTTGAGGTGACTTTTCTATGATTTCAGCAAAGCTCTGGCATAAATATGATTTGCTTCACAGTTGTTTGTTTGTTTTGGTCCCTTTGTAGAGTCGTAAGAATGGTATGTAGGGGAGCTGGTTATGTCCCTAAATTCTGAGCAAAGCGAATGTTTCTTCTTGGTCCTCGTTAGTGCCAGGATTTCATATATGTCCCTGACTTTTCATTCATCCATGCATGTATTCATTCGGTATATTTATTGAGTAATCGCTGTGCCAGGAGCCAGGGATACAAAAGCCTTCACGACCCTGCC
Organism: Panthera leo; assembly: GCF_018350215.1. Taxonomy (NCBI): domain Eukaryota; kingdom Metazoa; phylum Chordata; class Mammalia; order Carnivora; family Felidae; genus Panthera; species Panthera leo. Next base: position 62,523,414 of record NC_056690.1, on the reverse strand, counting down.
TATCTCCTTCACAGCCCCAGGATCCCCTTTCTCATCAGCACTGCCACTTTCCTCGCTCATGCTGCCTTCCAGCTCTCCTGAACCGCACCCAGCCTTTGAGTGTGTTTCACAGTCTCCTGCAGCTGAGTCTCTGTATATGGTGTTTTTCCACCCAAACCATCTTGTCCCTCTTCTCCTCTCCTCTACTCATTCTTTTAGGTGTCTAGTTAATGGTCACCTTCTTCAGGAAGCCTTTCCTAGACCACTGAGACTAGGTTGGCTGCTCTTCCCTCATAAGTAATCCTTGTTAAGTTTTACCACTACAGCTGTCCAGTTTCATTTCATCCCCACTGGATTATATGTTCCTTGAAAGAGGAGACCATTCTCACCATTATATCGTCAGCATCTACACAGACTGTGACACATAGACAACACCTAAAACATACTTTTGAATAAATGAATGCAGCCACAGTGGTCTGTGTCTCACAAACTGCAGAAAGCATGTGAGGCTGGAGTATTAACCTCCCAGAGGGAGAATTTACCTCTTTATGGCTGTTGAGGTTTAGGAGTACCTAGGTATATTGTTTGTAATGACAAACACAAGACTCCACAAGGACTCCATAAGACTCCACAAGGACTAAGGATCAGGGAGAGGCTTTTAATTTAGTAAATATTTAAAATAGCTATTATTTGTAGGCCTCTGCATAGAACTGATCCCACTGTATATTTATGTTATGTATAATTACATGCCAATATCATTTGTTAGAAATAATGTTTGGTGCAGGCTTATTAGATGATGTACATATACACTATTGAATCCCCTGGAATGATAAAAAGAAAAGGCTATTTGGTCATTCTTTCTAGAACTATTAGATTTTGGAAATGCTAGATGACACTGTACAGGAGCTCTTGTGTAGAATGTTTACGTAACTGCTCATGTAGCCCCACATGGCAGTTGTCATTCTCCTTGGCTGGCAGTAAACTTATCGTCACTTAGAGGAAACTAATCTGGATAGGTAATGACAGGGATAAATAAAGTCATTTTGTAGATGTGCAACTGTGGTCGTTAAAAATAAAGCAGACCCTTCTCAGGGGGCTGCTAACCTTGCCAGCTAGTTGACATTGTTCAGATCAGAGGACACTCAGCCTGTGTCTGAACAGAGAGGAAAAGCAGCAGGATTTCCAAACAAATGTTTTCTCACTGGCCCTCTCCCACCCCTCCCCAACCGTCCCGTTTTACATTTTACTTGAGTTTATTAGCAGCAGAAGAGCTGATTTGCAAAGGAAATAAAATGGTGCCAGAAGTGGGGTCCAGCCTCCTGGTTTTTAGAAGCAAAGTGTGGGACATTCAACAGACATGTACATTGAAATAACCTAATAACATTTCTGCCCTTTCTCTCAGCTTATCTCTTGGCTCTGTCCCCTCCCCTTTTAGTGAATATTTGGGCCCTAGAGACACTTCCAGATGTACAAAATGCTTTGTCCTTGTTTGTTGGTAAAGTCACTCCAGAAAGTGGCACTGACAGGAGGGTCAAGGATTGGTTTCTTTTCACAGAGATTCTAAATGAGCACATAGACACACATGCAAAAAGTAGGATTTATGCCTCTGAATATGGCTTGTAAGGAGGGAGTAAACCTCCTGAATTTAGCAATCAAATTTGTTAAGGCTTCTCTAAAGCCTAAACTTCCAATTAACAAGCAAATCATCATCAGACAGCCAGTGAATGGCAAATTCATTCCATTCAACATCTTTTCAAAAGTGGATTTTGTGCACTTATCTCCATGAAAACCCAGCAGGAAGATTTTCCCTGGGAGTGCTCCTACATCTGCCTGTTTTTAATGACGGTAATGGCAAGCAATATTCTACAATTACTTTGGCGATCTCATTTCAAGCATGCAAATCATATTATTGAAGAGCCCAGCAAAAGCCATTTGTTCCTTGGAATCACCAGATAAGTTCTGTAGGGTGAGCAAATGCTGCTTGGAGAAGGCCAGGCCCTTCTGTCACGTAACCTCAGCTGCACAGTGGTAGAATTTGCCTGCCAAGGTCACAAAAGACAACCTAAATACAGACATCAAAGGGGAAATGAAACAAGATTTCATTCCTAAAGTGAAGGAGTCCTTCTTTTCACTCCATTTGTGAAAGATTAGCTTGTAACTCCTTTACTTAATTAAAAATAACATCATTAAAAGAAAAAACACTGGCTGTTGGTAAAGTTCATGAAGTCAAAGCCAAGGCCCTGCTCAAGAGTGAGGACTGTTTTATGTACAGCATGGTCTTGATGCCTTTTCCATTTTTTTCCTACCTTCTAGCTTACTTATCTGAGCTGTAATATAGTCAGTCTTTTATACATGTATTTAGAGGCAACATAAATGGGATAAGGAAATGATCACAATATAGTAGCATTTAGAAGTGATAAAATTCGTATAACAAATAACATATGCAGAGTTCACTGGGGAAGAGGGGGAAAGAGAAACCAACAGAGTGACTCCTCTTAACTAGTTCACAATTGTAAATTGGGAGGGAATGCCCTTTAGGCTGGGATGATCAGGGATGATGTTGTGCAGAGGTGGGAATTGAGTCTTAATGGAGAGATAAAATTTCAATAAGTGATGAGGACTATGAAAGTAATATTCTAGACCAGAGAAATTGTGATGCATGCCAAAGAGGGGAGAAACCAACTTATCTTTAAAAAGTGATGTAGAGACTAGAAGGGAGTAATTGCAGATACCACTGCAATAGGAAAATAGAGGCCTAGGTGCAAGGCCACTGTTAGTGCCCCCAGACTGTTAAGGAACCTTTTGTAATAGATAGGTTTTTTTTTTTTTTTAAATGTTTGTTTATTTTTTGAGACAGAGAGAGACAGAACATGAACAGGGGAGGGGCAGAGAGAGAGGGAGACACAGAATCCAAAGCAGGCTCCAGGCTCCAAGCTGTCAGCACAGAGCCCAACGCAGGGCTCAAACTCATGGACTGTGAGATCATGACCTGAGCCCAAGTTGGATGCTTAACCGACTAAGCCACCCAGGCGCCCCAATAGGTGTTTCTTATCCAGTTTTGTCCACTTTGGACACCAGGATCTTGGTTCCAGTCGTCAGGAAGGATCCTGTTATTTCAGATAGCTCCTTTTAACACCTCTTGGAAGGTTCTTTAACTTGAGACCTCTAAGAACACACACAGGTTAGGCTGAGACCAACAGAACATACACCATGATATGTCAGCTTTCTTAGTGCACTATTTATTTCAGCTAGACAGAGAAGGATATAATGAACTATACCTTGAATGTAACGTGGTTGTGATATTCATTTCTAGTTACCTCACCTGGAAGGAGTTAGTGAGAAGCTTTAGCCTGTTACCATTATGACATTTTTTTCTGTTTAGATCCAGTGTGAATTTTTCAGTATTCAAATTCTGCTAATCCTTTTCTGCGACATTGTGCCATGGTAGTTTATGCTGGGTGTACTTTTCTTATATTGGGGCTTTTGTCCCATAGGCAGGCAATATCACTTGAAGCATAGGAAAAAAAATGCTCAAAGTTTTCTTCAGGCAAAGCAAGGCTCAAGAGGCTTTGGTTCCAAAAAGAAGGAGGTTTGGTTCCTTTGAGATGTGTTGGACGAATGTTTGATATTAGAATGTGTCCTCTTTCGTTTGTGAGGTTCTGTGGTTCATTGTTGAGTCCTCTGTCCTGCATGCCTTGGATTCTGTAGGCAAAAATCTATTTAATCTCTTCATGGGTGGAAATGAGGGGGGGGTGTTTGTATTTGCCTTTTTGTAAAAAGAGTAATTCACAGATCAGAGTGAGTTGATAATGGATTTCAAATGTGGATAGCACTGTGCATCCTATGAAACTCTACTAGAAACTCCCTTGGAGTAACAAGCTCAGAACCATGTGTGTTTAATTCTTTGAATCCCTCTTCTTTGAGCAAAAAATTAAGTATTTGTTGACTTGAATGGTATTTTCATCTAAGGAGTTGGGAACTTTTCTAGGAGACAATGGAGGGATTACTTGTACTTTTTAAGCATTTTTCTATAAGCACTGGACAACTCGTAATAATAACAACACACATAGCTAACACTTAAATAGCACTTACTAGACCCTACTATACCATCTCATTTAATCCTTACAACAACCTTTTGAAATAGATATTATTATCCCCATTTTAGATGAGGAAAGCAAAATACAGAGAGGTTCAGTTCTTTCCAAATGTCACATACAGAAACAAATTCAGAATCTCTAGCTCTAGAGTTAATGCCATATAGTTAACTAACTATATATACATATATATGTATATGTGTATATATATGTATATATGTACATACATATATACATATATATATATACACACGTACATATGTACATATATATATAGTTATAGGAGGTGATTGAAACAATAATGATAGGAAGTGATAATGGTTCACATATTTGCTTTTTCCTTAAGAAACTACATGTTATAACCTAATAACCCAGTAATTGTTGTAGAGGCTTTGCTTTTAGGAGATAGGGCTGTTGGTGTTACTCTATGGCACTGTGTCAGCATATCAACCTTGCTGACAGCTTGGCCACCACGGCTGTCCCCAGACACATTAGAATTGCTTACAGCATCTGTCTTCTTGGTCTTTGAGCACCTGAGTTACATTCTGAGTGGTCATAAAAGAGTCATAGAGAGAGTCCTTTAGTCATCACCCATAACTGAGCTGCCACATTTTAAGATGTAGGGAGTCAGGGGAAATGTTGATTCTGTTCTCCTGAAAGCAAGTTCAAACAACCCACTTTCCTACCTTGCTCTCCTATCCCTTTATTCTATGAGTTTTAACTGAAATTCTTCAAAGTCTCTGAGGGTTAGGGATGAAAGATTTTGGCCATAGGAAGAAGGTAACTATGGAGGTATAAGAGTAAATATTCTTGTTTTACTTTTCCCTTCTTTTCAAGACTTAGAACAAAAGGAGTCCTTTTCATTAGAAATTACATCCTAGTTGAGAAGATAAGAGAATCTGAAATGCTTAAGAACTCTGCCTGTGCTCTAGAAGTCACTTATTTTTGTCTTGAACAGCAATCAGTAAATATGAGTCAAAATCAAAAAGAGAGTACAACAGGTTGATGACCATAGACGCACCGTCTATTAGCATAGGCCAGTCAAGCCATAGAACAAAATGAAGCACAGTTGGGTAGACAAGTGACCAAGCAGTAAGTACTAACCCAACAAATAGAATGCTCAACATTAAATTCTTACAAAAGGATTTCAAGATAGTGGCTTAAAGCTTCTCAGTGGCTGCTTTGGGAAATGATCAAGTTGGAGGAACATCATCCTTTTCTTCTCTAATGCTGAACTTTTGACTGCTTGGCATTAATTTTATTTTGACACAGTATGCATGTTTTAATTGTCCTTTCTTCTTTGCTCTGATGCTACTTTCGTTTGGCAGGAGTGGCCAGAGGATGACCTGGCTTTTAGTCTTCTGTTAGGCTGGGGAATGATAGTCTGTTATCTGAAGCTATGGAGATACAGAATTCAGGGGAAGGTGCAGAGGGGAAAGCCAAGAAGGAACCAATGTTACTAAACTAGAAAGGAGAGTTTCAATAAGTTGCCAAACTGAGGAGCTAGAAGTAGATATTGAGAGCCAGAGTATAGGGTAAAGGAGGCAAGGAAGTCTGAAAGCAGACTTGGGTGATGGCCAGGAAATGGATTTCTGTCTATAGCTAGCTGGCCTTTGCCTGACTGCTGTGTGGGGAAGGGGAGGAGATGTGCTGGTAATTTTAAAGAGCTGGGGAAGGGAGAAATATTTCTCTCAAACTGATCCCCATTACTTTCATTTCCATATCTTGTATTATTGATTTGACTTTTATTATTTATTATATTGTTTATAATTAGTTGTTTTTTATATGTTCATCTCTTGATTCCCTACTCTTTAGTAAGCTCTTAGAGGGCAGGAATCTTCTTTGTATTCCACATACTTCTGAAGATTGTCTTCAACATCTCAAGAATTCAGTGAATACTTGTGATGAATTGATCAAGACAGGTCATTAGGACTTGCTGCTATGGGCTATCCCTTGCTGCTTTGAACAGATGGTGGTAGTTTTGTCCACTTCATGTGGACATAGTATGAGAACAGGAACTGTTCCAAACATGCCTAGGAGACGAGCCAGTGGAACTTGGACTCTACATTATGGTCACCTCAGATCACAGTGGTCCATTCACAAAAGGGAGCTACACGTATTACTTCTATAGCACTGAAAAGGCAGACTACTAAAAGGTCCTTTTAGTCTGTTACCGTTCCAATTTGATGATATATCTTTAAACGTAAACCCATCTAATTAACAGTGTTTTTGTGGCTACCCAAAATCTATACCTCATTTTTCTGATCAAATCGGAATCATGAAGTAGATAATTTCAGCCCAAAAGTCCATTATTTAGGGTAATTTTTTCAATTTATTTATTATTATGCTATTAACTAGATAATTGCCTTATCTCCATGGAGTTTTTTGAAATCTTTACTAAATATATCAGCCCATACTGATCTCTTTCTGATCTGATCTTAGGTAATTCATATTACTTAAGTCCCTCATTTTGGTATTTTATTATATGTAATTGCATCTGCAGTACATTTTTAACTTGTATGCTATAGTAGATGGCAGGTGCTACATTATGTATCTATTTTATATCCCCAGAATCACTTAGATCAAATCAGAGATCAGATACTGTAAGTGTTCAATGCATAGTTTTTGAATGAAAATAAATAGTAAACAGTGAGTCCTTACATCTGTTTGAAGCCTATGCTGAATTAGTTGAGTCTTCTTATTTGATTGCAAGCTCCTCCAGGGCTCTCCATGTATTCAGGATATAATTTTCCTTAATTCCAAAGCAGTATCATTCAAGCATTATTTGTTTAATACATATTCATGGCCTATAATGACCATGGTTTGAAATGAGGGAGTATGTAAGGACAGCACATTGAGTATAATAAATAATAAAACAGCAACCTCCAAGTAGGGTGTCTTGGCCTCACTGCCCTTTAACATTAAGTTAAAAAATGGAGGATGCAGAGCTCAGGAAATGGTAATGGACTGAGGGGACCTCTTGGCAGTAGGTTGCCAATTCACATGTATCAAGTCTTTACTTTCTGATGACTGCCTCATGGTATAAAAAGAGTTTATGTCCAACTCCTAGCTAGGGTGTGTGTATGTGTGGGGTCAGGGTGGGATATGTCATGGCCATCTTTTTAAAGCCAACTTCCTAAATATCACCTCTAAATTTGTTGCCATTTCTCTGAAGCCGGTTATCATTTCTATGAAACCCTTACTATATAATACAAGTATGGATGTTATGCATTTCCACCTACTGACATGTTCTCCAATTATGTATGAAGTTTGTGCTCATTACATGTCAATACCTTATTGATTGCCTCAGCCAAAATGACTGTTTCAGTAGAAATCTATGTGGTCCATGAGAGTCTGCATAGAGACTAAAGTGTTAATAAAATTAGAACTCTTCTCTCCTTTAATTTCTACTTCATTCCCTCACTCAGTTGTAGACTTCTTGACTAGCTTGCTCTGCCTCCCTAAAGTGTTTTGAGGCAGATATTAGAGGCAACTGCTTATTCTTAAAATCCAAACTTTTTTACGTCTCCTAGAGGTGGTTCAGCAAGTTCAGTAAGTTAGTACCAGATCATCGGGGGGCCTAGCTTCTCCCAAATGTGGCCATTGTTATCTTTCCACTTATCTAGGGTGAAGATCTTCAGCTCCCCAAACTGTCAACCTGATACTTTTTAGCAACATTGATGAAAGCCACCAAACAACAATGATAAGCCCCTAAAATAGATTCACAGGGTTTGTGGTGGCTAAGAGCTGGGTTTGCTAAAAATAAAGCTGCTTCTGCTCCCTCCATCATCTTTTTTCTGCTAGACTATAATTAAAGTCCACATCTGAAATTCTTATTGAGTGGCAAAGTCCCATGAGTGATTGGCATCTGGCTTCCAAAAATATTCCGCAAAGAGCAGTGTTCTCAGTGGCACATCTGACAGGCTTGGCTCACTTTCAGTGCTCTTGGCTTCCCGATGAGTGGCAAACCAATGGATGAACGGGAAGATTGCTTCAGCCCAATATCAGTCAATCAGTTGGTTCTTCCATCAATGACTTAAAGCAATTTTCTGTGCCTACCCTTACTTACCCCACACTGGCACATGAGAGAAGACTGATAGGAGAAAAATCAGCTTCACTAATTGGAACACTTTTTGCCTTACCAGTGCTGGGAAAGAGGGACCCAGCTTACTAGAGAAAATGTGGTTCCCTGGCGAGATGGAGAATTGCACTTGCCTGCTGGTCCAAATAGCATTAGTTTTTTTTGCATAGAAATTCCACCCAATTAAAGACTTTTTTTATTTGAACCTGAGATTTGTGGTCTCCCTGGAAGGGAGAGATTAGCTTTAGGGAGGAGAGTAAAAGCCTTTCCCATCACCTTGTTTTTTCACGCTTGTGTTATTTGCATGAAAACTAGACAATGTGTGATTGCACATGGGTTACTCCTCGTAGCATCCTAAATAAGAATATGTTGGACAATGAGAGTCAATTTTTCCTCTGAGCAGTCAAATAAACCTAATCATATGAATATACAATGAGATAAAACACCAATCTTGCACCGAAAGGTTTTATGATTTTAAGTAGACTTGTGCTAAACTCTTATCATAATTGTAATTAGAAGGAGCAGGCCAGTTTCCTGCTGCTTGAGCTCACTTTGACATGTGAACAGTATGAGGTTAGATGCCTGAGCTGAATTCTTGATTTGCACTGGTTTAGAGTTGCTGTTTGCTATGTTGCATGTACAGAGGTCGCATAAAGTAATGTTAACTCTGCTGAAAACAAATATATTATCTTCCTATATTCTCTAGAGACGGCCAGTATTTCTATCTGTAGTGTGCAAAATTGTTAGTATACATTATGTTAAATAATGGAATGGCCTAACAAAGGAGAGCCAGATATATAAGAATTATAACCTTAGGACAGAGACAAGATCCGAATGTTTTGTGATGCATGTGATCGATCTGCTGGGATGGGCAGCTGATAACATGAATTTTTGAAATTAATCAAACCTATTTCCCAGGTCTTTATCACTGTGTTTCAAAGGGAGAGAAACAAAACAACAATAAGAAAACAAAACAAAGGTGAAATAAAGCAACAGTCCTGATGGGGAAAGAGTTACAAAGATGACTTCAGGAGTAAGCAGAAAGAGTAAAATGTCAGAGATGTTTTCTGCAGAAGGAATTGATAAGCTAATACATATAGACAATTTATGCTTCAGTCACATTTTTTGGTAAGGTGTAAACTACTTGAAATTGTGAAACTTTTAAGCTATTTGAAACTTGTTACAGACGTAACATCTATAGATGTGTAATACTTGACACAGGTGCCAAAGGCATATAGACTTGGTTATTATTGCAAAGCCCATTTATCTACGCTTAGATCAGAAAGATGAATGTTGGAGCTGGAAAGGCATCTCACATATGTTGTAGTAGTGACCAAAGAAGGTTAAGAGATGGGCATAAAGTCCCAAAGCTAATTATGGAAGATCCAGACTAGAATTTTCGTCCTTTGAATATGTACAGTTCAAGTGTACTTTCTGAAGTAGACAATCCTTAGAAGTGTGGCATTGAATAGAATATGAAAAAGAGATGCCTCACCCACTTTGCATTAGTACCATAAGGTACCACCATAGGTGCACTGGGGCAGAGATGTGTTGAAGCTGGATTGTTTTTATTAGAGTCTAAGCTCACTAGAATCGACGAATACATTTTCAGGAATTTTGTCAATTTATTGGAAGCTTAAAATCAGCCATGGTGGGAAATGCTGGAATCTATCATCCTGGAGGTAAAACAGTTATCAGAGTGTTATTGACTAGAAGTATATTTAGGAAAGGAGGAATTTTAAGTAATAAAGACCAATGCCTGGAATGAAAGTTCCATGTTTGCTGGTGTGTAAGTATACCAAACTAATGCTATATGCCAACAGCTTTTTTTAAAATGAAAGAAACACTCAGTGAATTCCATTTCTTTAGCATATGCTCATAAAAATAGAGATGAATAAAGCAATGTTAGTACTATAGAAGTGAACTCATTTTGGAGATGAAGAGAGATGATTTCAGTTCTTCATGTTAAAGGACAAACATGTCAGTCTTTATTAAAGCAGATTAGGAAGGAATTCTGAGAAAAATTTCCCAAAGTGGAAAGTTCATCCCTGGACAGCTCTTGTTTTTTTTGTCAATGGGAATGATATTTACAGAATGAATGTATTTTAGAGCTGTCTGGAGAGAGAAGATCTTAAGATATTCTAAAACAGAGAAAATCATCACCTGTTTTAAAGATGGTGGGATATTCATTGGTGAGCTGGAGCTGGCATGTAATGACTCAAGAGGCTGAATATGCACACACATCTTTTAATGTGCAAATTTGTACTTTGTGACATCACTTTGGAAGCTCAAAGTCCGCCATGATGAGACTATTTACACCACGGAAACTGATAAACAGTACAGATAAGGGTCCTCCCCCCCCACTTTTCCTACAACAACATTAAAACATTTACCAGAACATCATCATATATTATAATACCCTAAATACACTAAAGCCATAGACAGTAGTCAAAATTTTATTCAGAAGGCCTTTTCTTTTAATATTATTTTTTTTAATTTTTTTTTAACATTTTATTTATTTTTGAGACAGGGAGAGACAGAGCATGAACAGGGGAGGGTCAGAGAGAGGGAGACACAGAATCCGAAACAGGCTCCAGGCTCTGAGCTGTCAGCACAGAGCCTGACGCGGGGCTCGAACTCACGGACCGTGAGATCGTGACCTGAGCCGAAGTCGGACGCTTAACCGACTGAGACACCCAGGCACCCCTTAATATTATTTTTTAAAATAACTTTAGCTAAATATTTAATTGCGAACTAGAAATATGACAACAATTGGCCTGTGAGTGAGAACCTTATAGGAGAATGAGGGAATTCTCTCACCTACAGATATAATTGTTAAAATAGTTAAGACCAAAGTGGAAAATTGGACTAAGATTTAGTCACCCATCATTTAACATATTTTAAGGCTTACAAGTTATCTACAAATATTATAGGTGCTTCAGGGAATACAAACTATGTATAAGTTTGGCCTTAGTGAGCTTAGACTCTATGCAGACAAAACCCAAACAAATAAAAACGTGGAGAAGAGTGACCAACTCTTAAAGGGACACAAAGTAGGTATAGTAGGGATTGAGATGGAAAAAGAGCTGAGAATTGGGTAGAACTATCAGACTGGTGTACACAGTGAAAGACTGAAGTAGAATCTTAAAGGAAGAGCAGTCTTTGAATAATGCTTGGGGCATGGAGAGACAATTACAGACATAATCAGGGGGCCATGTGAGCAAAAAGTCTGCAGGAGTGAGTGCTGCATGTGTACGGTCTGTTAACAGACTTTTCTGGCGAGAGTGGAGGGGGTAACTGGGAAATATTGCAGACAGAATAGGATACAGAAAAAGGTCAGAAGGATGGGAGAAGGAGAAAGAGAGAGGAGAGAAAGTAGGTACGAAGTAAAGCAAAAGAAGAGAAGCAGAAAGGATCAGTTAGTCAAAACAGGGCATTATGTGAAATAGTCCTTATGTGTATCACATAGGTTAATTATTAATACATTTCTGAGGGCAAACACTGCTCTCATTTCACAGAAGGAGTAAACCAAGGCTGAACCAGATAAACTCTCTAAAAATTGTGGAGTTACCAAGAGTAGAACCTGGTATATAGTTCAGCTCCTCTGACTCTAGGACATGGGCTCTTGCCACAAGACCACATACTCTGGCATCTGGATTCTTGAAAACTCCAGCAGTTACCCTACAGTATTGCTTTAGTTAAGTACCATTCTGAAAAGGAAAAACATCACATTCAGGAACACAGGAGGTTGAACTAGCTGTACCCCTGGCAAATAAACATTTAACAAATGGCTTGATTGAGTATGGAAACAGCCTTCCATGTCTGGGTGAAGGTTAAAGTTGACAAAGGAGCATCACTTCATATCTAACTGAAAAGACACCCAGGGTGAATGGCTATATGTTACAAAGGGAAAGAGGTTATAGTCATTGAAATGGAAGGAGACAGAAGATTCAACTAAAAGGAAATACTGAATCCTGAGCATTTATTATGAACTGCACCTCTAAATCTTTCCCAAATGGCAGAATTACTGCAAGTTAGCTCACCGGGGAACCAGGGATACTTTTGACAGATCTACACAATCCCCTGGTAAAGATAAATGGGGTGTAATTTAAGTAGTCCCAAACTTTTCTGCAAGCTTCAAGATCACTGCACATTGTTGGATCTATTCATAATGGCCTGGACTGTATCCCAAAAATACCAGTGGGAGAGACACAAGCGGACTGGCTAGGCTAGAAAAGGAAAATGAAGCCATTTGGACTTGGCTGAGGCTATAGATGGTCTGACAGTTTGCAATTTATAATTTTTTTTTTTTTTTAGCCCTTTAACATTCTTTATCTGCTTTTATTTGCTCAACAGCCCTTTTGCTGAAGTTCACGCTTAGCTTACCACATTCGGTGAAGCACACAGCAGTGGACAGGGGAATTTAATCTAGAAATCAGCCTGACTTGTCTTCACAATGTATTTTAGCTTCCAATACTGTGCTATGAGGATGCATAAGCAAGAGCCCTGTCTGGGTCAGGTGGCCTGAGAGCCCCGCCAGCATCCCTAACAATGCCTTTTAGGCAATGCTGTCAAGCAGACTCCCATCTCCTTAACTGACAGCGATGAGCATTTTAATAAAAATGAGGTTCTGGTTGTTTTGAAGCATGAAGCCTAGTAGAAAGGAGAATCTGATCAGCTTTCGCCATGCCTTTCATAATTGTGAATCCTTCCATCTGACTGCCAGTGATTCGGCTTCCCAGACATTCAGAATAGATCATCCTCACTTCGAGCTGTCTCAGACGCATTGCTTGGGATCCTTTCAACCTGCCCTGTAGCTTTCAGGTGGTAAGATGGCAGGCGTCCAGTCCCTCTGAAGAAAAAAGCTTCATTGTTCATTGTGCCACTGTATCTTCCAACCCTTTTTGTTATATCCCTGGAACCTATTTGCTTTTTAACTGCTGCCACATACTGGGAAAACATCTTTATCGAGTGGTCCTCAATGCTGTGGCTTGAGTCCCTTTCATCAGGGGGCCTGCAAGTCCCAAGCTGAGATGAAAAGTCGGAATGTTTCTGTCTACCTGGTTATCTTTGTGTCACACCAATTTGAATGTCATTGGTCCTTGTGCTGCTTTGTTGCTAAAATTTTGTTGGAATCATCACCATCTTCCCAGAAGGCATAATTCAATACCACTGGCATATATTCTCAAATTAGAATTCCCCCTGGTTCTAAATTCATGTGTCACATTAATAGTATTCTATGAGAGAGTATTTTCCAATATAACAAGGAAATTTTGGGTCAAACATACCACAAGAAGGGATTCTTGTCCATGTTGCCGGAAAACCCCGACAATCTCTCTCCTGTATTGCCTTCTTTTTTTCCCCCTTCAATGTATGAAAGAGCTTGATTTCTCCTGACTCTAGCTGAATCTAGATTCTAACCATACTGTCATTCAATATATATTTTCAGCATACATTTTCAAAGTATGCCTGATTCTGGTAATATCAAAAAGATATCAGTCATTCTTACCTTAGATGAGTTTATTTAATTACATTCCTTCCCTCCTGGCATACAGAAGGGACCAGATACACCAAGGAGTACAATTAATTATGTGGGACAGGGAAAAAGGGAAATTAGGAGGAAAGCAAAAAGTGACTTTTGAGCAAGTAACTCTGAGGAAGACAAACCTGGTTAAACAAAGGGCTCTTCTCTACAAAAAAGGACTATGAGTATAATGAATCCTTGGAAAAATATGGTGATGTGTTCACTAGATGGTGGAAGAGCTATGTGGAGGCACGAGTTACCCCAAACTCGTTTTTTAAATGATCAGGTTGGAAGAGGACTGTGGACATTCAGGATACCTGAATTTAATAGATCCAACAAATTTATTTCACCCTGTTCTTTCTCCCTTGTGTACTAGTCCCAGGAAAATATCACCAACTTGATACCCACACACACACACACACACACACACACACACACACACACACCACTCGGCCACTTTGTTCAGGATTAAACCTGCTCTTCTTTCAAATTCTGTTTTCCGTGTTCCTTAGCTACCCACCCATAGACAGGGCACAGGCCTCATTCTTACCAAATGTCTCTTATTTTGCAGATATAACCTATCAACATGTTTGGTACAGACTGAGGGCAGTGAGAGTACAAGCTGAGCTGGGGAGTAATTCTGATTCAATTGCAACTCCTGGGGGACACCTCATGGAAAAGACTCCTCCTGTGTCATTTTATCTGCAAATAGCAACTATCTCAGTATTCCTTTTCTGAACTTAAGCAGTTCAGGGGTTGACACCATACTTTATGCTTTTAATTCTTAGAACAGTGCCCTGCAGAGTAGTGATAAAAACTAATATTTATTGGCTGATTGCTATATGTCAGACTTAGGGCTGAATGTGTTTTGAGAACTATCTCATTTAAGTCTCACTGTAGCCCTATGACATATGTATTGTTATTATCCCCATGTGACAGATGTGAACACAGACCTGGAACAGTTAAGTGACCTGCCGTAAGTCTTAATTCCTTATGAATGAAGACCAGAATTAAATTCATATTTGTGTGATAATGAATAACTCCTGGGTTTACAAAGAAAATAATTCTAGCAATTCCTGAGACTGAGACTTTGGGGAAACCAGAAACCCATGAAGTTATACATTTATAAGTCTATAAATGTATAGTCCCTGAAGGCTTCCTTCTAGAATCTAGCCCTACCCTAGCTATTCAGTGTATCTCCCCATTTCCAAGTAGAGGTACTCTGAGCCCATCCAGCTAATCTTGCACTGTGTTTAATGGTTTATTATTCTCCCCTATGCATTCCCAGTCCTTTATACTCCTCAGGATCATACTGCAGAACCCCATAACAGTTTAGGTTGAAGATCTGGTTATTTTGGGTTGTGGTGTCTGTGCCAGACCTTACTATCTGCCTAATTCTATTTGCCTCTTCTAACCTGCTTTCCTGATCTAAAAATGAAAGTAATGATAGTGTCTGTCTCACAGGCATCAAGTGAGGATTAAATGAGATAAAGCACTTAGAACAAAGTCTGGTATGTATAAAGTGCTCAGTAAATAATAATAATAATAATAATAATAATAATAATAATAATTAGATACTATCCTTATTGTTATAGTATTTATGTCAGATCATCTTCATCACTTTCTTTCTTGAACTTTCTCAAAGTCACTACTATAGTAGCAATTACATTTTACATGTGTACTATTTTACTTAATCAACTAGTGACATATACCTGCTTGATGACAAGGAGTTGTCATATACAAAATTTCTGAGTCTACAAAATTCCTGCCGTCACCAAAGCTCTAACCAGAATATGTCTGGCCAGTAGCACTCTGGCCCCCAGCTAGGTGTGTATTCTGTTGAAGTCCTGAGTCATCTGCAGGTAGGCAGAGAACATATGTGACAATCACCAGATGTCAAAGGGAAAATCATCCTTGCCTTAAGCTTAAATTTCACTCTTATGATGATTAGTGTTTGTATCTTGCTTGCTTGGTTTCCTGGATTCAAAATATTCAAAATATGTATTTACTTTGACCATGCGCTTGGTTATTCCTTTATGCCTTAGAAGATGTGAATTTTGGCCTTCAGACTTGAAGTTGTTTATGATAACATATCACAGTGGCCTTCAGACTTTAAGTTGCTTATGATAACATATCACAGATGCCAAGCGGTACATTTGCCCTTGACCCTATTCACTTTGAAAACTGGCAAGTAGTGGGAGAAGGCTCTGCACCCTCTGTTAACTACTTTTTGTCATTTTTTAAAATATAAATTAAATTTTTTTTGGTATGTTTATTTATTTTTGAGAGACAGAGAGAGAGAGAGACAGAGCATGAGTGGGGGAGGGGCAGAGAGAGAGGGAGACACAGAATCCTAAGCAGGCTCCAGGCTCTGAGCTGTCAGCACAGAGCCCGACACGGGGCTCAAACTCACAAGCCGTGAGATCATGACCTGAGCCGAAGTCGGACGCTCAACCGACTGAGCCACCCAGGCGCCCTAATCATGTTTTTTTTTTTTTTTTTTCTTAACAGCATGTGTCTGCTTTCAAGAAATTTCTAGTTAGATTATGTAAAAACATGTCTTTGTGCAGTAAATTTAATCTCTTCCTAGCTTCTTGCTTCTGACAACTTGAAATAAATACTTTGACTAAACACCTTGCCCTGAGTGTCTGTTAAACTAAGTTATCTCAGCCGAAAAGGAGGAAAGGGAGCCAGAGATTGCATTCATTGAGCAACTCCCTCCTTCTGTTCTCTGGGATTTACCTTCTCAAACTCCAGAAATAGGAGAATTTTCATGGAAATTTATAGGTGGTGTTTACAGGGGTGGTAATGAGGATATATAATTCATCTGACACTTAAATAAATATTGAAAACTATTAGCACCATTATAGGAATATATAATGATGTATTAGATATCTGTTATACCCCAAGTTTGATCTGCTGTAAGTGAAAATGTGCCCTCTGCTAATGGAAATGTTAAAAAGACTTGAAGACTAGCTTTCTGTATTCCAGTATAGTAGAGAGAATAGAAGCATCATGAAACTGTATTTTAAAAAGTAACTGACAAGTGAAACAAGAGATAAGATAAATCTGAGACAATGTAGGGAATTCAAAGTAAAGAAATTACTTTGAGTGGAAGAGAACAAAGATAATGATATTTAAACACACATACACAAAATGTAATTGCCAAAGTCTCTATTGAGACTTGGCAGGGCAAGATTTATGAATGGAAGGGCATAATTTGTTCTTCAGATAGTTTAATAGGTAGAGAAGAGAAAAAGTTTTACAGCTTCAAAATATCTATAACTGAAAAATCAATGAAAACGGGGTAGTGGATGTGGTGGGAAGCATTTGAACTCAGATAAGAGGAATTAGACACACAAGCAGTGATGTAGCAGGCGTATGCTTCAGAATTCATGCAGAGGGAAGATGTGCACACTGCTTTTCAAATACAGATCACAGGATGTCTATATTAGGGATGGGATACTTCTATGTACGGAAGAACTAATTTTGCTAAAGGTAAAAGCTACATACTTAAAAAACCTTCTGCCCATTTGATTTTCATCATATTCTAGACTATTTTTGATTTTTTAAGAAGTGATAGGAACCTTGGGACAAGTGATCGAAGCATGCTGGAATTCAGAATAAAGAGTAAGAAAAGACAATACTGAATTAGAGGTGCTCACTGTGGTAAGGCAAGAAGCTAAAGGCATACCAGGATTGCTTGGATGTCATTGTAAAACACACATATGTTCCTCACCCATAACTGATGATGTATCTGAATCGCTGGGGTGTCAAAGGGTGGGGAAAGGACCCTGAGGATGGGGTCAATCACTCAGAGAATCCACAGTGCCAGATCTTCCTCTGTCACTGACTGGGGCCACTGCAAGTGCTTGCACAAGGCAACTCTATTTTAAATTTTTTTTTTTAACGTTTATTTATTTTTGAGACAGAGCATGAACAGGGGAGGGGCAGAGAGAGAGGGAGACACAGAATCTGAAACCGGCTCCAGGCTCTGAGCAGTCAGCACAGAGCCCGACGTCGGGCTGGAACTCACGGACCGTGAGATCATGACCTGAGCTGAAGTCAGACACTTAACCGACCGTGCCACCCAGGCGCCCCAGGTCAACTCAACTCTGTTTTAGATTCCCTGTGTGACAAACCTCTGACTCTTAAAAAAAAAAAAAAAAAAAAAAAAAAAAAAAAAAAAAAAAAAAGCAACAATGTCAGCTAGAGACTTGTTAGATTCTTATTGGTAGTAAAAGTTGGGACAGTTCACTTTTGGGACTCTAGATACCCCTAGGCTTTTTGTTTGACGCATTCCAGAGGAGAAGGAACCTCAAGGCTGAAACACTGGTTTCCTTGCTCTGGAGGTGTGTTGAGTCTCTGGCCAACCCTCTCTGTTTGACCATATTGTAACTTGACTTTGTGGAACTGTTTATGCCAGTTACAGGAGAGATGTGACCCTCTGTGGAAAAGGATCTCATTTGGGCAGAGGGTTGGCTAACTAGGCTTTGAACATGTGGCCTTTGAGTTGCTTGTGGAACAGTTAGTCAGATATGGCATTGGATAATATTGCCAAGGAAGAGAGTCAAAGGCAAGGATAAGTAGAGGAAGAAGAGCTATAGTTGTTGTGGGTGGTGGAGTATCAAGATGTGGAGGAAGCAGAGACAGAGAAAAAAAAAGGTCAGGTAAGAAAGAAGGAGATCTGTAAGGTAGAGAAGAAGTTAGAAGAGTCTCTTCACACTATGGGTTAAACACCATTAGATTGGTATTGAGGCAGTTGTGTGGCTAAAGAGGGGATGGGAGAGTCTGAAAAATAAATTCAGATTATATATTCAGAGCATGAATAGTCATTTAGAGAAAATTTGACTATGCTGGTTTTAAAATCAGATGAAGTCAAAGATTAAAAGAACAGAAGAAAGCAGTACATGACTAAGAGGAAATGCAACAGAGAACCTTGAAACTATAAAAAAATATTTCAAGAAATCTCAGTCCCAGCTAAACTGGGGCTCACAGAAATAATATTAAAAACATAGTACTGAGGATTTTTAGTGCTATATACAAATCAAGAGTAAGGAAAGAGCTAGTGTGTAATGTTGGGGACAAGAACATAAAGGTAGCAGATAGCAAAAAGAAGACAACTTTGGCTCTGCTTCTACTTTACTTTTAGACATTTGCACCAACATTAATGATTCTTCATCCTTTCGGCTGAAGGCTTCATTGTAGTGAAATGAGTCACTGTCATTGCTTTGTTGTAATCAACACCTCATCATTGTATGATTCTGTATTTACAGATGTTTTTACTAGTAGAAATGTATGGATGTATCATTAAATCTATAGGTATTCAGTATCTTTGGGGTACGTTTTTTCAGATCCTTACAGATAAAGGTCAGTAAATTGATAACAGCTCAAGGTCACCAACACTGCAATAACTTGAGTATTGCTTTGACCTTCATGAATATGTATCATACTCATTTTATGCTTAATTTTTCTTTTTCTTTTTTACATTTAAGAACTAAAACCCAGGGAAAAAAAAAAACCAAATTCCTTATTTTAGTCTGAATGTGATCTGAAGTTAGTTAACCTTGGAAAGAAGGTAGAAATGAAGACAAACTTTCCTTCTGGCCTCCTGATGCTACTGTGTGAATTGATGGATCCCTCAAGGATGAATGCGACACCATGACAAGTGTGGAGGGAAAAGTTATGCTGAAGCTGACATTCACAGGGTGTATTAATTATAAATATCCATCTCCCTAGTGATCATGTACTTTTTTTTCCCCAGGAAGCAAACCGACCAAGAATTTTACTTTTGATGGAAAGGAAGAATGTTTGGAGTTCTTGTTAAGTTTCAATACCTTTAAGTGAAATTCATCTTCACATTAACTTTAGAGACCTGTAAATCTCTGACTTAAGTAAAAAGTTGTTGGGGGCAGGGCAGGAATGCACATTTTCCTTTTCTCATGGCATTGCAGAAAACTTGGACTGACCCTTAAATCCAATTACTATGAATGGGAAAAAGTTGGACTTTATTTCTGAGGCTGAAGGGCACAGAATTTCTTTGGCTATGATCAAGATTTTCCTTTCTGTTAAGTTGCCAGAGAAGTGTTCCTTTGTTTAAATCTTGGGTGCTGAATGTATTTATGATTGTGATGCCAAAAAGAGAAAGGAAAGTTGGCTGGGAGTGGTCATTAGTATCTCTGTAAGGCAAAGCTTCAGAAAAAAAAAAAAAAAAGGTGGGCTTGTGATCATCAACCAAAGAAGGGGAACACCTCCTGCATATCTAGAAACCATGGTCAGCTACTTTCTAAAGAAAAACAAATATATCTGGGAAAATCACTCCATTTGACTGTCATGTTTTGGCCCAAGATGTAAAAAGAAAATAGTGTTGACAGTATGTTCACAAGGAAGTGCTATGACGACAAACTACATATATATTTATTCAGTCTTATACTATTTGCTGATATGCAGACACAGCATTAGACAGCCTGTCTGGCTAATTCAGGTCAAACTTGATGCATTTTCTCAGCAGGTTCTTTTGCGTGCGTTAAGTTCAGCCAACATTTCACCTGCATGCACATATTTTGGTTCTCCTGATTTCCATATCCACTGAGGGCTCTGAAATTATGTCATTTTCCTAAGTTGATCCTTTATTCCCCAAGTGGACTTTTGTTGCTACTTCTGTTGCTGTTATGGTTTTCCTCCAGGTAGCCTCACAAGAGCAAAAGGGCAGATTTTTCTTAATTTGGACATGAACTTTTTTTCTTATCTGAAGCTTCTTTATAACCCTTTTCCATTTTCAATGAAAGCAATTATCTTAGTGAACAAGCATATGCAAAAATGTTTGAGAGGTAGGCCAGGAAGATATTTCTCTTTTTAAACCAGCCACTTTTTATGTGTTTTCTGTTTCTTGGGATGAACATAATCAAACCATGTGGAGTTTTCTAAAACGATAAATCATCATTTTAAATCGCATAGTCCCTATTCTCTAACATTTTATCCAGTTGCCCATCATTTACTCATAGCACTTAATTTTCTTCTTTTACACTGTAAATTTGATTATGTTCAGAAGCTCAGGAGCTATTTTCTTTTAGTCAAATGTTTTCCTACTGGAAAATGTCACCATGTAGATAAGTCACAATAAGATCAACTCATGAATATTCACAGGGCATATTTTGAGTACTGTATCACTCATTTAATGCTCTTTTACTGGCTAGATCACCCATATTCTTGATTACTTTCCCCCATTAAATCCTTAATTGCTATTTAGACCAGGCAATTTTTCATAGGAATTCTTGTCCATTCTAGTGTCCTGGTATTGCCAGTTGATATTACATATGACATATAATTCCCTCTCACTCTTGAAATTTATGTATGACTCATTTCTTGCTTTGCTTTTCAAGTCAGGATGTTTTAATTTAAAAAAAAAATTCATTGGCCATAATTTTCCAAAAGAGAAAACTTCTGTTTTCTGTTGCCCTTGGAAAACAGATCCTCATATAGAAGCTCTCTAACATTCCCCCTTCACAAAAAGAACTAATTAGTATAATCACTCAAAATTCCTCATTTCTCAATTCAAAACAAATTATTTTGCATTTGGATTTTTGTTATACTTGGTGCTAGACATATACATGCACCATTTTGAGCTGCTTTTACTCTTTAGGAAGTCCTAGAAGCTAGTACACTTCTTTCTCATTGAAATATGTCCCTAACTGCGCCTGGGTGGCTCAGTTGGTTAAGCATCCAACTTCAGCTCAGGTCATGATCTCGTGGTCTGTGAGTTTGAGCCCCGCGTCAGGCTCTGGGCTGATGGCTCAGAACCTGGAGCCTGCTTCAGATTCTGTGTCTCCCTCTCTCTCTGCCCCTCCCCCGTTCATGCTCTGTCTCTCTCTGTCTCAAAAATAAATAAAAAATGTTAAAAAAAAATTATAAAAAAAGAAATATATCCCTAACCAACTACCCTCTCAAACTTTTGCTCTGTGGTTTCCTGCTAAGTAGTTACTGAAGATGAAAAATTTCTTTTTCACGTGTCTGAGTAAATACAATATCATGCAAATCTGTTTTTGTTTAGGTTTTGGCTGATGTTTTGGAGGAGTATGCAACCTTGAGGAATCTTGGCTGTGTCAATACAGGTAATACTCAATAGAGTTGAACTTGACTATAAACTGCCTGATTAATGGGAAATTTAGTTTTTCATATTAAGTTTGAGGTATAGAATTTTCAGTATTTGATCTGTTTTGATCCACGAAAATATGGTTAAAGTTTATATTTTGACCTGCCTTGGAGTATTTGAATTAGTGTATACATATGATTTTGTTTACTTGACTATTTTAGAATTATTACATATTCCATTCCCTCTGTATCTGGTTTTAATTCTTTTCATTTTAAGTTCTGGGGGACAGTCTCTCCTACATTGTTTAGCAGTCTGGATCATTCTGGTCCAGTGGGCCAGTCATGCCTAGATAATCAATGATGTAATTAGGGGGAATGTCTGTTGCAGTATACTGAGCTAACTGCCTTATTACATATTAACAATGAAAATATCCCAAGAGAGATAATTAATTACATAATTATATACTTCATTTTCACTTTTATGGGAATAGGGGTACATGAGGTCATTGGACAATAGCAGTTTTGGAGTCAAACAGACCTGGGATTTGGTCCTGGTTCTACCAGTTCTTTGATATATATGTCTTTGAGCTAGACTCAGTCTCTTCATGCCTCAGTTTTCTCATCTGTCAAACATGGATAATAATACTGGTAGATTAGGGCTAACCTGTTCAAGCCTGATCAATTACCAAGTGGTTGGCTGCCTTCACAGCTTCATGGGAACCAATTATGGAAAAGTGCCATATGGCAAGGCTTAGATCCCAACATCCCCATCCCCATATCCATCATGCCATATGAGGGGCTGGTGTTTCTCAACCAAGAGTGCTGGCATGTTTGATCCTGCCACTAAGTTGACACATTATATCACTGCAATTACAAGACTTGGACCCCCAACCACACTAGAGGAGGGGGACTTGTTCTCTGTCGAATCATAGGCTCTAAGTTTCCAGAAAAGGACTGAAGCTAGAATTCTGCCATGTCTTATTTCGGTTTGTATCCTGGCTGTCAATGATGGCAGCAGAGAGGCATGCCTAATCATGTAGTTTGTAGAAAACAGTCCAAAGGTTGGGTCCCTCTTCCAGCCCTGTTAAGTTTCTTCAGGCTTTCTAGAACGCAGTGTGGAAAAACAAATATACATACCTGCTTCTGCTCATGTCTCTATGATTTTTCCCCAAAGAAAGATGCTCCAGCAGTTTAGAACAAAATCTTAATTATCCAAAGTCACGTTCTTTAGTGCTTAAATTAATCAGATAATTGCTCAATTATCCACTTTGTTTTGTCTGTGTAGATATCCTGGCTCAAGTCCATTAACCAACTAATGTACACCAAAGATGAGAAAATTAGGAGATTGTGCCTATGTTGATATTTCTGTTTTCCACCCAGTGGTTTGTCTGTATCATTGATGTCTGCTGTCCTCATTAGCAGTTATCAAATCAAAGTAATGTTCATTGCAACCAGAAGATAAGTTAAGTAGGTATTTACTCTTTGGTTGCCAGCTTGAAGAAGCATTGTTTCTATATTGGAGGAAGAAAGGTAAATGTCCCCTTTAATACTAGAAGAAAGATATTGCAGATAAGAAAATCTCAACTTTTGGTGAGAATTTAAGGATTTGAGCCTTGCTACAAGTACTCAGAATGAAATGCATCTTAGGGTTTTGTTTCTGGTGAGCCCCATGTTGTTCTCTCTTGGCCAGAATTAATGATGTCTTTTTCTCACTGGGATCACCTGTACCTAGTTCCTGAGATAGTCTGGACCCCCAGATATCAGTGACTTTAGCTGACTCATTTGTGGCACCTATTTCCTAGTGTTCTGATATGCTAGGTAACCTATAAGATGATGAGCTCTTTTTTTTTTTTTACATGGCAATCATTTTCATTTCTGGGACTGTAACTCTGTTTTGAACTCTAGCTTGTCTAGGTTTGCCTGCCCTGTTACATAGGGGAATCTTGTGTACAGCATAGCATAATAAAATGATCATGGGCTTTGGAGTCAGAATCCAGAATTACAAGTTGAATTATCTTGGGCAAGTTATTTAACTTCCTTGATCATTATGTTCCTTATTTGTAAAATATGATACCCATCTCACATTCTTTGAGAGTTAAATGGGTTGAAAGACAAAATGGAGCAAGTACAGAGCTTAGCATCTTTGGGCATTCTGTTACTGGCATGGTCTTGCAACAATGGATTTATTAATTTGGAACCATATCTCCGTAGTTTCTAAATTAGTTGGATTCTTGCCATAATGTCTACTGTTTTACCCCCTTCAGCTCTGGCCTCTTTGGCTATTGAATACTTCATTTCTGGTTTAGTGTCTACAACATATTTGGATACTGAACAAAGAGATAGTGTGGATGGGGGGTAGATGGACAAATGGAAGGATTCCTGACCAAATCCAATCTATAGTTTACTTTCCCTATAGAACGCAGCCCTTTAGACTTCTGACTCTGACTATTCTCAGAAAGACCAGAATTTCCAATTAATTAATTCCCCCATGTCCCTGTGCTACTCCGTTGCCTGAACTGTTCCTGGTATTCCACTGTCCCGACATAGTGTAGACTATGACATACCATGGGAATTTTCTGAAGGTTAAGACAGTCCTCTATTTTTAACTGCAAAAGACCAGCAACGTAGACATTGCATGATTATCTTTTTTTTTTTTTTTAAGTTTTTAATGTTTATTTATTTCTGGGAGAGAGAGAGAGACAGAGTGTGAACAGGGGAAGGACAGAGAGAGAGGGAGACACAGAATTCGAAGCAGGCTCCAGGCTCCGAGCTGTGAGTACAGAGCTGGACATGGGGCTCGAACCCATGAACGCTGAAATCATGACTTGAGCCGAAGTCGGAGGCTCAACTGGCTGAGCCACCCAGGCACCCCTACAATGCCTGCTTATCTTGGTTAGAGAAATTGTTTTTTAAGAAAATGACCATTGTTAAGACACCTAGTCCTTTTGACTAGCTAGTGTCCCCTAAGACAAACCTAAAAAGCAGGCCACAGGAGCAACTTTAAAATATGAGCAAATGAACTTGATAAACTATACTATGACAGCACACAAAACAGCACAATATTCCCCTTAGAATACCTAAACATTATAAGAAGCGAAGAGAATGTAAACATAGGATATTCTGAAATTTTAATGTCTTGAACCATGTCATAATGTTACTCTTATTTGCTATTTTGCAGTCAAGAATACAGGGATTTTATTATTCCATGTCCTTTATGTAAAAAGAACAGTTGTGTTTAGGTGTTATTATTGTCACTCTTGGTTATAACAATTGTGGCAGATGTCTTAAGAGATAGGCTATGTCAGAGAGCTTTACCTTGGGTGAGACTTTTTTTTTTCCAGTTGCCTAAAAATGGGAGGGTAGTGATAAATGGCCTGAAAGGGGTTTCACTTCTGGTTGTACCCACGAAGTAGTAAACTTAGAAACCATCATAACTAATATGTGATTACTTTTTCTTGAGATATAATTTATATACCACAAAATTCACCCATTTAAAGTATATATTTTTTTAATACATTTAAAAAATTTTAATACATTTATAGTTTGTACAGAACACTCTCTAATTATAGAACATTTTTATCACCCTAACAAGAAATCGTGTAATCTATTTTCTATCTGTATGGATTTGCCTATTATGAACATTTCATATAAATGGAATCACACATTATATGTACTTTTATACTGACTCTTTTTATAACTTAGCATAATGCTTTCAAGGTTCATCCATGTTGTAGTATGTATCGGTACATATTTCATTTTTATTGAAAAATATTCCATTATATGGACATACCACATTTTGTTTATCCATTCATCAATTGATAGACACTTGAGTTGTTTCCACATTTTGGTTATTATGGATAGTGCATTTGTATACATTTTTGTACGTAAACATATTTTTAAATTTCTTGGGTATACACCTCAGAGTGGAATTCCTGGGTTATGTACTAACTCTGTGTTTACCTTTTAAAGTAACTGCCAAACTATTTTCCAAGGTGGCTGCACTTACATTCCCTCCAGCAGTGAAGGAGTGCTCCAACTTCTCTACATCCTCACTAACACTAGTTACTGTCTTTTTCGTTAGAGCCATTCTAGTGAAGAGGTATTTTATTGTGCTGTTGGTTTTACTTCCCTAATGACTAATGACATTTAACATCTTCTCATGTGCTTATTTGCCATTTGTATATCTGTTTTGGAAAAATATCTTTTCAAATGTGCTGACACATTTAAAACAATTTTTTTTAATGTTTTTTTTTTCCTGAGAGAGAGAGACAGAGACAGAGAGAGTCTGAACGGGGGAAGGGCAGAGAGAGAGAGGGAGACACAGAATCCAAAGCATGCTCCAGGCTCTGAACTGTCAGCACAAAGCCCGACATGGGCTCGAACTCAAGAAGCTCAAGGTCATGATCTGAGCTGGAACCAAGAGTCGGATGCTTAACCGACTGCTCCACTCAGGCACTCTGACACATTTTTAATTGGGTTATTTGTCTGTCTTTTTTTATTGTTTTAAGAATTTTAAATATCCTTTATATATTCTGGATATTAGACCATTATCAGATATATAATGAACAAATATTTTCTCTGATTCTTTGGGTTGTCTTTTCACTTTCCTGATGGTGTCCCTTGAAACATAAAAGTTTTTTGTTTTTTATTTTTATGAGGTACAATTTATCTCTATATTTTTTTGTTGCCTGTGATTTTGATGTCATTTGAAGGAAACCATTGCCTAGTCCACGGTCACAAATATTTACTTCTATGTTTTATTTTAGGGGTTTTATAGTTTTAGCTTTTACATTTAGTTTTACGATTTAATTGTGAGCTAATTTTGTATATGATGTGAGGTGGGAGTCCAAGTTCATTTTGTTGTTGTTGAAAACACTGTTCTTTCCCCCATTGAATCATCTTGGTCCCCTGGTTGAAAGTAATTGACCATAAATGTAAAAGTTTGTTTCAGAACTCTAATTCTTTTCCACTGATACACTGACACATTGATGTGTCTACCTTTGTGCCAGTACAAACCTATCATAATTACCTTAGCTTTGTAGTAAGTTTTAAAATATTGAAATGTAAATCCTCCAACTTTATTTTTCTCTATCAAAATTGTTTGTGGCATTCTGGGTTCCTGAGTTTCCATGTGATTTTCAAGGTCAGCCTGTTAATTTCTACAAAGAAGTTAGCTGAAACTGTGATGAGGATGACATTGAATCTGTAGCTCAGTTTGGGGAGTATTGTCATTTTAACAATATTAGGATTTTTAATCCATGAACACGGGATGTCTTTCCATGTATTTAAGACTAATTTTTTCCAACAATGGTTTTATAGTTTTTAGCATTTAAGAGTCTTGCACTACTTTTGTTACATTTATCACTGACTATTTTATTCTTTAGATGCTACTTTAAGTGGGAGTGTTTTCTCAATTTGCTTTTAGGATTATTCATTGCTATTGTATTGTAATGCACAATTGATTTCTGCATATTGATCTTGTATCTTGCACCTTGATGAGCTTTTTTATTGATCTGAGAGCTTTTTTTTGGTGAATTCCTGAAGATTTCATATATGCAAAATCATGTCATCTGCAAATAGAGATTGGTTTTACTTCTTTCTTTACAATCAGGATGCCTTTTATTTCTTTTTCTTATCTAATTTTTATGGCTGGTAGTTCCAGAATGTTGAACAGAATGGTAATAGTGGACACCTCTATCTTAAGGGATAAGCTGTCAGTGTTTCACAGTTAAGTGTAATGTTGGTTGTGTTTTTCATAGACACGCTTTATCAGATTGAGGAAATTTCCTTCCATTCTGATTTTGTAGAGTGCTTTTATCATGAAGAGGTGTTGGATTTTATCAAATCCCTTTTTTGAATCTACTGAGATTATATATGTTTTTTTGTCTTATATTCTATTAATATGCGTTCGTATGGTAGTATTAATTTTCATATGGTGAACTAATTTTACATTTTTGGGATAAATCCCATTTGGTGATGGTATATCAGCCTTTTTGAAAAACAAATTTTTTTCAATGTATATTTATTTTTGAGACAGAGAGAGACAGAGCATGAACGGGGGAGGGGCAGAGAGAGAGGGAGACACAGAATCAGAAGCAGGCTCCAGGCTCTGAGCCATCAGCCCAGAGCCCGACGCGGAGCTGGAACTCACGGACCGTGAAATGGTGACCTGAGCTGAAGTTGGACGCTTAACCGACTGAGCCACCCAGGTGCCCCTGTCAGCCTTTTTGTATGTTGCTGGATTTGGTTTGCTAGTATGTTGTTGAGAAGTTTTGCATCTGTGTTTATAATGGATATTGGTTTATAGTTTTCTTGTGATATCTTTGTTTGGTTTAGCTATCAGAGTAATAGTGGCCTTCATAGAATATTGGCTTCATAGAATTGGTATGTTTTCCCTCATTTTCTATCTTTGCAAGAGTTTGTGAAATATTTGCTGTTTGGTGATATTTGGTAGAATTCATGTGTGAAAACATCTGGTCTTGGGCTTTTCTTTATGGGGAGTTTTTTGATTACTGATTCAATCTCTTTATTTGTTATAAGTCTATTCAGATTTTTTGTTTCTTCTTAAATCAGTTTCAATAGTTTCTTTCTAAGAATTTGTCCATTTTATCTAGGTTGGCTAATTTGTTGGTATAAAATTTCACATCACATGCCTTTATCATTTTTTATAGTAATATAATCCTTTTAATAGGCTGATAGTAATGTCTTCTCTTTTATTCCTGGTTCTGGTAATTTTAGTCTTTTTATTGGTCAGTCTTTCAATTCTGTTGATTTAAAAAAATTAATGTTTATTTTATTTATTTTGAGAGAGAGCTCAAGCAGGGGAGGGGCAGAGGCAGAGGAGAAAGAGAATCCTAAGCAGCCTCCACACAGTCAGTGCAGAACCCAATGTGGGATTCATCCCACAAACCATGAGACCATGACCTGAGCTAAAATCAAGAGTCAGATGCTCAACCAACTGAGCCACACAGGAGCGCCATAATTTTGTTGATTTTTTTTATTATTAAGGTTTATCCCGAGTAGGAGATACAGGGACTTTGTTAAATATCCCTTCTGACTGTTAGAATCTAAGATGTTCACACAGTACCTTATAAAAGCAAATCATTAATTATCTTTGGCTAATTATTTTCCTACAATATCTTATAACTCATTTTGAAAGTATTCTCTGTGAAATAAGATGAAAAATTTACGTTTTGTGATGAGCACTGGGTAATATATAGAAGTGTTGAATCACTATATTATACACTTGACACTAATATTACTCTGTATGTTAACTAAGTGGAATTCAAATAAAAACTTTTAAAAAGAGATGAAAAATTTCTAAAATTGTACTTTCAGTTTATGTCCCTTCTTGAGTTGCAAAGATCAGGAAGTTCTATAAAGAGGACTTCCTTAAATTTTCCCTTCTGCTTTTTTAAGCTATAAAATATGTCCATTTCAAAAAATCTCACCATATGAACTCTTCTTGATTATCTGTGTTGTTACCATGTGGGATCTGCCCATCCAGTGTGCAGTTGACCTATTATTCATCGTTTGTAGTGTTAAAGGCTTTGATTGTCTTTCCCTTCTACCTTTGTTTCTGGTTTGAAGATTCCTTTTCTCCCAGTCTCTTCTCCCACAGAAAGTTCTTAATCAGTTCACTTGATTATTTGGAACTTTTCCGTTGTTATTCTATCTCCCTTGAGGTGAAGTGCTTAGAATTGCACACTGTATTTCAGATGTGAAGTCACCATGATTTTGCAACAATAGAGGATAATCTTCCTTGTATTGTGGAAAGGAGATTTCAGGCTATGTGAAAATGGTAATTCTGTGCAGTGAGAGGCTACAGGATGGTGGATTTGAAATCTTTGGCAAAAGCAGGAAGAAAGGGCTTCCTGTGTTATCCCAAGGACAGATGCCTCAACTGAAGACACCAGAACACATCTTCCTCTGAATGGTTCTGTGATAAAAGTACATATTTTTGGTGAGAAGTTCCTACCGCCTACCAAAGTCTCCTGCTGTCTGAGATCAGAATCCGAGTTGAAATCTGCATGCTCCATCATTCATCTTAGCATTCTTGTTTGCACGACGTCTGCTGCTCAGTGGCCAAATGGAAGATTAATCACAGAATTAGCATTTTCAAGTCGCCAACAATCTCCTTTGCAGATGTGCAGTTATATTACTGAAGTCTGTTGTTTTGCCCTACATTTATTGTTAATAATTAATGTACATTTCTGGGTGAAATTATGTGCTATCACCATCTGGTTAATTTAATAGAAATAGTCAAATCTAAAGCACTTTATTAAATATGTTGGAAATAATCATCATCATTACTATAATGTAGCAAGCATCATGTTTTTTCAATAAAAATGCCAGAAAATAGAACAATTCACCGTATGTCAACTTAGTTACTGTTACTACAAACTCATTTTTTGAAAAACTCTCCCTGTATTATGTAGTCAGTGTGGGAATTAACAGAACGCAAAGTTCATAGATTGAATGCTAGGCTATAAGCAGTCTATTAAATTTTCAGTAAAGAGCTTGGATAATAAAAGTACCGTATCACATAGGTGAAGAGAAATTATGTCCCACCTCCTCCTATTCGTCTTCATATTGAATATCAAATGAAAATTCTGGAGAGTAACAAGAATATAATTATTTAGCATTTTTCTTCTTGGAACTGTCTGAGGAAAACAAATGGTGTGAGCTAAGTGTTCCTTTTTGAATTTGTAAAGTGCCAATATAATGAAGAAAACATATTTAGCCATTATACAGTGTGTCCTTCTTGATAAGTTTTGCTCTGAAGATTGAAACGTAGATCACCACTGGGTTTTTAATATCGTCTTGTTAATGTTCTACTTATGCAATAATAGAATGCTCAATCTTCATGTCAAAGAGGTGAGCTTCCAGGGATTTCCCACCCCATAGTCAATATCACCCTTGTCTTGAAGAGTAGGATTCCTCCAAATTGCTCTTTTCCATAATTTGAATATGTTAAAACAGCCTTCTTTTCCCTTCCCATTTGCTCTCCACTAAGACCAGCCAAGCACAACTTTGTGAGCTTGCATGATCTCTCATTTCCCTTTGTGATATTTTTCTTCTCACTTATTTCCCAGGTGAATGTCTTACCCTAAGTGGTCCCCAGTTGATCTTCTTTGAGCTTTGAGTGGATAGTGACTTACAGTGGGATTCTATTCTGTAAGGTTATTCATTGCATCATACCCAAAAGAATTCCTTAACTGGTCTATAATCATAAATGAGCCACACATTAGTTACATTATCTCATGTTTGTGATGAGAAATGAACACATGGCAGTCTCTGTCCTTGAGAAGAGTGAAATAGAGATGATTTTTATTAATAATTTTAGCTCTCATGTATTGAGCTTTAAGTATGTACTAGAGATAGTATTTTAAGCACTTCTATGGATTATGTCTTTGAATCCTTGTAACAACTCTGGCCAGAAGGTACAATTGTTAATCTCATTTTACAGACTAGGGGGATAAAGCCTAGAGGGATTAATTTACTTGACCAAAGTCATGTAGCAAGTAAGTGGTGGAGCTAGGGTCTGAACATAGGCAGATTGACTTCAGCACATGGTTCCTACCCTTGTTTGTATATTAGAATCACCTGGACAGCTTTGAAAAATTACCTATGACCATATTCTTTCCTGATAAACTAATTAATCTTGGGTGGGCCTAGAGGGTCAGTGTTTTGTAAAATTTATTTAGAGATTCTACAACATGGCCAGGGGTGAGAATTCAGGCTCTAGAGGCTACAATCAAAGAAGAGATTTAGATTCAACCAACAGCAGGTATGTCTATAATATACAAGGTGCAGTACTATGAGCTTCACATGAATGACCTCTTATATTTCTCATTGCAGTCTTGTGAATGGAGGTAGACATAATTATCTCAGTGATAATGAGAAATTCTCAATGTAGAGAGATTAGGCTGCCTAAGATTTTCCAGTTAGTAAGCATTATACTCTGGGTAAGAACAGAGTTCCTTTAACTTTCAAATCCAGGTCTTTTAAAAGAATACCATAGTGCATATAAATTAAAAAAATATTTATTGTGTAGCTAGTATGAGAAGGGCAATATGCTAATCACTATGATGGAAATACATGAAATTTTAATAAATACCATAAGAGAGAACATCATTGGTTATTAGTATTAGCACTACTAATTGTATTGTACTGGCCAGAGTGTTGAGAGATTCAGAAGAGTAATTGATGATTCCATCAATCACCTGTGCTTGGTCTTTGGCTGCCTCAGAGAAAAGGAAAAATTTTTATAAAGAGAGCCAGACTTTTTTTTTTTTTTTTTTCTGAATGATCTCTTGTCTCAGTGACTTTATTTTTTAAAAAATTTTTTAAATATATGAAATTTATTGTCAGATTGGTTTCCATACAACACCCAGTACTCATCCCAAAAGATGCCCTCTTCAATACCCATCACCCACCCTCCCCTCCCTCCCACCCCCATCAGCCCTCAGTTTGTTCTCATTTAAGAGAGCCAGACTTTGGAAATAGCTCACTAAAATGAAAAAAAATACAGGTATTTAAAAGATTAAAAACAGCGGCGTCTGAATGGCTCAGCTGGTTGGGCATCAACTTGGGCTCAGGTCATGATCTTGTGGTTTATGGGTTTGAGCCCTGCGTCAGGCTCTGTGCTGACAGCTCAGAATGTGGAACCTGGTTCAGATTCTGTGTCTCCCTCTCTCTCTGCCCCTACCTTGCTCATGCTCTGTTTCTGTCTCTCAGAAGTGAATAAACATTTAAAAAATTAAATAAAAATAAAAAATAAAAACAACATGCAGAATTAACCAAGTTCACCACTTTTACCTTGGAACGATGGATTGGCAATCATTTCACATAATTATACTCACAAAGATCATGACTTGTGTTTAGATATCAGTGTAGGAAAAGCAGGGACTTTGTTTGTTTGTTTTGCTAAGAATCGTGTTTGTAGAAAATGTTAAAAAATTTGTTTTGGTGACCATAACTAGATGGCTTAAAAAAGTTTTTTTTTAAATGGCTTTATGAGTGAGATAGTTTTTTTTTTTTTTTTTTTGCTTGGGTTTTTAATATTTAGAGATGAAATTTAATTTAAACCTCAATGTCATTCAACTTAAAGGTTCTTCTTGGTCTGGAGAACTTGTCCAGTGTTCCTTAAATTATACCACAGGTATCTTTTTTTATATGTCACTGATGTCTTGACTAATAATTTGAGCCCCAATTTTTGTGGCCCTTTGTAGCATTTACAGTAAAAAGCCATGCTATTTTTAGACTCAAATTAAGACTCATTTAATACAGTTACCATTCATTCAGTTATTGACTCATTCAAACATGACATTTTTTATTGCACACCTACTATGTGCCAGACACTATTTTAGGTATTGAGGATTAGCAGTGAACAAAATATATTTCCTGCTTATATACAACTTACCTTCTGGTGGAGTTGATGGGGAAAGACAGATAAAAAATAAGTAAATCTATAGTAAATCAGATGATGACAATTGCAATGGAGATAAATGTAGCAGAAAAATGAGCATAGGAAGAAGCCTGGGAGGGCAATAGTAATTTGGGTAGATCAGTGAAGAAATGAAGAAAGAAGTGGCAAATCATTTATATATGTGGGAGAAAAGTCATCTTGACCAAGGAAATAGCAAGAGAAAAAGGTTTCAAGACAGAAGTGACTTCACTCATTTGGAAAATAACAGAAAAACCAGTATGGCTAGAATGCAGTGAAAAATAGGGAGAGGTCAGGAGATATGTCCAGTGAAGTAGTGAAATCTTGATTGTGTAGAACCTAGTAGGCTCTGGGAAGACATGCCTCCTATTCCAGTATGGATTGGAAGTGAAAGAATTTGAGTAAAGTTGTGATCAGATTTAAGTTTTTAAATAAATTACTCACATTTTGTAAGTAAAAATAGGGAGATCAATTAAAAAGCTATTGCAGCGTTCTTGCTGAGAAATGGTAGTGGCGTGTACTAAAGTGTCACTGAAGGTAGAAAGATGGTTACACTCTTTTGATTCTGAACATGGAGCCAGTGGGATTTGTTTTGGGGTTAGAGGTAAGATATGAGTTAAATAGGGGCGCCTGGGTGGCTCAGTCAGTTAAGCGTCCGACTTCAGCTCAGGTCACGATCTCACCAACCGTGAGTTCGAGCCCCGCGTCGGGCTCTGGGCTGACGGCTCAAAGCCTGGAGCCTGCTTCCGATTCTGTGTCTCCCTCTCTCTCTGCCCCTCCCCCATTCATGCTCTGTCTCTCTCTGTCTCAAAAATAAATAAATGTTAAAAAAAAATAAAAAAATAAAATAATAAAAAAAAAAGATATGAGTTAAATAGAGAAATCAAGATGTTAGACCTGAACCCATGGGAAAATGGAACTACCATGTACAGAGATGGAGAAGGCAATAGGAGGAACAGATTTTGGGTAAAATCAAGAGTATTAATTTATACAGGTTAGGTAACATCTGATGCCTGTCAGACATCCAGTTGGTGATGTTG
This sequence comes from Panthera leo, assembly GCF_018350215.1. Lineage (NCBI taxonomy): Eukaryota > Metazoa > Chordata > Mammalia > Carnivora > Felidae > Panthera > Panthera leo. Next base: position 62,489,156 of record NC_056690.1, on the reverse strand, counting down.
AAAAGGTAGTTATTTATAAAATAATATGTTTTAATGGATAGGTCTGGGATGATTAGCACTTAGATAATATTTAAAGCCACAGCTTGGGTGCTATGTGTACATAAAGGAAATATCTATAACTTACCCCTGGAGCAGCCCAGTGTTTAGAGTTTGGTAAAATGAGGAGAAAATGGAAACCGAATCTGAGAAGCAGGAGCCAGCTAGGAGATTAAATGAGAACAGTCACCCAAAGGCCAAAAGAAGGAGAGACTTCAAGGAAGGGGGAGTAATTAGTTATGTCATATACTGCTACCGGGAGAGGCCATGTGAAAAGTTAAATTTTAATCATTGGATTTAGCAACTAAAGGTCATCATTGACTTTAACTAGAGTTGTTTTGGTGGATTTATCAAAGGTTTCCAAAGTTGAATTCTTATTTGTAAAGATAAAACATTACTTTCTTAGTGAAGAAGAGATCTTATGAAACTTTCATTCCTTGAATTCTACTGATAGATCTTCTGACACCTTGATTCTTTATGAGGGATTTAAGTTTTTGTGTTTAGTAAGAAAAATGAACTAATTTGCTTGACTGGAAAACTTCTAAATGGGAAAAGTCAGATACAACATGATGAAAAGATAAGATGCGCTCAAGCTGTTGTTTGGTTTGTGTTACTCCAAATGGCCAGTTGAACTGCAAAGTTACCCACAATAAGCATCAAGAGAGGCATCACGCAGATAAAAATTGAAGGCCTGAGAGACAGGGTTTTAAGTCTAAAAAATTGAAGTTAATCAAATTTTTCCTAACAGGTAAGTGGAAGAGAAACCATGTAAAAGATCATTGTTACAGAGCTCTCTGGGAGTTTGCTTACACACCTGATTAATTCTGGATACTTTGTGATAATGGAGAGAGTTGCCGAAGTTAGCCAAACATAATGTGTAGGTGAAACTTTGTGTGATAAAGCAACTGGAACATCCATCAAAGAAAGGCTGTAGTGGTAGGTTGGGATTCATTTTGGTTTGGAGGTAAGTCTGTGTGACTCCACATTCTGTGCTCCTAACCTGATAGCTCTTACCTTCCTTGATGTGCAGGGGATAAATGTCAGATAATTTATCTTAAACCATATGAGCTAAGCGAGCAGACCTCTGAATAAATTTTGATTTTCCTTTAATTTAACACATGTTTCCACTCCATCTTCTCCTCCCACACCCAAGGATGACCCTCCATTTCGCTGCTCCAAAAATGCAGCCATTACCATTCATTTGATAGAAGTTTCTCTTATTCCAGAATTTTTGTGTTACAAAGAATCATTTAACTTTTCTTGACCTTAGTTTCAGCTTTTTAAGATAGAAGTTTGGGTTAGCTGATCCGTATGGTCCCTTCAGGTGCTGAAAAATTATTCATTTTATGGGTATATGTTAATAAACATGAAATCATGCTATTAGATATGAAGAGTGACTTGAAGTGCCTTTTTTCCCCCATAAGGGCAAGAATAGCTCTGTGATGGTGCTCAGTCATATTAGAAAAGGAGGAGAAAAGGTTACACAGTATCTCATAATCCTGAGATGTAGTGTGTAATTATCCATTTGCAAAAGGCTTTCTTTATGTTCTGTTTCACTGGGAAAGTTAGAGCAAAGTGAAAATAAAGTTCTGCAATTATGAAATCTGCTCACTTGGCTCTTTCTGCTCTTCAAAGTAAATTCTGTGTTAATAGAGAAAAGTTAGTTAGTGTAACAGACCCCTAATTTGTTACCATTGTAATTATTTTTTTTCAGACCCATTAACATTTGTGAATGAATTTAATGCTCAGTAAAATGACGATGTCAGCCGTGGTCTGATCCAGGCACAGCACCAGCCTGCTGGGATAAGAACCTTTTAAATTGTTTCTGATATACCTAATTTTCACTTAAAGAGTGTCCTTCTTTAAACCTTTGGAGACTTGCTTACCTGAGATTAAATGCTCTGTATATCACCTGAGTAATCATTTGTTTAAAATTTATTAAGTACTATGTGCATTTGTTGTTCCAAGCACTAGGGATGAAGCAGGGCACACATCAGACTTGACTTTACAGTCCTATGAAAAAGACAGACATTAAAAAAATTACTACATAGTGTGGTGCATATTATGATAGAGCAGTAAGATGATATGGAAACAGAGTCTGAGGAAAGAAGATGCTATGGAGACAGGGTCTGTCCTCTGTCTAGGGTCAGGGAAATTCTGGAGTAATGAGATTGAAACTGAAATCTGAAGATGAATTGAAACTAACTTTGTGAAGTGTGTGTATGTCTTTATTGTTTTTGTGTGTGTGGCTGTGTGACTTTGTGTGAGAGGGTAAACAGGGATTCAAATAGGGAAACAGCGTGGGCAAAGGGAATAAAATATGACAATATCAAGGAATCTAGCAGAGCCTATTATTAATGGGAAATTAAGATGGGAGAGCATAAGAGGGAAAGAAATTGGTGGGAAATAAGGGGAGATAGGTCAGGGGGAAATAGGGAGAAACTTTGTAACACATTAAGCAGTTTTGTACTTAATTCATAAGAGCAGTGGTAAGAGGAAGTATACAATCAGACGTGAATTAAAGATGATCATTTAAGGTTCTAATGTGCATCTTGGATTGGAGGTGAGAAGCTAGGAAGCAGGAAGACCAGGGTTCAAGAGATAATGACATCTGAGACTAGGATATTGGCAGTGAGTCTTGAGAAAAATGGACAAGATTTAGAGCTATTTCAGAGACGAAACTACCAGGAATTGGTTGATATAAGAAGTGAAGGAGAAGAAGGAGTCAAGGCTGACCCCCAGGTTTCTGGCTTTGAGTAACTGTATCGATGGAGTGGGGTAGGGTGGTTTGTCCCCTTATTAGGATGGACAGCTGATGTGTGTCGCTCAGATGAGGAACTCAGAAGGAGGATTGGGAGTGGAAGATACAGGAAGGGAGGAGACAGTGATGAATTCCGTTTTGGACTTTCAAAACTGGGGAGAGCTGAAGACATCCAGGTGGAGATGTGAATAGGCAGCTGGATGTAGTCTGGAATGCAGGAGCTAAATCTGGATGAGACTTGACAGTCATTAGTATGTAGATACTCTCAATCTGCAAAGCAGTGTGATTGCCCCTCTACTATGGCACTCACCTCATTTTGAAATACAGTATCTGTGAATATTCCCATCTTTCTATTCTAGAGAGGGTTCCTTCTACTCTAGAGAGGGTTCCTTAAGGGCAGAAACTGTATTGCCCCCTGCCTTTTTTTTTTTTTTTTTTTTTTTTTTTTTGGTATTCCCACAGTATACAGTGCTTTACAGAAGATCTTACTTGATGACTGCTAGCTACAGTTGTTTTGTGTGATCATCTAACTTCTGTTGCGGGCCAAGCTGGCTGTGGGCCACTGAGCCTTGCATCTGTGTTCTTCCTGCACTGAAAAAACTCTGCTGTCTCCTTTGCTGTTTAAACCCTGATTTCTTTTTAGTCCAGTTCTTCATAGTTTAAAAAAGACATCATAGTACAAAAGGAAACTAAATTGGAGGTGAGAAGATGTGTAGAACAGTGTTAGCTGTGTTTCTTCTAAGTTGGGTAATCTTGAGCATATCATGTTACTTCCTATCCTGCTTACCCACCTGATAAAGAAACAATATCTAAGATCCCTTCTAAGTAAGTTTTCCCTATTTTGACCTCACTTATCTTTGGTTTATTCCCTTATGTTTTGAACAATGCACATTGGTACTTACATTCTTAAATGTGTAGTTATTTATATATGATTTTTTTCTTCTCAAATACATTCAAAGCTCGTAAAGAGTTTATTTTCTGGTATTCCACATAGCCTTCATCTTAGTGCAGTGGCAATACAAGATGCTCAATAAATACAGCTCAATTTGCTGAATGCAAGTTGGATAGGAACAAGAACATCAGAAAAATGCATATGATAACTCTGTACATTTTGTTACATTTGCCTTTACCTCGTACACCCCCAACTCAGCAAGATATTATGGAACAGAACTTAAAGTCTGCTGTTTTTCCCATACGTGCTTAAGGTCAAGTTAGATGATAATCACTCTGAGATGCTATATGAGGATTTCTTTTTTTTTTTTTTTAAACCAGTGGAGGACTTCAATCAGTAATCTCATATAATCTTACAAAATATTTAAAAAAAATTATGTGATACTGGATATGGTTGAAATAGTGATGGAACCTGGCACCCTCTTTGTAATATCCCCTTTGTTCAACCCCTTTCTGGACATTTGGGCAGATCTCTTGGAATTCTGGAGAGATTAGGTGGTCTTTTACTTTTCAACTGTTGGCTGTCAATGCTGTGACTCCTCTCTGTTTCTCTTGTATCCAGACTTATGCTAAATGCTGTGGGGACTTTTAGAGATGAAGAAAATGTAACCCCTGTCATTGTTTAGAAAGATAATCTTCCTCTTATGCACGAAGCAAGTGAAGGCCCCCATATGATGGCACTGCCTATTTTTCTGTCTGTGGAGGAGTTGAAGCAGGTGATCTTTAGTCTCCTCCAGGTTTCACATTCTATGATTCTAAGTGTTAATGATGTGACCATGTGTGTTAAGTGCTTTGAGCCCAGGAATAATGCACTATATAAATTCAAGGACCATTACGTGCATAATCACAGTTGCTAAGCATGGACAAATTCCCTATTTGCATGATATCTTCAAGAAATCCCAAGGGAAATGCTATTTGAGACCTAAAAACAAAATTACCTTTTTTCTTAAGAAAGAAAGAAAGAAAGAAGAGAAAGAAAGAAAGAAAGAAAGAAAGAAAGAAAGAAAGAAAAAGGAAGGAAGAAAGAAAGAAATGTAAGCCCCCTCTTCTCCCCGGGCTATTCTTCAACATGTTGTTGCAGGCAAATCATTCATTTGTCATTTAGGAAAATATCCCAAATGGTATTCTCCCCTGATTCAAATAAAACTTCCAGTGTCGGGCTGTGTTGGTTGCCAGAAGTGTCTGGGTTAATTGCACACCTGCATTTTATTTCAAGTAAATTGCATGGATCCCCCCACCCCCATTTGTGCCCCTCACAAAGCAGGAGCCCACCTGTCTGGAGGCTCTTTGGGCAATGAAGGACTGCAGGAAAAAATTAGTCATCCTCTCTTCTTCGCTGTGACTTCTTTGACCTTGAGACTTCTAATGGCATCTCAGACAAAATGAACATAATCTAATGGACAGCGGGGAAGAGGGAACGGCTGGGTACATCTGTCGTATTACTGGGCTGTCTGAACAGTCAATGAAGCAGGGCCAAACCATAAGAGGCCTGTTCAGTTTAGCTCCAGGGTCTGCAGAGAAGGAGCACAATCATTTATCTTTATTTACTGAACTCTGCTTTCTGTTTAAGAAAAAAAAAAATTGACAGGTTGACAAAAACCCGCGTTGGAGCTGCCCGCTGCCCAGAGATAAATGCTATTTGTGCTCTGGAGAGTCAAGGACAGCTCACAATGCCCTTTAGCTGGTTTCAGTAGGTGCCTATTATATGGAAACAGAAATGCCAAGGTACCTGGATCCTCTTTCCCCACCAGCACCTTCACATCTTTCCATAGAAGGGTCTGGTAGATGAATGCACAAGAAAAAAGTCTTGCAAAGAATGGGAGGCATGAATCCCCAAAGAAGCAATCCAAATTGGAAATTTGGGAAAGAGAACCAGGCGACAAAGATGACTGGAAAATGTTGAATATCCCATAAGTTTATTTATGATGAGATGGTGAGAAGTTTACCCAGAGCATCCATAACACATATAGTACAATTTCTATCAATAAAAGAGAGACACATAGGCATATTCCAGCTGCAGAGAAAACTTTTACTTTGAGCTGTAGAGCAAGAGTTTAGAAATAGCATTTTAAAGTCCTGTCCACCTGTGTCTATTCCTTGCTGAATGATGTTGGTCATATCACTGACTCTTTTAATGTCACATCTGTGGCTTACGGTACTTTTGTTAGAATAGCCATCGCCAAAGTGATATTCCTGTTTGTCAGGGAGTATATAAGACTGTTCACTGGGAGTGGGGAAAGTATGAGAGCTCATTTATTTTTTCCTTCTTTTTTTCTCTGTCCCATCTCATCTTTTAAATTTTGTATTGAAGATGTTTTATAGTGAAAATAATGCATTTGTACAATAGCATATAGATACGATTTATAAATATAAAAGAGGTAAGTGCTTTAAAACTTTTTACAGATGGGAAGCACAACTGAACAAATCTGAGACCATCTTGTAGCTTTAGGAATGTATTCCCACTGAGGCTAATCCCCTAGGCAAATTGCCCAGATACAAGATGCCCTACTGTTTATGGAGATACTTTCCCAGAAATTCTGGAAAACAATCACCCCTTTATCCCCTATAGTCTTGAAATAAATAATGCTTCACATTGCAGCTGGCGTACCATCACTCTTTTCTCTCTGCCAACATTCATGTGTATGTTATATTACCAGTAGTTAATGTTGAGATAGTTTCTGCCTTGTGACCTATTCCATGCCATTTACATGAGATCCACACAGTCTCTTACGGGACAGGAATTGGGGTTGGGGGCCATGTGGCAAGACTTTGAGGCTGTGGTTTCCTGTATTTGGACATATCTTAGGTGAGCATCAGAGACCCTGTATGCCTCAGTGACCCTGCTTTGGGGCACTGAGAAGGACAACCCAAGAGCACACCCATCTGTTGCTTTTGACTAACTTCGCTAGTCCACATTTTAAGGATTTGCTTTAGCTGCATCCAGAAGAAGCTAGTGTGAGGTTCAGGTGTGTTCCTGTGAAAAGTTCTAATGTTAGGGAATGAAATGGAGGTCTGAACAGAGGTAGAGCCAGCATTCTGGAGTCCATGCTGGTACCAGATAACTCATTGCTGGGGGAGCTGCGGTATTGATCAGAGGCAAGGTACATTGAAGGCTGAGATGGGTGGAAGCAGGGTGAGGGTGGACTCTAGCAAGAAGTATGACAAGTGGAGCAGAAGAACTAGAAGAGAAGCCAGAAAAAACTCTTGTGACAAAAGCCATGATCTCATTATATAGGTGTTAATGAACCAGACATTGGGATATGGGTAGAACGAGAAGAAGGCACTCAGAGGGTGTGAGTGGAAGGAGCTTAAATGATAGTGACCTGGAATGAGCTAGGTTGGGTTTACTATGACTGATCCTTGAATTCTCAGCAGTGGGACTTGGAGAAGGAGGCTGTTAAATTCTGCTGAGACCAGTCTGGCAGCTGTGGAGGCCAGTTGGGTGGGGGAAGGCTGTGTTTCTGAAAGTCACTTTAATAGTTTGTGAACCGTGGTGTCTGCTGGCTTGTAACATGTCACTGTGTCAGGTTTTGTCATGTTTGGGGAACTCACCTTGACTGATGCAGTAGGATAGGGCCACCAGAACCAGATACTGAAAAGCAGAGTCACTGAAGAAGCAGTTTTATGAACACAGTCCTGAGTGCTGTGGATGTCACAGATCCAGCAAGCCTGACTTCCCTTGCTCTGAGCTGTTTGCTAGAATTGTTTACTAATATTTTCTACCCCTTTAAGTGAATAAATCACTGCTAGGATATTTTTATTGCATTAAGTAAGAAAATAATAAATATGTTATAAAGAGTGTAGCTTATATATTTCATCCATTTACTTAATGATTTGCATAAATAAAAATAATTTGGGGATTATGATGAGTATTTTCTGAAAATGTCTCAACTAATTATTGTTTTCTATTCACTTTGTTATAATTGAATAATTTGACTCATAGCTGTTAAGAATAATTATTTTGAGATATTAAACATAATCACCATTTTCTTCCTTGATGTTTATTTCTTATGTAGTTATTGTGTACTAGTATCCGTTAATGGCTGTGTATTTTTTATTCATTTAAATCAGTTTATGATATGAGGTTTTGTTTCTATTTAATTTCAGAAGCACTGAACATTCAGCTCTATGCATAGCATTCTGCTTGGTGTTGGAATGGAAGATGTAGGCATTGTGGGCTCTCAAACAGGGTGCCCTTAGGACATGCTTTGCTATCAAAACAAATTGCAGCATCTCAGGATTTAACACAGGCACATGTTTTTTACCTTTCATTTGAGTCGAGTGTAGGTCCTGGAAGTTTTCCTTGGAGACAAGTCTTCCAGCATTTGTTAGGGTCTAGGATCTCTCCATCTCAAGATTTTGCCATCTTCCACATAAGGCTTCCAAGGTCCCTGTGGAGGGACAGAGAGCTACAGGATTGCATAGGGTAGATTTCATGTGCAGACCTAGGGGTGGCTTTATTGCTTCTGCGGCCATCCTGTTAGACTGGAAACAAATCAGCTTTCCAAAACACACTATTAACTTTAAGTTTTCCAACCTCTTCCTCTAGTGCCATAAGCTTATTAGGCATGTGATCTGCCTTCCCAGCTATATAGTAGACAACAGTTCTACTAAGAACTTTAGTACTGTATTCAGTGCATACCTGCACAGCAGTCTTTTCAGCCTCTTACATCAGCTTTATGGTGTCTCATTGCTTGGTTCCTATGTCAGTGGCACGCATTATAGGCGTGTGTTACTGCAGCACCCCACTGCAAGATACCCATTTCTTTACTGTTATAAGCATAACTGTGCTGTGATTCAGTAACAAATAAACCCTAGAGTTAGACTGAAGGGAAGAATGAGAGTTAAAACTAGAAATGTCTGCAGGATCCAGATCACAAGGAAGAGAATTAGAGGTGAAGTAGGGATTGTAATCTGGCAGTGGCACTCAGGAATGCAATATGGAGAAATAGAGGCAAAGTAACCGTGTAGATAATTGCCATAACCTGAGAAAGAATATCAAGGGTCTAAACCAGAGTTGTATGGATGAAACAGAAAAAAAAAGGAAGCATTTAAGAGATATCCTGAAGGAAGAACATCTGGCTTTGTAGAAAAGTAGTCAATCAAAGTCAAAGGCACAGGTCCTGGTTCTAATTACTCAATTTACTAGCTGTTTAATTTTCTTTATTCTTTGTTGCCTCACTCTAAGACTGAAATGATCAAATTTGGCCTATACATTTCTAAACTGTAGTTTGAGAACCAAATTATAATAAATAAATCAAAATGTTTTGTAGACAGTAAAATCATAGTAAGTCATTAAGTAAAAAAGCAGTATTTAAAGTTTGCTCCAAAGCTTTGTGTCTGGGTAACCAGGAGAATGTTGTCATTCCTAACAGAAATGGTAGGAGGGAGGGATAGGTGGGGCATGGTGATCCATTGGCTTTGGTCACAATAAGTTGTGGAGTTTTCATCCAGATCTTCAGATAGATGTATCCAGCCAGGACTGTATCTTAGCTGGGTTCCCTAGAAGGTAGCCCTAAGATGATGAACAGTGTGCAAGTGATTTGTAAGGAAGAATCTAGTGAGCGAAGGGGGTGAAGCAAATTTAGGAAAAGGGAAGAAGCCAAGGGAGGCTGAGATTTCAGGCAAAGACCTGGGGAGTGTACCTCAGTCTGACCCAGGACAGCTCTGCGATGTAAGTTGTGCTTCAGGGTTCATCTTGCCTAAGGTAAGGGAGCAAGGCTGTCATACTCCCATGGCCGTTGTGGTCAGTTGTTGCCCAAAGGCCTGGCAGTACAAACTTCCAGGTGCCTTGTGTGCTTTACCTGAGCTGGTAAATGGGCTCTAAGAGCCAAGGGTAGAAATCCAGCTAAAGAAGAGTTGCAGGTGTAGATAGTTAGAACCAAACAAAATGAAAGAGAGAGACAGCAAAAGGGATCCACTGGGATCTGAAAGCCTCAAAAGGGTAATTTTAAATTTTTGGAGAAAGGGTGAAATAAGAAATCTGTTTTGTTAGCTTCTGATAAGCAATTAAAATCAAGGTGTCTACATGTTAATGGGGTTTCAGGTATCTCTGAGCTTTTTATTATTCTCACTTTTAGCAAAGATTTTTAATTTGTAGGCCCTAAATTACTTCCTACCCTTGTCTTCCGCCCCCCCCCCCCGCCCCCCGCCTTATCCTTGGGTATCTGCAATGTAAGAATTGTGACTTAGACAAAGTTGTTCTCAGTGCTCTACCAAATGTTTGGAAAGACCCTTTACCATCTTCTCAACCATTATAGGTTATCCCACTGGCCCAGAGTCTCTTTAACATCCCAAGAACTCTGTCTTCTCTACCAGCAGTATTCTAACCAAATTCCCAGGAAGTTATGTGTGCCTAATAGAGATTAAGCTCTTTTTATCCTCTTATTCTTTTCCTCCCATCCCCTGACCCTTTAGGGATATTATCATTTAATAACAGACTTATTTCTGATGGTGAAATTTAGGTAACACCAAATGACTATTGAGCAGATTGTTAAAATTCTTATGTTTTTATGGTTCACAACTTTTTATAGAATATCAAGATTGTAAGAGATTTAGTTAATCGCATCCCACACCCTATTTGGGATTTTTGATACATGTGATACCTAATGAACACTTTTTTTTGAAAGTTTATTTATTTATTTTGAGAGAGAGAGAGAGAAAGAGCACACAAGCATGTGGTGGAGGGGCAGAGAGGGAGAGAGAGAATCCCAAGCAGGCTCACCACTGTCAGTGTAGAGTCCAATGTGGGGCTTGAACTCACAAACTGTGAGATCATGACCCGAGTCGAAACCAAGAGCCGGATACTTAACCAACTGAGCCACCCAGGCACCCCTGAACAGGTTATTTTTAAGGAGCATTTTGTTAACCTTAGCCATACCTTAGTACCAGAGAGTACTAGGTGAAGAGTCTAGTGATTTTTGAGAATAAACATGAAGATTCTGAAAAAGAAGATATGGGGCTTCAGCATGAAGAAGTGAGCCTCACTTTTCAGGGAACTCTGGTTTTCTCATTGATGCACAGACTTAGATGTGTCTTGAAGGTGAATCTTCTTCCACAGGCTGTTCTCTGAGCTCTCCAATGAGGTTAAAAACTTTTTTCCCCCCTCTCTGGGAAGTGGGGATTTATTTATGTGGCAGAATTTTTACTTAGTAATTAATTTGGACCCCAACAGCGTGGAGATGGTGAGAGAGGGACCCTATTAAGAATTGATATTAAGTTAATAGCAGGTGACAGTGACTTCATCAAAACCTCTGTGCAAAACATCAAGTAGATGGAAATTTCAGTTCTGGTACATTACTCAGCTGAGTATCATCAGACCTGCTTACAAGGGTCATAAAGATTATTTGTACATTAAAGAAGGGCTTGTCCATCAAGCTCAGTATGAAAGAGAAGCAGGAAAATCAGCATCTCATCAGACACAGAATATATTGGTACAGTTCCACTAATGAAACACTCAATACTTTGCAAAATTTTCACTGACTATTTTTCATTATTTCTTTAGATACACACACACATACATTCTTGCCATAAGAATGAGAGAGAGGGAGCTAGAACAGATGTCATTGTCACTTCCATATCTGACCTATCCACGAAAACCGCCACAGGGAGGTGGGGGTAGGAGGAACAGCAGGGAATATAGCTATTGTGATTTAGACAAAACTTGCTAGCTTAAATAGATGGCAGGGGTCACCTGATGAAATGGAAGCTCCGTAAGGCTAGGACAAATAGGAAGAAAAATAACAGCCTCTTTGGAATATTAACCCCTCTAGTTCATCATTGCATAAGGTCACTGCTTATAGATCAGGGATCAAGAAACAAAGCAATAACAGAAAATGTTTGAATACAATTGAGACTCAATGACAACATTTCCCACCATGCAAAGTTAAAGTATAAAAGGGTGATTCAATTATGTGTTCAGGATATATGGGAATTTGGGAGGTCACAGGATGCCCATTTCACTTTGAAAGCTTTGAACACTTAGCTGGGAAGCTGAATTGTTTTCTCTTCACTAAGGATTGAGCCTTCCATTTAGCAACACTTCTTATCTTCTGAATAGGAAGCTCAGAAGTTTTGTGCAAGTGGTTTCAACAGGAATGTGTTTGTTTCTTACCTCTGTCCCTTGGTACCTTCTATAAGCCAAAAGGACATTTCTGATTAATACTGTAATTAGCTAGTTATTAAAAACAGTAATCATCTAGAAATTATTTGGTGCCATAAACATCCCATACAGAGAAAATATTCGAACATTTAAAGTTGAACATTACAATTGGCTTTGTATGCAAGAAGCCAAAAGGGACATAAAGAATTTTTAAGTTCCCAAGAAAGCACTCACATTAAGAACAAGTTGTCTTTTTGATCAGGTTGGAAGTTAGTGCCACACATCCAATAGATTCCCCTTGTGGCCGGTAGCAATGAACCAATTTCTATTAATGAAGAGCTCATGTTTATGGCTAATATAGAAGAAAATGTACTGAAGGGGGGAGCTTAGTCATTCATTGGAGATAGCTTAATTCTGGTAATTTCCAATTTCCAAGCTTGTTTTAATTTGTTATCAAAGTAATCACTCATTCCGGCTAGAGTCAGAAATAGCTTTTTGTCATCAGTAGCCTGACAGATTATTCACATGGAACCCCATTTTTTAAAGCTCACCTGCTCAGCATCTGTGATATGCTCGTAAGTTCCAAGAGGTATGGCTTTCAGCATCAGAGCCAGGCTGAAAAGAACTGAGGCCACTTTAGTGCAGTTTTCTGAGCCAGGGAGTATGTTTCATGGCTCCAAATCCTGATTAAAACTCACACACAAAGAGAAGAATATGATGGGGAGCAGAGATTGGAGGCTGGAATAGTCACTAGACTTCGTCTTGTCTGCCAACCTAATCCTACAAACGTCCTTGTTCACTCTGCCGCAGGGAAAGTTTATCTGGATTTCGCTACAAACATGAGACTATTCTCACGGGATTGCCCTTGGCTTTTCTAGTATTGGTCCACATTTCCTTTGATCCACAGTATTCATTTATCCACAGTGTCCAGGAGAGTGGTCAGCTAAGTGTGTTTGGCCAGCTGCATAGAAGGACAGCAAATGATGCTATGCAAAGACTACACACTATTTAGAAATTTTACTCTGAGGTTTATACTAGATTACGTGATTTATAAAGATGATGCCACCACCAGAAACTTGGATGCGACTTTGCCTTGTTTCATCAGGGGTAAAATGATGCAATAACGGTTCCTTACTCAGTGTCCCACTTGCTTCTAAACCTGTGGTGGCAGAGGCCACAGAGGAAGCCTGTAGACTTGTATTTCCATGTTCTGTGGAGGAGCTGGAAAGGCCTCAGGGCCACTTCCACAGGAGACAAAACTGCAGTTGTGCTTGATTGACTTTGCTTATGTTTACACAGCTTTGTAAGGTTACAGCGAGGATTAGAATGCTGATTCGTAGCCAGCGTTTTCTTTCTGTGTGAAGAAATACAACAGTTGAGACAGGGATGGGGGGAAAGAGGAGCCAAGGGAGAGGTTATCAAGGATGTGGTGGGATCAGAGCAGAGGAAGGAACTAAGCAGAGGACATACTTGTCTCAGAGTCCTTCCTTCCCAAGTTTGTCGTCTCTTTTGATCTCGTGGAAGCTGCAATTTTTTTTAAAAGCGGAGTAAGGGAGGAGGATGGTTAGAGTAGATAAAGCTGATTGTCACTAAAACCACAACTTCAGGACATGCTTTCTGAATATATACAGACACACAAACAACCCAAACCCCAGTTCCCTCATTGTCACTGAGTAGCTTCCAGGGATGATAATGAAGAATTGTCTTCTCTTTATTGCTTTGGCTGATGCTTGAGTCTGTGGCGCCAAGAATCTGGATCTCCCAGAGCCAGGCAGTGGAAAAACAATACATTAGCATTAAATAATGGGATCTCTGGTACCCGGACTGCAATGGAGGAAGGGTTAACCGAGCTGGGGCTTTGTACAGCGGGAGCCTCCATCTATAATCTCTTGTTTTTCTAGGCTGGGAGGAGGAGAAGGGAGCCTTGGGGGAGGAAAACACAGAGTGCCCTAATCTTATGATAAAAATAATATGATTCCTATACCTGCTATCTCTCCCCACCAGGTTTCTGCTCCCTCCACAGAACACTAGTAATGCCCATAAATGTCGGTTAAAATAAAAATTTCTGTTCCATTAAACATATGAAAAATATGTTGCATTGAATACAGTTGGTTTGGGAAATCTGTTTTTATCCCTCCTAGCCAATCGTCCATACTAACTGCAGCTGCCACAAGTGGCAGCACATTGGGCGGGGGCTGAGACCCGAATCAGAGTTAGGCTGCCCATACTGTGGATGTCCAATGTGAGCCATGTGTATCTGCACATCAGGCTGATGCTGTTCACGTTCTAGGGTACACAGTCTGGCCAACCTGCTCTGGGAATTCAGGTGGGTTTGTGTTCTCGAGGGAAGTGCGGTCTGCTTTTGTTTGCATTCTGAGGGGCTTGAACCACAGTGGTGCACCCTAAGCCAGGGTGGGCTCTCTCAGCACATAGCCTGAGACATTAGGGTCAGTCTGTGCTGGCTTCTGATCCATGTGGCAACAGACCTGGCTATGCTAACTCACTTTGGGTGTAGTGGCTGATGTGGGAACATGTGTTTACCAACCACTTATATGACATAATTTCTTGTCTGTCTACCATATGCAGTGCCCTGTCCTGGAGACACTGCTCAGTTACTCAGCATCTTCCAAGGGTCAGAAGCTTGCCATGTGACCTCCTTGATGGGGTTGTTATGATCTTTTCCTCCATTTAAAAAAATGTTTATTTATTTATTTTGAGAGACAGAGAGGGAGAGGGAACACATGTGAGTGGGGGAGGGGCAGAGAGAGAGGGAGGTGGAGGATTTGGAAGTGGGCTCTGTGCTGACAGCAGAGAGCCTGATGCGGGGCTTGAACTCACGAACCACAAGATCATGACCTGAGCCAAAGTTGGATGCTTAACCAACTGAGCCACCTATGTACCCCACCTCCATTTTTATGGTAAGGAAACTGAGTCAGAAAAGATACTTGGCTATGGTCAGGTCCTTTAATAAATGAAGCCTTTCCAGACAAATTCCCCACCTCCTTCCCACCTTAGATACGACCCTTCAACCATGGCAGTTCCACTAACATATTCTGTATATGAGGTATTTTCTTTTCATGCAACTTCTTTTCATATGCATCCTTTTCCCTTTCTTTAACTGCAGTTCACTCTTCAAGATTACTTTGCTGATGACAAATACAGAGCAAGTAAGGAAACTTACTTTATTTAGGTATTGCAATAGGGAGAACCCTGGAAATCTGAAGATCAGGGTGTCTCAGCAGGATGGCTTTGCCTTAGATTTTTATAGAAAGGACAGGACAAATTACAGGTAGGGTGATTTTACCTTTGGGATTGGTTTTGAAATCACAAGTCTCAGCTGAACAGGAACTGCATGTAGTTAATTTTAGGAGGACAATTCTTTTTCTTTTTTTTTTTAAGTTTATTTTTGAGAGAGAGAGAGAGAGAGAGAGAGAGAATATCAGGGAGAGGCAGAGAGAGAGGGAGAGAGAGAGAATCCCAAGCAGGCTCTGTACCGTCAGCAAAGAGCCTGACTCGGGTCTCGAACTCATGAACCATGAGGTCATGACCTGAGCTGAAACCAAGAGTTGGATGCTCAAACAGCTGAGCCACCTAGGTGGTGCCCCAGGAGGACAATTTCTAATCTGTTACTAATTCATGAGTCTAAGAGTGGGGAGTTGGAGGGTCTGTGCCTGGCTTTTTAGAGTTCAGGCAAAAGAGGCAAGGACTGTGTTGGGCTTTGTCACAGGTAAACAGAGGAGGCATCTGTGACTCTTCTTGGAAGTTGTGAGAAAGAACAGACCAGCATTCTTCTGTAAGTCATAGTGGAAGTGTGAATCTTATGGCAAGCCACTCCCCAGAACACAGAAGGGTGTGTGTGGCGGGGCGATTTCTTAACCATGCTGTTTTCATGGCTCAGGTAAAGGTCAACATTGGGAGTTATCTCCCAGTTCCCCCAGTCTGGATTAGGGGCTTCTTCTCTTTGCTCCTCTTTGCTCCCTAGATCCGAGTCTATCACCACACTCATTACACTGCATTTACATAGGTGTTGACTTGGCTGATTTCCAGTTAGCCATCAGTTTGGAAACAATGAGTGTCTCCTTGCTTTTGTATCCATAGCCAGCTAGGTGCCTGGCCTCCTGGAGGTTCTCATTTGTTGTGAGTGTAGAATGGGTTGATACCAACTGGTAGGGGGGATTTTAATGTAAAGAGAAAGTCTGAACAAAGACACAGTGAATGAAGCTGGCTGGTGCAGAGAGGAAGGTGAAGGGTAAGGCTGGGAGCAAGAGCCCCCCTTGTGCCCACAGCAGCTATGAGGGCCTCTCCAGTCCACTCCTAAGTTGGGGCAGAGGATGCCCTTCAACACACTTTGTCATTTTTCCTGGAGCTTGGTCTTAAGTGATCCTGGGCTGTCACTTTCACCCTTTCCCCTGTGGCTGATTTTTCTCCAGTTCTGATGACACTGCTGTCAGAAAGTTTTTCCTGGCAGTTCAGCAAAGGGAAACGGAGGGTATTGTATTCCATCAGTAGCACATGAATCCCTTCTCTTCACACTGCTTCCGCCCTACAAATATTTATAGATATCATTATGCCTCCCTTAGCTATCATTTATCCAAGCGGTAACAGCACCAGTCTTTCCATCTTGCCTCATAAATCAACCCCTCCAGCCCCTGTAATCATCTCCCTGCTCCTCTCTGAACTCTCCAGAGTCTGTCGACATCTTAATAAGGTACCCCAAACCAAAGGCTGCTCTCTACCACGGTACTAAAGCAATTACCTGCCTATTAGGGGAATGGCATATGCTAAAAAGACACTTTGGCCTTGTGGATGCCATTGTGGAGTTCAAGCTCATTTCTCACATGTGGCCACTTCTCCCTCCAGAATGTTTTCTGTGTGAATGCTGCCACTGTGCCCCTTCTCTCTCTGCCACTTGCTGCCCAACAAAGATCAGAAGTGGGGTTTGCTCTTTCCCAGTCTCCTACTGGACTCTCCTTTCTAAATTTCACCTTTCTTTGGGCTTTCATAGTGGCCTACAGTGGGGTCCTGATGTCTTCATTGTGGAGTTCTATTTCAAACTCCAGGCTATTCCCACTCCCTGGTGCCCTATCAAAGCATGTCAACTGGGCCTTAAGTTTGGGAGACCTGTGTTCAAACCCCAGGTCTAACATGCTGGCCCAGTGGAATGACTTTGGGGAAGTTATTCAACTTCTCTGAACCTCAATTATCTTATCTGTAAAATAGGGATAAGGATTATATCCAACTCATGAACTGTTATGAGAATTAATGGAAAAACATGTATTAATAATACTCAATTGAAGTTGCTATTATTATCCTCTTCCTCCAGTGTCCTTCTTCTTTTCTTTTGGCTTATTATCTTGGATGGGGATTTAGACCAGTGATTTATAAATCAAAGGGGAAGAAGCATATTTTCCTCAATTACCTAGACATTTTAGGGGAAAAGTGGCTTTAAATGAGACTTTTATTCATTATTCCTTTCTTTGAGATACGGAGGTGCTCTATAGTGATGTAGAATTGCAAAAAAGAAACCCTGGTTGGCTTTATTATTTACTCATTTTCATGATTCTTGCTAAAAATAACCAAGAAGGAGAAAAGAAACCCACAGAATATGTGTGCTTATTGAGGAATTAAGTGACATTCCTTCTGAAGCAGCCATGATACTATCTACAAAAACTAAATAAGGCATAGAATAATTTGACAGTATTAGAGAACATTGAAATAAATGAACTGATGAAGATTATGTGAGAGGTACCTCTACAGGTATATCTGAGTCTAATTAGGAAAACAGAGCCTCCACCAGGTTATTCAATTGTAGGAATTTATTTTGGGCAACTAGTTAAAAAGGTCTTAAAAAGATAGGAAAACCAGTTATTAGCAACAGTAGGAAGATGCTACTGACTGGAGGGAGCACAGGAATGGTGGCATTACTAGAGCCCTAGGGCCAGGCTGCCTTGAAGGGATTGAAACTATTTTGGTCACTACAACCAAGGAGGAGGGGCAGCACTGTTCAAGATGCCCCCCTAGGGAGTGAGGAAGGATGCCTATTCTTCTATTTTCCTCCTCTTCATTTTCCACCACTGGCTGAGCTTAGCCAGAAATTATTTGGCAAGAAAAAAAAAATGTGAATCAGCCCTTGTGATACAAAGCAGAGAAGGGGAAGGGCAGGGAATGGATCTGAGAACAAACAGGTGAATTGATTGCACAGCAAGAATCATTAACACAATTTCTATAAATGGCAGTCGATAAGATGCCCTAGTCCAGGGGGCTAGACTAATGGCTAAAGGTATCTCTCCATCTCTGTCTCCATCTCTGTCTCTATCTCCACGTCCAGTTTTATGTCTCTGTCTACCTCAGTCTCACAGATTAAAGGAAATGTGTTCTCCTGTTAAAGAAAAACAAATCCTTCCTATTAGTTAGGGTCTAGTCAGGAGACAGAAACTGTATCAATTGTTTTGAATGGGGTAAAATTTCCCCCCAATTTTTTTTATTGAGATATAACTGACATATAGCATTATTTAAATTTAAGGTGTATTGCATGATTTTATATATATATATATTATATATATATATATATATACTATATATATATATATATAATCTTTTTAACTATATATATATCTATATATATATATATATATATATATATACAGTGCAAAATGATTACATAATAAATGCAGTTGATGTCTGTCACCTCTCATAGTTACATTTTTTTCCCTTGTGGGGAGAACTTTTAAACTCTACTTTCTTAGTAAGTTTCAAATATATAATATTGTGCTGTTAGAAGGTAAATTAAATATTAATAACTGATTACTAGGTAAAAGGTGGTTATCTGCTAAAAGGGATAAGTGGGAGCTGTAGAAGTTAACAAAGGTAGCAACTAGGGAAAGCAACATTACCCTTAAGGTTGAAAAATCAAAGTGAATAAGAAGGAACTTGGGATCTTGGAGGAAGACCCTTGATGCTAAGATTCAGCCCACTACCTATCTGACAAAGAAGCAAATGTCCATGGCAGTGTCCCAGCTGGAATATCACAAAGTAGGACCAAAAAAAAAAAAAAGAAGGCGTGGTTCAAGTTAAGAAGCAATAAATTAATAACTGGCACACCTGCCAAATGTTCATTGACCAAGTTTGTCTTTCCACTTTGCTTTTTAAACAATTATACCAGGGGTAAATTTCAAGACAAACTCAAATCCGTATATTTGATTAAGGCTAGAACTATAGGCAGCCATGAGTGTGGCTTTAGGTAGTCTATATGTGTCTTAAAGGCTTCCACCAGGTGTGATTCATTACACTGAAAGGCTGCTAAATATGGAGTCTATCTTGATTGAATCAACAAGAGGAAATTCCCCTGTCTGTGGGAAGAATGCTATAGTAAAAACTTAGGAAATTGCTTCTCTTTCCTCCTTGCTTATCTAAGTCAGATCCTTGCTTCAAGGTTCAGTTGAAGTCCCATCCCCCTGACCAGCTGACATCATCTCTTCCTCAACACAAATCTTTTTTATGGTGTTTTTATTCAACATCATACATTTGAAAAAGCCTAGTTGTGTGTTTGTGAGGTGTGTGTGTGTGTGTGTGTGTGTGTGTGTGTGTGTGTGTGTTTAGTAAACCTTGTCTCCCCAATCGGATTGTCAATTCCTTGATTTCTTTGACAGGAAGCACCTTGTCTAGTAATAGTCAAGCTCACTGGGACAGGCAGTCTGTACCTTGTGAATTTACTGAATCTAGGGGAGGTTTATGCAGTGGGTATGATACTTAGGCCTGACTCACACCTTGCAGATAATTTGAATTTTGAGAAATGGGAAGGAATTTTTGCGTGTGAGAAAGCATGCACATGAACAACGGTAGGATTGTGCGTATGTGTGTTGGCTATGATGGTGAGATGAGTCTCTTTCCTAAACAACAGAAGCAGACTGCATGATGGACAACATAGACCCTAAACATTGGGCTGAAGATCAGCAAACAGGAAGCAGACGGGAGTCCAGGGAAGAAAGCAAGCATGAGATAAATATTCTTGTCCCTTCTTCCATCTCAAAATCCTTGTCCAGTGCCTTTGCATATTGATGAATTCAGGGGTGCATACAACACCCCAGTTAATAAGCAGTAATCTCCATTCAGGAAATTGTTTTATTATCCGTAGAATTCTGAGAAAATGCTGGTCCTCTTGGTACTGTTTGTCCTTGCTGAGCGAGTGTGAGAGATGGAAGATCTATCAGGGCATCTCTTCACTATCTTTTCAGAGCTGCATTGTTCCGAGCACAATATGGTCTCTTCCCCTGCCTTTTGTCCATTCCCTTTTTTTTTTTTTTTTTTTTTTGAGAGAGCGGAAGCTCTCTGTGCTTAGACAGATTGTCCCTGACTAATAAATCTCATCATCAGGACCTGCTTCTTTGTACTCACCCAGGATTTTAGTCTTTATTTACCTGGGACTGGTTATACCAAAATGTACTTTCTCCAGCATTATTCATTATCTTTCCTATTTTGGTTTTTGCTGAAGAATATTTTCCAGAAAGGTGGATGGCAGTGATTGCCTTGGGTGCTGTGTTCCAGCACCCAACACCGCTATAGCTTAGGGACATTGTGTGTTCAAAAATGAAAGGAAAAAAAAAAAAAAAAGAACCCAGTTCATATACTCCTACTTTTTCCCTGTCTCTCCAATCCCCATTGTAAAATGAATTGAAATGCCCATTTCCTCATTTCTTCCTCCCTTCTTATCTCCCCACATATTTTCAGAATACCTTTTATGTGACATTTATCCAAGAAACAAAGGCAACCAAAATTCAGCCATAAGCCTGGAGGGAACAAGATATTTAAATATTCAGTATTTATTGAATATCTATTATTTTCCAGTAGCTTTATACATGTTTACTCAATTTTCACAACAATTGGGCCAAAAAGGAATTGGGCCATTCTGCAGATGAAACTTGGAAAGTGAAATGATTGGCCTATGATGACATAGGCTGCGAAAGGCTGAGCCATACTCAAATGCAGGTCTTCCCAAAGCCTGTGTTTTCCACTCTTCTGTATTCAGAGCCAATGCAGGGATAAGCACGTGGTCACTGCACAGGAAGATAAATGCTGTAGGCAGCAGCACCCTGGGAGAACATTGAGGAAGCAGATGAGCTGTGGGTTCCCCTGAGGCCTTTTTCCTTCATGGGTCTTCTCAATGGTCTTTATAACTCAACCTTCCTTCAGAGAAAAGATTGAGAAGAAGGTTGTCCAAAGGCAACAAAGTAGCTGGTTACAACCAGGTGCAGGGCTATCATTTAAAGGGAAGCTATAGATCCTTTCCCTGTATTTCCAGGTCCAGATGGAACCAAAGAATGCCTGTCAGAGGAAAATTGGTATTGACTTAGAATCAGGAAGTGCATTTGATAATTTTATCTGCTTGAAATGGAGTTGAGGAGCATCCAGCTCTCCCTGCCAGCAGAGCCCAGACCTCTATGTCCCTTCCAGCCCTATGACTCTGTGATAAATAATTTTGGATTCTCCCTCAGGCTCCACAATTCAGCTCTCAACGGGTAGCAGTCACTCCTTTTAGTGATCATTTATTTCTTGTAGCTTATGGTTAGAGCCAAGAGAGTGGAAACTCTATGAGCCCCAATTCCTAGATAGATTTTGTGTAGCCTCGTTTAAGAAAATCAATGCACTAGCATGTGTTCTCAGGAAAGCAGACGCACAAGGAAAGCACCACTGACCTAACATTTGTTAAATATGTGAGTAGTGTGTTCCTGATTGTGTGTGCATCAAGGTGGATAAAGGAATTATGCAGAGTAAGAAATTCTACACACTGAGAAATGGCTAACATCTGAGGCTGCATCCAAACAATACCATCTATTACAGAAAAGTGAAAATAGTTTCTCAAAGAATCCCAAGCATCTTGAAATGTGGTACTTAATTAAAAAGCATCAGTATTTTATACTGTTGTGTCAACTTGAATTTAGATTTTAATTAATTAAAAAACACTGAATTATTATAGCCAATCTAGAACTTAATTCCAAAAGGTTTGGCCACCGAAAGAACAAAATCCTGAAGGAAAATTCTAGAGTTACATTTTTTCTTATCACTGCTGAGGCAAAATTTTTTTACTAATACTATTGGCTTTTGGTCATTTCTGACGGGAATAAATTTAGCCAACTTTGGTTTAAAAGACTAAAAAAATGTGGTCATTTATTCCTTAAATTAACCCACCACTCTTCCTAGATTCCTTTCAACTCCATTTTCTAGGGAGTAGTCAAGGATTTATTCAAAATCATGCAATGCCTAAAATAATCATTATTCCCTCTATTATAGGTGGTATTATATCCGGGGCCTTCTCACTTACAGGCATGTCTGTCAAAGGGACCATTTTTCAGGCTCACAGTTCCCAAGACTCTGTCACTTTCTTACTTACAGAGGCCCAAAATGGAAACTATTTTTCTTTTCATTATGAGCTGTCACTTTTTCATCTTGGCACTGCAATGATAGACTTTCATTCATCTTCTATATTACCTTTCCTGAAACCTCTGACACAGACTGACACAATGCAAAATGCAGGAGATCTTGGAGCATACGTTGGCAATTTTGAGGGAAGGCAGCCGCTTGTCTCACTCCGTTATTTTAAATATATATTGAAAATGCCGAGATTCCCGATGTGGTAGACTGGAAATGCTAATGTGCCATGCTCTGTTTCTACCCGTCCTTATAATGTCTGTTCTCTGGCCCCAAATCAAAGTGAAGAGTTGGCAGAGGGCAGAATTGTTGCCAAGGCTTTACCAGAGTGGAGGGCAAGAGGAAAAAGTTTGCTTTAAATCCATGTGGACATGAGGCAGAAGAGGGGAATGAGGGTTATATTTTCTCAATTCCTTCTAAGATTACCGAGGAGACCATTGATTCTTAGTTGTGTGTTGGACAACGCCAATGACAAAATAAGTCCTTAGGTGAGTCTACTCCTCTCACTGCCGCAGACAGTGAATAGAAAGGCAGTGACATCTCACTATCCAACATCAGTGTCCAGGCACACTTCTGTGTTTCTGTTCTCAGTGGAGTGGCTCCAGAAGCATTTCGCATGGCATGGGACACCCAAGGCACAGAAGGATGAAAAGAATAAGAGAAAGCCAGGTCCAGTTTATATCATCTGCTTTCAGACCATACTGAATTTTGATTCTACATTTTATTCAGAAATATGAATATCCAGGATATCCACGAATCCTTGTCATACCTGGATTCTGGACGGTGCCAGAGGAGAAACATCTTACATTCTTGACGTTCACGTTTTTAAGGGGACATCGGGTTAACTCTTAGTGAATTTATGAAAAAGACAAAGTTTGTTACATTGTTCCATTTTTAATTGAATCTAGAAATTTAGTGGGTTCAAATGTTTATTACTGAGTACGTTTCTGTAGCAAAACAAGCAGTATAGGGACATCCATCGGAATGAGACAGTGCCAACATAGCCATCATCTGTGAAATGGGTTTCATACCTGCTCTTTAATTCTGTGCTGTGTTTGACCAAGCCCAGTTATGTAAAACCTTATCAAGTGGCCTCTCATCTAGGAGTCTCACTTGACTTTCTCAGACAGATGTTTTATCTTCCCTGTAAATTATAAACTATTTATAATTAGAAGTTGGGTCTTATTTAATGTTATATCCCCAGTGCTTTTCACACTTCTTGCTTAACAAATATCTGCTGATTGAATAAATGAATGGTAGAAAATCCTGACCAGATTCATTGCCCGTTTATTTTCTTTTTAATTTTTTTTTAAGTTTTTATTTATTTCTTTTGAGAGAGAGAGTGAGTGAGAGGGCACACATGCATGGAACAGAGAGAGGGGGAGATAATCCCAAGCAGGTTCCGTGCTGTTAGCAATAGCCTGACATGGGGCTCGATCTCAGGAATGGTGAGATCATGACCTGAGCTAAAATCAAGAGTGGAATGCTAAACCGATTGAGCCACCCAGGAGTTTCTTATTTATTTTCAATTCTGACCTTGGCTGTGAGCCATTAGAGGTGTTTTCTTTTCACCAGGTGAGTGCTTTAAAACTGCATGTTGGAATGCTTTTAGGTTGGGCATGAGCTTTTAAATTCTCCACTACACTCTTCATGCATTTATTATTATTATCTGACTCATTTGAGCTTGAAGTTTTGGATTCTTCCATCTCATTATTGACTGGCATTACAACACCCTACCTTCACAGTGGTTTTTTTTAATCTCTTCTTGTTACTTTTACTTTCGTTACCTTTGTTCTGAACCTCACAAAAACCAGGGACATTGTCCCACTCATGTGAGATCATATTGTTGGCTTCCCCTCAGGGCAGGCTTAGTTGCCACTCAGCCATACCTAGAGAACCGAGCCCAATCTGTGTCTGAATGGGAAATCATTGTCTGTGTGTGCTTCTAAACCCAGCTCTGAGTGTTAAATATTGGAGCATTATGGAAGCTGGAGGATGTGAAGATAAGAGGATAAATAAAAGGGAGGTGAAAAATTGAGGAAAGGGAAAAATTCCAAGTTTTACCTGGAAAACTAAAGAAAGTCAACTGAAAATTGATTTTAAAAGATAAGAGAATAAAGTGGCTGAATACCAAAATAGTACATAGAAATGAATAATTTTTATATATTAGTTCAAAAATATACATACATATAAACATGAAATTAGAATATATAGTGGAAAGATATATAATAGTATTTTTTATTTTTTATTTTATTTTATTTTTTGAGGGGGAGGCAGGGGCAGAGGAAGAGAATCTTAAGCAGACTCCACACCCAGTGTGGAGCCCAACATGGGGCTCAATCTCATGACCATGAGATAATGACCTGAGCTGAAATCAAAAGGCAGATGCTTAACCAACTGAGCTGCTAGGTGCCTCTATAATAGTAATTTTAAACAATTTTTGAGGTATATTTGACATACAATAAGTTGCATATATAAAAATGTATAATTTGGTAAGTTTGACATATATATATGCACATATATATATATATATGCACACACACACACACATATATATATATATACACACACATGCATAAAACAATCACCACAATCAAGATAGTGAACATAATCATCACCTTCAAATGTTTTATCATGAAAACATTGATATAGTCAATAGAATATAACAAAATGGAATACTACATAAAAACATAAGGTATTCGTTAGGTAAAAGATAACTAGAAAATTTAATTTAATTTTAAATTAAATATAAATATAAAATTTAATAAATGTATATGATAGATGAAAAGGTTTGTTATTTAATATATAAAGAGTTTCTACAGATCAATAAAAAAGACAAATAACCTGATAGAAAACATGGGAAAAGAGATTAATATACAGTTCATAAAGAAAGAAACAGATTTTTAACAAATATGCTCAACTCCACTGAAATAAGGGAAGTACAAAGTAAAGTTATAATGCTTACCACTTTCCATATAATAAATGAAAAAAACTTATAAAGATATATAACCCTACATATTAATTATTGTGAGGAAAAAGCACTGTCTTTCCACTTTGGTTGGAATTAGGGCCTTTATGGAAGACATTTTGGGAATATTATTCAATTAAAAAAATCACACTCCACTTAAGCCAGAACAGGATTTCTAGGTTTTTCTTCTACAGATAGACTAGCATGTGTGCTAAATGATATATGTGCTAGGATTTTTTTTTTTCAGCATTGTCCTAAGAGCAGGAATTTAAAACTCAAATGCCCTAACATATGGGACAAGTTCCTCAGTAGGAACCCTCTACTGTCCTAATGTTAATGCTTTACTAGAGGGAAAAACAACCTTAGCTTGACAAAAGGTAGGCCTCCAGTATCCTGTGAATCTTCTTTAGCATATGAAAATCTCATTGCAAACTTCCCTGGGCTTTACCTCCCCCAGCTCCCAACTATATAACCAGCCTCTCCTCATGGTCCCAGGGCAGCTCTTTCTGCCCATAGCCTGTCCCCGTGCTGTAATAAAATCACCTTTTTGCACTAAAGATGTCTTCAAGAATTGTTTCTTGGTCATCAGCTTCAGACCCCATGAACTCCCCCATCACTCAAAACCTCATCAATTATATACACTGAATTGTCTGTTGGTCTCTTCCTTGCTAACACCTTCATTTAAATAAAACCTGTTCTTTACTATTGTGACTTCAGTTTTCTCAGTCCAACCTTATTTATGGCATATGACCCCATTCCAGCTTCCCTTGTCTAATCCTCCAGCCAGGACACCTGAACTTAAGTTATAGTAACAGTGCATTTCAGTGTCATCCTGAACTAGACTACTGGCTCTCAGTCTTAAGCAGCACAGTCACCATGAGGGCTTGTAAACTGCAGATTGCTGGTCTTATCCCCAGAGTTTCTGATTCAATATAAATATCTTGTTGAGGGGCATGTGAGCTTGTTAACAGGTTTCAAGTGATGCTGATGCTATTGGTTTTGAGGATCACAGTCTGGTAATCACTGGCCTTGAGCATTAAGCAGTGATATAGAATCCACCCCACACCCAGCCTAAGTTTAAATTTGTGTTTATGTGCATAACCAACTTTGCATCTTCAACCTACTATAAGCTTCTTTAGGACTAATCGCTTTATCCATATGGTAAAAATCTGACATTTGGTGAAAATTCATGTCATTTAGTGCAGCCCTTTTTTCAAGGGAAATGAATAAATTCTCTTTGGGGCAATGTCTAAAGAGCCCAATGTCAGCATGGCATTAAATTGCCCAGGTTCAACTCTTCGCTTAATGTTAGCGATGTACATTTGTGACATTTTTCTCTCTTTTACAATTGAAAGAGACATTTGCAATTATCTAAGAAGCAGCCCACATAAGGTGGATATTTGGCAGCTCCGGTTTTTCT
This sequence comes from Panthera leo, assembly GCF_018350215.1. Classification (NCBI taxonomy): domain Eukaryota; kingdom Metazoa; phylum Chordata; class Mammalia; order Carnivora; family Felidae; genus Panthera; species Panthera leo. The sequence goes on along the minus strand of NC_056690.1, from coordinate 62,462,494 downwards.
GGACATCAAAGGGTTCATTAACATAGATGTGAATAGGGAAGACCTGTGCCTTTATATAACTAAACTGAAAGCCTTTTTCTCCTCCACTGTCCTGTTTTTTCCTTACAACAATCCAGCTCAGGACTTGCCTGCAGCAGAGCCAAGGGTATAGGTACAGATTTTTGGCTTCCCACAATTCAACAAGAATAGTTTAAGGACCAGAGGGATGGAAACTCTCCATGAGATTCTTTCCTTCTTTGTTGTCTCATCCTTTTATTAATAACAGGTTCATTTTCAGTCTCACTTGCTCCATGCTGGTCTGGAGGAATGGGAGTGAGCCAAAACCGAAACCAAATGGGAGGTTGTAACATGGAGAAATGGTGGTAGGAGTGTTAGAGTTGCAAGCTGGAGTGTTAGCCATGGGTGTGTGCTGCTTAGATCTTACTGTAAGACAGTTCTCATCATTTAGGTGCAAGGAATACAGTCATTGGATGTCATTCAGCTGAAGGTGAGGCAGAGCCTTCAGGACCTGCCTCAGCTTTTGCATGAAGGCCACACTTTTCCTAGGGCCTAGCTATATATTTTTATTTTTTTTTTTATTAAAATTTTTTTTTTTAGTTTATTTATCCATTTTGAGAGACAGAGTGAACAGGGCAGGGGAAGAGAGAGAGGGAGAGAGAGAATCCCAAGCAGGCTCCACACCACCAGTGTAGAACCCAGTGTGGGGCTTGAACCCATGAACTGTGAGATCTTGACCTAAGTCACAACCAAGAGTCAGATGCTTAACCGACTGAGCCACCCAGGCACCCCGGGTCTAGCTATTTCTGTCCAGTGAAAGACTCCTCTAATGGGCCATCTTTGCTCTGAGCTCTCCCCATTGGGTTAGCTGAGAATTTGTTAGGCTTGAATCATGATCTGAGGCTGTCCCTGCCTAGACCTGCTTCCTGTACTATTTTTCTTTATTGGAGTCAATTCTGCACAACTAAGGCTTCCCCTGCCTAATTCTGTTTCCTTCACTCTTTTGTCTTTTACTGATTTAGTTCCCAATCAATCATTTGAACCCCTAATTCCATCTAAGTTGCTGCTTCCCGGAAGACCAAGTTTGACACATCTAGACATTAGGAACATAGATTGTTCAAAGGAAGGAGATGTGATTTCCCAATGATAGCTGGGAAATGGGGGAAAAGTGTTACATAAATAAAAGGGACATTTCAAACTGCAAATGACAGCAATATTGACCATATTAGTTTCTTCTTCAAAGACTGCCAGTGGCTCACCATTGCCCACAGCATAGGTACAAGTCCCATTAAGTTCCTTTGTTACCTCTTTCCATTTTTCTTTCCAAAATTTCTCTTCTACTCTACTATATACAAACCAACTGCTCTACTGACTTGACTATATAGATACAGGCAGAATTTTAAAAGAGTTTTTTTTTTTAATGTTTGTTTATTTTTGAGAGAGAGAGACAGAGTGCGAGAAGGGGAGGGGCAGAGAGAGGGGGAGACACAGAGTCCAAAGCAAGCTCCAGGCTCTGAGCTGTCAGCACAGAGCCCAATGCGGGGCTCAAACTCATGAACCACGAGATCATGGCCTGAGCTGAGGTCAGACGCTTAACCAACTGAGCCACCCAGGAGCCCCTGCACAGACAGAATTTTAAAGCTGGGAGAGACACAATCCATATTGTGTCCTTCCTCATTTTATAGATGGGGAAATAAAGCTGGCCAAACTTTCTACCCCCTCAACACACGTGTGTGTGCAAACACACACATACTGTCAGTGTATTTTTGAGAGTCTAAGCTAGTGCTGTCCAGTGGAAACTTTTATGATGATGGATGTATTCTATATCTTCTCAGTCCAGTATGGTCACCATTAACGATAAGTGGCTATTGAGTATTTGAAACATGGCTAGGAAATTAGCCACATGTGGCTAGTCGCTATGACGCTGGATAGTACAGGTCTAAGATTTTACTTAGCCTCTTTCACCTATGTTACTTATTCCCTTTTGTCTTTCTAAATTTATCCCATTAAAAACCGCCCTCTTTTTTTTTTAAGTTTATTTATTTATTTTGAGACAGAGAGAGAGAGAGAGAGAGAGCAGGGGAGGGGCAGGGAGAGAGAGGGAGAGAGGGAGAATCCCAAGCAGGCTTGACACTGTCAGTGCAGAGTCCGATGTGGGGCTTGAACTCACCAACTGTGAGATCATGACCTGAGCCAAAGTCAAGAGTTGGACACTTAACTGACTGAGCCACCCAGGTGTCCCTAAAAACTGTTCTTCTTGAGTCTGAGTTATTTTCCCTTGATGAGGTCTTCTTTTGACCATTTTAGCTCACTTGGAAAGTTGACATCCTCTGTACTATTGTCTTTGTTAGTATTGTTTATCATTCAGCTCGTGTTTAGTGAGTGCATACTGTGTTCAAAGCCGTATACAAGATGATTTAAAAAAGATCTCCTTATTGAGGAGGTCACCTGTTGGGATGAGCACTGAGTGTTGTATGGAAACCAATTTGACGATAAATTTCATATTAAAAAAAAGATCTCTTGTATTGTCACTTAACTTTTTAATCTATGGTAAAAATTATAACTCATGAATTATTATTGAATTTTGCTTTGATTTGTAATGTCTCATGGGTATTCCCCTTCTTTCCAACACAAGATTTTAAATTCCATGAAGATGGAAATTTTGTCTAATAATTCTCTGACTTGCACAAAAGTAGGCACCTAATAACTATGATAGTTGATCTGATAAATAGATACTAGTAACTGATTATAAAGAAATATAGGTTATTGTTTCTTGAAGAACCAAGACTCTAAGTTAAAATACTAACCTTTTTTGCTGTCTTATTAACCAGTTAACGAGGAGTGAGTTAACTAGGATAGAAGAAAGATACACAATATTGACCAACTTGTGGACTTCAAGTTAAAATTTTACAGTGGATGGTCCAGAAGTCTAATTCACTAAGTTATATTCCACAGGATCTTGGAAATATTGCAACATCGGTTTCTTTGAAGTAGATTATCACAGTTCCCTAGTACTATAGAAGAGAATTTTGTTTGACTTCTTATTTGCAATGTCTACCTATTTCAGAATTATTAAGACAATATGATTTTCCTATTGACTGTGTAGCGTACCAGTTATGGTATCCCTCCCCAGTGAAGAGCAATGGTTTGTTTCCATTCCATAAAATGTCTGGGATATGTCTAGATTCCACAAAATTGTAGAGATCTAGTTAACTTAGTTCCTATGCCTTGCATTCATTCATATTTCTGTCTTCAAGTCTAAGCTCAATTATTACAGTCTGATGAGTTTTAAGTGCTCAGCTGTATTTTTAAATTTAACACATGATTTGGCAGTTTGCACAGGATTGACAGATGCTTTAAATATATCAATAGAAATCCATTATTTTTTAAAAAAGGAATGGATTAATTTGCCTGTGGTAAAAATGTCCCTTCTGCAGTATCGAAGGCCACTGTGAGATTGGGGATAAGTGGCAATATAATTTATCTGTTCACTGACAGGAGCTAAATAGTCAGGATGTTTCAAGCAAAATAGGCTTGTATCTGCTTTCCTCATTTTCTGGCCTAATCAGAAAAGAATTAATTCTTAGAGAAGTCACTGTTTGGTAGGAAACTTTTTGCCATCTCTTCTTCCTTTAGGGCCTGCCTATTCAAGTCTTACTTTCCCGGGAGGCTTTACCTGTTTATTCACATCATGCAAACTTTTTTTTTTCTCTGAATTCCTGTATATATATAATCCTTTCCTTATGATCCGGTATTGCCTTTAATTTCGTTTTTCTCCTCCCTGTCTTTATTTCTCCTCTCCTCCCCCCTTCCCTTCCTTCTCCTTCCTTCTTTCCTCTCTCCCTTCCTCTCTTCCCCCTTCCTTCTTTCCTCCCTTATCTACTTCCCTTCCTCCCTCCTTCCTTCCCATCATGTGTCTGAACTCACAGTTTAGATGTCATGCTCCCAAAGCAACAGGAAAGGTGTTTGTTGTCTGCCTAACATGGGATGAGTAGAGAAGAGGTATTTAAACCTCTTGGATTGATTTACTGAATTGAATTTTTCTTAGGAACCTCTCATATCTCTTGGGCATTCTGTGCCATACCTTGCCCATGCATTTGCATAAGTTTAAATAAAAACTTCCATTCCTACAGTGCATGTGCTCCTATATATACCTGAATCAAGGTAAGCAGCTGAAGGCAATTGCTTCTAGGTGTTTATCAGATGAAATCACTGTCAGTAAGCCAGTGACAGATCAGGGCTAATTTCTCAAAAGAAGTAATTAACTCTGAGGGATTGTGGTGATGTAACTTAGGAGAACAAATCTTTCTCTTCACTCACTCCTGTAATAGTGTTTGTCCATGCATAAACACACACATAACACAAATCCACATTTTTTCAGGGCCTCTTTGTTTATAACTGTATTCATTATTCAGGGTCACTGACTAAAAGAACATATATGCAAAGATTCACTGACAGAAACCAGATCATCTGTGCTTTAAAACAATAAAAGCAAACATAAGTAAATTTTATTTTATTTATTGTTTTAAAATTTATTTATTTATTTTGAGAGAGAGAGTGCATGCAAGCATGGAATGAGCAGAGAGAGAGGGAGAGAGAACCCTAAGCAGACTCTGTGCTGACAGCACAGAGTCAGGCAAAATCAAGAGTTGGACATTTAACAGACTGAGCCACACAGGCTACCCCAAAATAAATAAATTTTAAAAAGCAATATAGGTTACATATAGCCCCTCTTTGGGATGGATCTTGAGAATCCAGTATTCTGTTACAATGGATTTTGATCATATATGGAGATTTTTCATAGGTTAGCACACTTAATGTCTTCTCTCCAAAATGTGCAGTTTGGAGGAAATGTCAGGACTAGAATAAGTCAGACCATATCTAGTGTCCATACACTGACCTACAAAATAGCTTCAGAACCTGGTGCTTTAATAACATTTAATAGAAACAACTAAAGATTAATTTATAGTAAGATAATAATTTATGTAAAGTTTTTCATTGATAAAAATCAATGAAAATTTTCCTTGGAAAACTCTTACTGAAACCTGCTCTGTACACGGTACTGGCAGGTGAGGGCCTGGGTGGCAAATATTTTATCTTTATGAATGAACCACCAAAATGAATGAATGAATGAATGAATGGAGCCATAAGTTAATTCATTGCATATTTCCATTACAATATAAGTAACAAAGTGTTTCTATGTTTGCATTAGTGATGAGAGACTTCCTATACCTTCAAGGATTCAGAAATTGATCCGTGACTGAGGTGCCTGGGTGGCACAGTTGGTTAAGTGTCTGACTTGATTTCAGCTCAGGTCATGATCTCATGGTTCCTGAGTTTGAGGCCCCTGTGGGGTCCTTTGCTGACAGTGAGGAGCCTACTTGGGATTCTCTGTCTCCATCTCTCTGTGCCCCTCCCCTGCTGCATGCACAGGCATGCTTTCCCTCTAAAAATAAATAAATAAGTAAATAAAAAATAAAGTGGTCTGTGACCATGATCCCCAAACATTAACAAGCATTAGAATCACCGGGGAGGATCCTTGAAACACACCCAGGTCACACCTCTGGAATCAAAGATTCTGTAAGTCTGGGATGGGGCCTGAGAATTTGCGTTTCTAATAAGGTCCCAGATGATGCTAATGCTTCTGGTTCAAGGACTTCGAGACCATTATTTATCTGTGATTATCTATCTTATATGATGGACATTATGTAGCATTCATTAAATATTCATTGATCACGAACTATTTCCAAAGTAAATGAAGTACAGCCTGTTTCCTGTTCTCAGTAGTCTCATATGCTAATTGAGAAGACACATTTAAAAAAAAATGTGACATTAAAAAAAATCAGAAGTTAAATTGCATGGTGCATATCCTCCTAATGTAAGTAAAAGCACAGAGTTCTCAGAAGCCTGGAATCAGAGTGGAGATAGGCCAGGAACTCATTGGGCTTTGCATAATGGACAGGACACATTGCCTGAGGAATGGGAGACATAGCAAGTATTACCACTCAGAAGCAGACGGCCAAGGGACAAAGTAAACTCTTTGAATACAAACTCTCTATAGAGGATAAGAGAAAATTTCTGCTTTAACTTCAAGAGAATCTAGAAGAGAAAAAGCAGTGACAGGAAAATTCAGTAGACTTTCTGAAAGTGGATAGCTATTTTGCCCTTGATAAATAGTGTTTATCTGGCTTGAAAGCAAAGTTTCACTCTCCAAAGATAACATTTTTTAATCAAAATGTCTGTAGGATAACTAAAATTGTCTAATGGTTAACCAAAGTCATTGCACCTTGGAGAATGCACCTTAGCAAATGGAGATGAACTGCGTATTCTTGTCACTCCCCTTCAACACCTCTGGGCCTTTGCATGCATCACTACATGGATAAGGGCAAACACCTGCTGGCTCTAGCTTGTTCTTGCCTTCAGTTCGGCAGTGAAAATATGTGAGCATTGAGGTCAGCAGCACTGGAAACAGAATGGGCAGTCTGTTGTTTAATTCTTCAACTGTAATAGGCAAGCAACATTCCACAGAAAATATGCATAAACATTGAAAGCTTCTGGATGCTATTTATTTATTTATATTATTGAAATAAGGTTGACATACAATGTTATATTAGTTTCAGGTGTCCAACCCACTGACAGTTGTGTATGGGTGGTTATTTATTTCCAGAATACCAGAGATAAAACAGATCTTAGAGATGAGCTAGGATAATAACTTTCTTTTGAAAATTAGGAAAATAGGGTTCTCAGGAAATGAACTACTTGTCAGAGATGCTACAACTCATTAGTGGTTTGAGTTCAGTTCATATTTATCCCAGTGGTATTCTCACTGTTGCCTTGATTTTTGAATCCAGCCTTAATGCAAACTTTTTTTTTCATCCATGTATGAACCTAATTTACTTACAATTAAAAAATATATATATATGTATACATATATATGATGGTTTTTGTAGGGTTGAACATTTAATTGTTCTGTTTATATAATCATGCTTAGCTGTAATCTTTTCAAACATATTTTTGAAGGGTTGAACTGAGAAAGGCCCTGTTGGTATGTTGCTTTGGAGGGGGGCTCAAATCACAAATTCATGTGGAAAGCCCCCATGATTATTAACTGGCATGTTGAAGGGAAAAGAATTCTGAGTTGCTGAGGCTCCTTGCATGTTTATGGCTCTAGCTACAGCGGAACGGGTCCTTGTAAATGTCACAGGAGATAATAATTGCAATGGAAAAGAAAGAAAATGTTTGGAGCTTATGAGAAAAGACCAAACTGCTCCCAATCACAGGACTGGAGAGGTCAAGAAAACATCCCTAGGGCAAGAGAGATGAAACTTCCCCATAGTCAAGAAATTAATGCTGACACCTAGTCAGCTAAGTAAAGTGCAGAGCGGAAAGAGCCAGCCCGGCTGTATTTTGGCTTATGGATAGAGCTGTGTGTGTAGAGTCCAAAGAGAAACAAGTGTAAAGATCATCTTGTCACTGTAAATAAAAATCACTCTGTTGCCCAAGGGACCAAGAGCTCAGTTATAGTCTGGTCAGTTCCAGCCTGGCCATCACTGTGCCATTATTGATGATAATACGGGAAGAGGGTGGTCTTCACTGTGGAGTGGAAGGAGGTAGCATCGGCACTAATGTCCAGTTACGTTAATGAACATGAAATTTGGTTTTGTGTGGGCATTTCTTCCCATGCTGTAAATTAGATTTTAGAGGGTAATTAAATGAAAGATAATAATCTTTTCTTCAACACTATTTTTCCTTGAGTATCGTTGTACGAATATGTGTGACAGAAACATAAGTAATCTCATTTCATATGCACAAAATGGTGTTAAATACAAGGCCCAAATACTGGAAAGACAGAAGATCATTGCCTTTTGGGGAGGTTACATTTTCAAACCAAATAATTAAAATTTGTTTACTTGAATTGGGCTGTTTTCAAAGAGCCATTGTGAAGTTCTGCCAAGCTGGAGTCTAAAGTGGGGGAAGCTCTACCAAAGTGTATGCCTGGATCAATGCTATCAAAGTCTGCTCTTGAATGAGTATTTCCCTCACTAGGTAAGCAACTCTGTCCAAGGTGAGAGTTCTTTCAAAGACCACTGTGATATCTCTGAGGTGTAGTGACCATGCTGGGCTGGGGGTGGAGATAAGAAAAAAAAAAAAAAACATAAACAAAACTGGTAGACAGAATAGCGGCCCTAAAAGACATCCATATATCTATTTCTTTAATAAAAATTTATTTGTTAGGAGACACTAGAGAAAACTAGTTAATCCCTGGATGTGTAGATATATTGCATTATAATGTAATTATATTATATTATATTACAAAGTGGATTTTGCACTTTGTAGATGTGGTCAAGTTAAGGATTTTTGAGATGAGGACACACTGAAATCACATAGATTCTTGTAAGGGATACAGTGAAACAGGAAAGTCAGAGATGTGATGACAGAAGCAGAGGTTGGATTCATGTGATTACTGTATTTGAAGATGCAAGAGAATTACCAGCCAAGGAACATAGGCCAGCTCTAGAAGATGGGAAAGGCAAGTAATGGATTCTCTCCCAGAGCCTCTAGAAGAAACACTGGAGGCTCTGCCTCCATTGTGATTTTAGCCCAGTAAGACTTCTGACCTGAACTGTAAAATAATAAATTTGTGATGTTTAAGCCACTATATTTGTATATTTAGGACTACATATAGGAATGTATATAGGAAACTGATACACGCTTATGGAAGGAAAATGTATCTAGACTGTGGCATCACTTTGCCAACATATTGTGTAGTTTCATCAGGATTAATTCTAAAACTTTATGTTAATACCTTCCTTAAGCCTCTGGTTTATCTCTAATGGACCCCAAAACAGGAAGTAAAAGTAGAGGAACGGTTGACACACTGATTGTTTTGACTCTGTTAAAATTTAACAAAAGTTCGTCCCACTGATAAAGCTGGGACAGATGGCTGGCTGTGTCTGGAAGTATATGGAGTCCTAATAACCTGGCTCTCTGGTCTCAGGAATGTGAGCGAGACAATTTTTCAGCAATCACTGACCTGAAATACATTTTGACCACTTCTTAGACACATGCACATATGCACAGACATACAAGCACACATAGATTCATCCAGTACTTTTAATGTTTACAAAACCCTTTCATCTACCTCACCTTCTTTGAACTCCACCACCACCCTATCATGTAGATGCTATTGTTGTCTTCAGTTAGAGATGCAGTAATGGGATTAGAGCATCGGAATGCCTTGAGCCTGGACTCTTAGCTACAAGAGCTGGAGGGGGATTTGATTTGGTGTCAAAGTTCATGCTCTCTTCCCTTTACCACACTGCTTCAGGGTCTTCTAATTCCGAACACAGTGGACCTGAATGGTTCATAATAAGCACTAGGTGTGTACTTCCAGACACGACTGGAGTGGTGCCTGTTTTCAGAAACCCTAAGGCCATGCCTTTCTAGAAAGATTTAAGAGATTTATCTTATTTGGAAAGAACAAAAAGAAATCTCAAAAGCAAAGATGACTTTTGGAACTTACAATTTTCAAACTAAGACATCTTTATAATTATAAAGAACAGATGCTTGTTTTCCCTTTCCTTAGCTTGTGTAGACCAACCTCAAATAACTGTATAGCCCAGTCCTCTTCCTTCCCCCTTTGTCAACCAACTGCAGAATAGTTTTATTATCCCAGTGTGAGAAACATTCTGATTCAGCTGTGGAAGAGGAGGCAATTTCACATATCCCTAGGACCCTTAAGGGTTCTGTGCCTATCTTCCTTTCCACACAGGCCATTTGAAGATTCTTTCATGCCTTTCTCTTGGCCACACAGTGCCTAGCCTGGGAGGCCACATACTGTAGCCATGTCATAATGGATGGTCAGTGTTTGATGGCTACTGTTTGGCAGCACGTGGGAGCTATTTTTGAACATATTGTAGGATTCAGTGACAAAACAAAACAAAACAACGAGACATCACATTCTCCTGAAGACATCAAGAATCTGACCCAAACCAATAATTCCTGTGTTCTGACATTGAGAATGTGACAGCTAAGGCTATGACTTAGTCCAGTAGGTTGGGTCTAATTTTATCTGTCATCTAATTATGAGATGTAAGAGTATAATGTTTTGTTCTTCAGGGTATGAAGGTCTTCATTGGTTTATTTAGTAGATATTAGTTTGTTGAGTAGTAATAGGGAAAACTAGTTAAGACTTTGGCTGATGTCCTTGTTCTGTTATCAAAAACGGTGTGACTTTGGTTATGTTTGTTATCCCCCCTAGAAAATAAGGAATTTATTTTGCCTGGGAAACACATCTACTTTGGTTAAAATTTTAACTTAAACACAACATCTCAGTTATTTCATCTATGGAATAGAGATTATGTTCCAAAACCTCATCAGGTTGCTGTGAAGATTAAATGAGCTTCTATGTGTGAAGTCTTTAAAACAGGATCAGTCACATAATACAAGCTCAATAAATGCAAGCTATAAACATTATTTTTCATCGGATATCCACTAAATGCATGGATTTCTGCTGTGTATTCAGAGGTAGAGAAATAACTTTGAGAAGAAACTCACATCTCAGTGCATGTCATCTCCACACTCAGGTTCTTTGCACATTTATTCTAAACCCCTGTAGCCCAGGCTTCATCTCCCAGGACTCTCTTGTAAACTTACACTCTACTCAAATTAGACAAATCCACATGCTTGATAATGCACCTCACTTTCTTGTTTTTACAGCTCTGTACATGCAGTTTGCTTTAATGGAAATGTCTTCCCCAGCTGCCCCTGTTGAAATCTGAGCAGACTGTCTGGCCCATTTCAAAAAATACTTCATCCATAAAGCATTCCTTGATGTGTCTTCTGTATAGTCTGTACCCTCAGAGTTAGTCTTCCCTCCTTTTAGACTCTCTAGGTGCTTTTTACTTGCCTTCTTGTTGTATATATCACTCTTTACTTGGAAGTAAGGTTTTTGAATTTTTGGTTATCTCTGCCCCTGGGTTATGACACTTAGGGGAGAGTCTATGACTAATTTTTCTTTGTAGCTCCCATAGTGTTGAATTCATGGCCTGGTACATCATCAGTTCCCCAAAATACTTAATGAATAAGTATTTGTTGAAATGATTGATGGGGAAAATATTTGTATTGCTGACCTCCCTCTCTATATATGAGCAAATGTGTGTACTAACACTAAATCATGATACGGGTTTTTTGTGTATGGTTTATACAAATCCCACAAATGTATACACATACATCCCAATCGACAGAATATATTTGAACAATGGTTACATACTGCCTGCATAACTATATTTTCATATTAGAAATAATGTGTTGCTAGTATGTTCAGCTCTGACCACCCTCTGGGTGGTTTATAGCCATTCAGATTGTCATGGTTGTGGCAGCTAGAAGAAAGAAGATTTCTGCCGATACAGATACCTCTCTGTGACTGCACCCTAGGTTATATGGATCTGTACCTCTTTCTCCAGAGAGTGGGAATGAGGAAAAATAATCCAACTCTGAAAATCTGAAGTGTAAGCTGGGGAAAAGAAGAGAATAAATCCATCCTCCATATAAGTCAACAAGTAAATTAAGAGAGAAGACTAGATGGACAGGGGCCAGTGAAGTTGGTAGTTTGTACTGGTCCCCAGCCTATGTCAGTTGCCTGAGTTATTTTGTTTTGTTTATTCTCCAACAGTCATCAGGTGCCAGCTTCTCCTCGTCCCTGAAAATAATTTTAGAAGATGAAATCTGTCCCCAAGCCCTGTTTCTGACACAGTTACCATAGAGCAATCAGCAAATACTGCAGCTTTTTGCAGCGACTTGGAATATTACTCATGTCACTGTAATGTCTCCACTTAGCCAGCATAGCAATTCATTTTAATACTTTTGTCTGAAAAGAAAAATGATTTCGATTTTTCTGATCACACATGGGCCCAACTACGTATCAATTTATTTTTAAGTTCAATATTTGTATTCCTGATTTAAGTGCAAACATAAAATCAAAGAGAGAAAAAACATTCAAGCAAAAGAACAAGTTGCATATAGAGGTAGAATCAAAAAGTTTATAGTGTAAACAACCTATTTTTAGAATTTGAGCTGATGTTCAGGTATTATAATGAGTTATTGAATGTTAATAGTTACAATATTGATTTCTTTATGAATACCCCCTACATTCTTTCTTTTTTGTTGTTGTTGGTGGTGGTGATGGGTTGCCCCCTCCTTCTCTTTGGGACAGGGTAGAGGTTTACAAATATGACGTAAAAGAAATCTGGAGGAAGGCAAGTTCAGAGCTGGAATAGTGGGGTCAGTGAAGTTGACAGAGCCATAGTCCTTCCAGGTCACAACTCTGTTCTCCAGAGAGACCAAGAAGGACTCTGTAAATTCTCATTATCCAATTAGTTGGTCGTGGTGTTTGCAGATAATTATTTCACTCCTTCCCCATTACTTTGTCAAACTGACCCTTTGATCATTATGAAATGTTCCTCTTTATTGCTGGTGGCACTGCCATCTGGAAGTGTACGTAGACTACTACTAATATAACAGTACTTTCTCTTTTATGCTTATTGTCTTCACGGTTTATTTTTGTTACATCCTTGTATTTTCAACCTTTCTGTTCTTTTTATTTTAATTGCATCATTTCTAGACAGTGTATGGAGGTCATGCTTTGTTTCTCCAGTCTGGCAATCTGTACCTATTAAATTGAGTGTTTAAGTTCTAAGACTTCATAACATATTTTATTAAATACTGAGTAAATAAAAAGGGAAACTTAAAAAAAAAACATGTCTACACTACAAAGAATAGCTATAAGAAATATATAGGTTGGCCACCACTCAGTTCAAAAATTAAAATATCACACATCAGTTGCCCTTCCTTTTTATTGGGTTGTCTTATATCTCATTACTTAATTTTGATTCAGATCTTTTATCTAGATATGTGATTTGCAGATATTATCTTCGTTTGTGGCATGTCTTTTCATTTTCTTAAAGGTGTCTTTCAAAAAGGGGAGAAGTTTTGAATTTTAATGTAGCGAAATTAATCCATTGCTTTTTTCAAAAAGATTTTTTTTAAAATGTTTATTTATTTTTGAGAAAGAGTGCATGAAAGTAGGGGAGGGACAGAGACAGAGAAGGAGACAGAGGATCCAAAGCGGGCTTTGTACTGACAGCAGCAAGCCCGATGTGGGGCTTGAACTCGGGACCTGCGAGACCATGACCTGAGCCAAAGTTGGATGCTCAACAAACTCAGCCACCCAGGTGCCCCTACTTTTTCTTTTCTTTTTTTTTTCTTTTTTCTTTTTTTGAATGAGTAGTGCATTTGGTGTTGTAAGCAAAGACATCTTTGTTTCAACTGAGGTCACAAAGATTTTTCTCCTAAGAGTTCTTGTAGAAGTTGTATAGTTATAATACATAATTTATCACTCTATTTATTTAAAGTTTATTTATTTTTTATTTTGAGAGACAGAGAGACAGTGCGAGTGGGGGAGGGGCAGAGAGAGAGAGGGAAAGAGAGAATCCTTAGCAGGCTGCACATTATCAGCATGGAGCCTGATATGGGGCTTGAACTCACAAAGCCATAAGATCATGACCTGAGCTGAAACCAAGAGTTGGTTGCTTAACTGACTGAGCCACCCAGGTGCCCTCATTTTATATTTAGGTTTATGATGTATTTTTGGTTAATTTTTGAACGTGGTATAAGGTTATTTTCTTGGGGGTGTAGGAAGGTCACATGAATATCCAGTTGTTTCAGTACCATTTGTTGAGACGATTCCACTGAATTGCCTCCAAGACTTTGTAAAAAAAATCAGTTAACCGTAAATGTGAGGCTGGAACCCACTATGCTGTGATTATTGGTATGGATTGACTATTTTCTGTTGGTCCAATCTGTTGTTGTTCTTTGGTTTTTTCTTTTCCTGCCTTCTCTTAAGGCAGATAGAATATAATTTTAGTATTTCTCTTTTTTAAATTGTCAGCTTTTTAGCTCTATCTCTGTATTAAAAATTATTGATGGGGTTTATGTTTCTTCAACTTGTCACAATCTACTTAGAATTAATATTGTACTGCTTCAAGTAAAGTGTAGAAACCTTACATCAATATTATTTCTTTTCTTTTCTTTTTTTTTTTTTTTAAGTAAGCTTTGTGCCCAACATGGTGCTTGAACTCATGACCCTGAGATCAAGAGTCCATGCTTCACTTACCAAGCCAGCCAGGTGCCTCTGTATTATTTCACTTATTCTCTCTGCATTCCCTGCTCTGTGCTGTTACTGTCAAATATTAATACATCTACATGTATCGTAAACCTCACAATCAAACTCTACTACTTTTACTGTAAGCGGTCAGTTGTCTCAAAAAAAATTGAGGGGAAAAAATGGCACTATTTTATATTTACCCACATATTTATCATTCCCACTGCCTTTCTATAAATCTGTGTTTCCATCTGTTGTCATTTGCCTCAGGATGAATAATTCTTTGGCATTGTTTGTTGCATAAGTGTGCTGACAACAGTTCTTTCATCTTTTATAAATCTGAAGATGTCTTAAATTTATTATTTTTAATAGATATTTCCCACAAATATATAATTCTGGATTGACTCTTATGTTTTTAAAGCACTTTAAAGATGTCATTTCATTGTCTTCTGGGTTTCTTTGTTCTTGATAATAAGTTAGCTGTCATTTTGTTTTGCTGCTCTCCTGTATGAATGTGCCTTTTTTCATTGGCTGCTTTTATGATTATTTTCTGTTTCCAGCAATTTGACTCTGATGTGCCTAGGTGTGGTTCTTTTTACATTTTTCCTGCTTGGGATTCACATAGATTCTGAGATCTGTAAGTTGATATTTTTCATGAATTTTGACATCATTCTTCAAATATTTCTCTGCCCCATTTTCTGTTTTTTCTTTTTTAGTGATTTCGGCTACATAAAAGTTAGATCTCTTGATTTTGACTTACAGATTTCAAAGACTATTCATTTATTTCAGAATATTTTTGTCTCTGATTTTTAGGTTTAATCATTTCTATTGATCTATCTTCAAGTTTTCTAACTCTTTCTTCTACTGTCTCCAATACATAATACACAACTCACTCAGTGATGTTATCATTTTACAGTTTTTATTTACCAGTTCCAGAATCACCATCTGTTTTATTTTTTATTCCTTGAAGATTCATTCACTCAAGATGACCATCTCTTAATTCCTTGAACATGTAAACCTTTATTTTTGTATAATTGACAAATAAAATTGTAAAATATTTAAAGGGTGCATATGATTTTACACACACACACACACACACACACACACACACACACACACACATTGTGACAGGATTCCCTCCCTCATTTAATTAACATATCCATCACCTCACACATTTACCTTTTTTTTTTCTTTCTTTTTTTTTGGGTGGAAACATTTAGGTACTGCTTTTTCTTTTATACATTACTTGAAAACAATGGATTTATATATTTTGATCAGATTTATAATAGTTTATGGTAGGTGGGCATACTCTCATGTTTAAGGTAAATTTTGTCAAAAGCTACAAAGATGGCTGCAATAAATCATATTTAAGGATTTGTGTGGGAAGGGAGGAAAATAAGGGGGAACAGTTTATTCTAGGAATGTCCTTGCATAGAATTAAGACTGTTGTTTAAGGGTGTCTGCTGACATAAAAATGTTACAAATACTTCAGTGATTACTGATGTCTGTATGGCTGTAAAATTCTGAAAGGAGGAAGGAGCAGAAAAATTAGGGGTGTGGGTAGGTGTACAATTATGGCTTTTAGTGATGAGACAATAATGGGTGTGCAGAAAGAAACCAAGACTCAGAAAACCTTACCTATAGTCTCTCCTGATCTAATAACTCTGGGAGGGCAAATAACTTTTCTAAGTCTTGTTTCTAATTCTTGCCCAACTCACAGATGGTTCTAGTAATACTTATATACATGTCATTAAAGATTGTAGGAGATTCAAATGAGGTAGGGAAGGTAGAATATAGTATAATTCTGAAGCTGTACAAAAATTAAATCTTATTATGTGTAGTATCTGAAAAAGTCGCACACTTATTGTTTTTTCCATTGATTTCAGATAATGATCACTACTATATGGAAGACTGGAAATAGTTTGTCTAGAGGAACCCTAGGGAAATATTAGAGTCCTTGTTATAAATGGAAGACTATTTAGGATTATTTGTTTGAATCTTCTTCTGGACCACTGTTGACTTTTTTGGAAGAGTTTATTTTTGGAGATAAAAAAAGTATATTTTGAAATGTCTTTCAAATATAGGTATATATAGAAACCAGCCTACTATTCCATGTGTAGGAAACATTTTGGAAAATCAGATTTTGCCTGTACCATATACAGCAAAAAGTGAGAAACAATGTTCATTCAATCATCTACCTGATACTACTGATTTGATAATTCATTTTTATGAGACTCCCTGTTTGAGGTAGATTGAATAGATGCTTTATCTCAAATATGTTCAGACAAGAGGAAAAAGGAAGGAACTAGTCCCTTGGTTTGTAAAGTTGACTGGCTCACTTGGGTCTAGGGTTTAGGTGATAACAGGCTGGATGTCTGTCCCTTCATCTTTTCATCAAGACATGTGACTTGTTGAGTCTTCCTATAAGGTTTATGTACTTCATTTATCCTTGATTCTACTAACTTTGAGGCAAAAGAAGAGTTATTCCTTATGTTTAAGAAAATATACAGAATCAGTTGCCACTAAATCCTTAGGAAAAAGAGAAGAAAAATTAATATTTGATT
The DNA here is from genome assembly GCF_018350215.1 of Panthera leo. NCBI lineage: Eukaryota > Metazoa > Chordata > Mammalia > Carnivora > Felidae > Panthera > Panthera leo. Next base: position 62,445,772 of record NC_056690.1, on the reverse strand, counting down.
TAAAAAGAAAAGAGAGTTGTCTTACCTGCAGCACATGACCAATGAGCTCTGCTAGAAAAATACCTTGCCTACAGTCCATGCTCAAAAATATTTAATGATTGAGATAGTCCAATTTGCCTATAGAAACATGTTAGAATAAGTATTGTTTTCTTTCTCCTGATAGATAATATGTGGCAGAAATTAAGTAACCAGTGTCTAAATAGTAAAATACATGATACGAAAGTTGTCACGTTATCACAAATGGTGAAAATATATTTTCCTATATATAGCAGTATGGTTAAGATCAGGTAAGCCAAAGTGAAATTGGGTGTGTAAGGGCAAATTGTGCTTGATCCCACACTTTCACTCCTTCCTGCAGCCATCTGTTTTATGAGTTGGTGTGCTTGAGGGCTTGTATTTGGGGATCAAGGAGGAGGCTGGAGTGGGAAGCATACTCCTCTCTATTTCCAGGGGACACTAGCAAACTATGTGTGAGACTTGGAGCACCCACTGTGCTGCCTGGGTGCCTAGATGAGGACAAGCAAGCTGAGTTGGAGAGCTTTTGAGAGGTGGCATAGCCAAGTTTGGCGGAAACTGGGGATTGGCAAGGCAGTGTGGCAGGGACACAGTGCTCTCTCAGAAGACATCATTGGTTTTGGTGGTAGAGAGATGCTGCCCCACATGTCCCAGTCAGTGGTCTCTTCAAGGAGCTGAGAGGACAAATGTGCATTTATTCTTGAACAAGCATGAGCTGAGACTCACCCTAAGGCCTCACAGAAATAACTGGGAGATGATCAAAGACCTTGGGGTGTAGGCCAGGGGAATGAAGAATGAGAATCTGCAGCTCTTCAGGTGTGGCTGCAGGCCAGGAAATCTTTATTATTAATATTAATGTGACCTCATTTTACCCACAGACTGCTGAGACTAGGAAATTCAGGTTACACATAGCATATTTGTTTTCAAAGCATTTTCGTCTCTTAATATACTCTTATGTGAGCCTTGTGATCAGGGATATCCCTTGGGTGTGTGGATCCAAGGCCAAATCACACTGTTAGTCCTTTATCCCCATCACTCTCAAGAGATCTCAGGTTATGGTGGATATCAAGAAAATCCTTGAAGAGAATAAAAGTTACAACAGACACTTTGCTTGGATGGTGCTGGTAATGGAGGAGAAGGTTCATAGTAGGTAGTAAGAAGGAGCTCAACCTGAGCATCTGTTGTATGGACTCCTGGGTTCCAGCATGTTAGGTGTAATGGAGCAACCTTGGGAGAGTTCCCCAGGAAGTTCATTTTTATGTGGCTATTTCTACCGCTCGAATGTTACTCCATGTTACCCTACATGTAAGATACACACTTGTGTGCAGAAAGTGTCTCCCTTCAGGCTTGTAAACCCTTGTCATGGAAAATCAATGATGGAAATCTTTATATTGTATATAAAAACAAAATCAAATTTATATACTCTAATCATTTGTCAAATAAAAATATAAATACATTTGTTTTCAAGTAAAAATATAAATACATTTCCAGCGTACAGTGAAAAAAATGTTATGGGCTGAATTTTGTCTCCTCTCAAATTCATATATTGAAGTCCCAACTCCTGGTACCTCAGACTATAACCATATTTGGACATAAGCTCTAAAAGGGTGATTAAATTAAAATGAGGTAGTGGGGCACGTGGGTGGCTCAGTTGGTTTAGCTTCCCCCCTCTTGGTTTTGGCTCAGGTCATGATCTCACGGTTTGTGGATTCGAGCCCTGCATCAGGGTTCTGCGCTGACAATGTGGAGCCTGCTTGGGATTCTCTGTCCCCCACTCTCTCTACCCCTCCCCCACTTGCTCTCTCTCGCTCTCTCTCTCTCTCTCTCTCAAGATAAACATAAAAAAATTATTAAAATGAGGCCCTTAGGGTGGGGCTCTACTCCGGTATGGCTGGTGTCCTTACCATGAGAGGAAGGAACACCAGAGGGTGTGCGTGCAGCACAGGCACAACCATGTGATGAGGCAGAAAGAGGGCAGTCATGTGCAAGACAAAGAAGGAGACCTCAGAGGACACCATCTCTACTAGCTGTATGCCAGACACCTAGAAAAGTTCTTGACACACAGTAAGCACTCAAAAACCCTTCGCTTAGTGAGTAAATAAAAGACTGAATGAGGCACATGCTAGGAAGTCTTTCAAATTTTTTTAATCTCTCTTTTTGAGAAAGAGAGAGAGACAGACTGTGAGCGGGGAAGAGGCAGAGAGAGAAGGAGACACAGAATCTGAAGCATATCTAGGTTCTAAGCTGTCAGCACAGAGCCCGACGCAGGTCTCAGACCCACGAACTGTGAGGTCATGACCTGAGCCAAAGTTAGATGCTTAACCAACTGAGTCACCCAGGTGTCCCAGGAAGTCTTTCATTCCAAGGACATAATAGTCCCAGGTCAAGGGGCCAGTGTTGAGTGCTTATGTCTCTTACTTTCTTCTGGCCTAAACTCCCCAATTCAAAACCCCCTATGATCTGAATTTTCACTTACTCTGTGTTAGTTAGTTAGAACTTATTTGATGTTCTCCTTTCTAAGTCCTTCATATCATCAGTGGTTTGCTTATAGGTTATTCCCAGCACAGAATGACCACCACATCATTGCCCACATCATTCTCCAGCTTCTCTACACGTGCTCATGCCTTTCCTTTGTGGTCGACCTAATGTTCCACCAGCTGTATCTTACTGTATCTTGGTGTCTTTTCTGACTGTCCTATTCCTGC